>NW_022103920.1:6467226-6468183 GCF_000313985.2 Echinops telfairi | reverse complement strand
AAGTACCTAGACTAATACAAGGGGCTTCCTCTTTCTCACTGATCACACATGAAGTCCTTCTCCAGGGGCCGACAACCTGTCCAGACAGGTGTGATGCTAAGGGGAAATGGTCTCTGATGAGCTTGAGCCGTGAAAGACTACGGTCCATCCTCTCACTACGGACGGCCTGCTCCCAGGCCTAAGTAACTGCACGGGGAGGGAACTCCCTGGTCCGATGAGGGAACCCAGGCCCCAGAGGCCTGAGGCTGAGCACGGAGGCAAGCCCTGACCCGTCTTGTTCCAAGGCCCCTTGTCTTTTCACTTGGGACCTTAGGAAAGAGATGGCAAGGCCCCAGAGTCAAGAGAGTCTCCCCTGATCACCCACAAATTCATGAGCGCCTCACCAAGCAACTTCCAGACACAGGCCTAGGGTTACGGCTCACAAACCACAAAACCTGAACCAACTGAACCCGTCTAACTGGCTTCTCCCGGGACCTGCAGCTTCTCTCCTGCGCCCAGGGATGTGTCCACGCAGAAGAAAAATTCAGAAATCCCGAACACCAGCCACCGGTTTATTGCCCAGGTATGAAATCCAGGCTCAGGAGCTCCAGTGGCACCATGGGTTAAGTATTGTACTACTAGCTGAAAGGTCAGTGGTTCGAACCAGCCAGTTGCTCCGTGGGAGAAAGAAGAGGCTGTCTGTGCCCATGAAGATGTACAGTCTTGGAAACCCTGTGGGGCAGTTCTGTGATACCCCACAGGGTGGCTGGGGGTCACACTGACTCCACACAGCGGAGCTGGTCCAACCTTATGAGGGTCTTCTTTCTCACCGAGGGTCTTCACTGACCCTCCTGATGCACCTCAACACAGCTCAACAGCAAGGCTCCTTCCCCAACCGTGCTCGTCCAGGTAGACTAGAGAAACAAATCCAGGGAGACTCGTGTGTGTGTGTGTGTGTGTGTGTGTGTGTGTGTGTGT
>NW_022103920.1:6463950-6465988 GCF_000313985.2 Echinops telfairi | reverse complement strand
GTGTGTGTATATGTGTGTGGATGTATATGTATATGTGTGTATACATGAGTCTGAATGTGTGAATGTGTATGGATATGTGAATGTGTATGCATATGTGTAGGGATGTGTGTGTATGGTATACATGTGCCTGAATGTGTGAATGTATATGTGTGTGAATGTGTGTGTATGTATACATGTGTCTGAATGTGTGAATGTGTGTGAATGTATACATGTGTCTGAATGCGTGAATGTGTATGTATGTGTGTGTGTGTGAATGTATATGCCTTCTGACTGCCTCCAGTTGGTCCTCACTGACCTCGACACAATAACCACAAGGTTAGCAGTTTGAAAACACCGGTTGCTCCAAGGGAGAAAGATGAGGCTTCCTGCTCCCATCAAGAGTTCCAGCTTCAGACGCCCACAGGGGCCTGTCGGGTGGCTCTGAGTCGAAATCGGCACGAGGGCAGTGCGTTGTGTGTAGACGATGATGCAGAGGCAACAAAGCCCCAGTCTTGTTTTCCTAGAGCCCTGGTCAAACACCAGCACAGCGAAATCGCCCTGTCATCGGGAGGAAACTGCCGGCTCACCCCAGCTGGTCCTGAAATGGGTTGGCTCCATACTCTTCCAGGAAGTCCACACCCTGAGCAGGTGTGCCACCAGGCCAATGGCACCACACCAGCTGCCACAGGAGGGTAGGTGCCACAGATGAGCACCCCTTCCAGCCAGGAGGCAACGGTGGGAGTGCTGGTGTGTGTGTGTGTGTGGGGGGGGGGTGTTGCTCAACGTCCCCGAGCTACCAGCACAGCCAGGGGACATCTTGCCACCCTTCCTCCCACCCACCTCTTTGCTATCATCTGTTGCTGTGGCAGGCCCCTCCCAGGCAGGGTCACCAGCACCTTGCCTAATCTGTGTCTCCTGCCTGGGGACCCCCTGCCATGGTGTGGGCATAGGCAGGAACCTGAGCAGTGGGGGATGCCCCTGGCCATCAGGAGAGGTGGGCCGATGGCCAAATGTTCTCTGTCCCTCCCCTTGGACCCCACGGCTCCGCAGGATACCCTCCCCCACCACCCCCTGCCCACCCAGGGAGGCCTGGTTACCCAAAGCCAGCACACAGCTTGGATGGCTCTCCCTCCCAGTGCCCCTCCCCAGCCATCTCCCCAGAACTTGGGGCCACTTCCCAGCGGAGGCCTCAGCCATATCACCCCCTTCGTCTCCTGCTCTGCTTTCTTCTGCCCGCTAAGATCATGTGACACACCAGGGTGGCCCAGTTTGGGGGTTACAGTAGCGTCTGGGAGGTGCAAAGGGTTAAGGAGCTTGGCTTCTAACCAGCAGGTGGGAATTCTGGCCCCAAGGGTGCCTGGAAGAACAGCCCGGACACCTGTTGCCAGCGCCAGCCTGGAAAGCCCAGTGGGGCTGCCCACTCTGCACCCAGGGCCCAGGGTACAATCTCCACAGTAACAGGTGCGTCTTCCCAGGTTACAGTGAGCTGGCAGCTGTGTAAGCTGGCACCAGGAGGACAGTTGGACCTGGGGGCAGAGCCTGAGCCTGAAGCCAGGGCCACTGACCAGGGGCAAAGGGCTCTGGATACACAGACTTGGATGTGTGGTAGGCTCTGGCCACCAGCTCTGGCACCCGGCGTGTGCTCTCTCCACAGACGTCCCCTCTCCCCTTGGTGCTGGGCACACCACGCACAGACTCAACATGCAGACTCTGGGCCAAGGTTCCAGCTGCCTCGCTCCACAACCTGCCCTAGGTAGACCCACCCACTCCCGGCTGAGGTCCCCATGGCCAGGCTGCACCTTTCAGGATGCCCTTTACCCTCCTATCCTGATCCCCACAATCAGTCCACCAGCAAGCCCTTTGGTGCCCCCTAGAATGTCCCTCATGCTGACCCTTCCCTGCCCGTCCCTTCTCCCAGTCCCCTTGGTACAGACCTGGGTCACCCCCGCCCGCCTCAGGTCAGACACAACCATTCCAGCAGCCCTGCGCAGCTGGTCTGAGGGAGGTGCTCTCCCAGACCCCCACCCCCAGGACACCCACACGTCCACTAGCACTGTGG
>NW_022103920.1:6458126-6459279 GCF_000313985.2 Echinops telfairi | reverse complement strand
TCCAGGCAAGAGATGCTGCCCCGGCCCTCAGCAGCCCCTCACCATTCGTGGGTGGGACCATCAGCTGCTCTTCTGAAGGAGATGGCCAAGCTTTCCTTCCTAGTCTGTGTTCGTCTGGAAGCGGCCCAGCATCACCGAACAAAAAGCACAAAGTGTACTCCCATTGAGTCAACGCTGACTCGTAGCAACCTTATAGGGCAAGGTGGAACTGTCCCTGGGTTTCTGAGCCTATACCTCTTTACAGGAGTAGAAAGCCTTGTCCGTTTTCCATGGAACTGCTGGTGGTTCCAAACTGCTGGCCTTGCCGTGAGTAGTCCAGCCTGTAACCAGTAAACCTCTACTGCCTTCATAGGAGTTGCCTGGGTCAGGAACCAACCCTGGTCTCCCATCTGGAAGATGTTCTACCACTGCCTTCCTCTCGCAGAGAAAGTGGAGGTGCTGCCCACCTAGTAGAGAGGTAGGGGGCTGGTGACACTGCGGGGTAAGCACTGGGCCACTCATCACAAGGCTGATGGTTCAACCCCCCCAGCTGCTCCGAGGGAGGAGGACAAGGCTGCTTGCTCTCATTCTACCATCCCTTTCCGGGTCTCTCTGAGTTAGAATCGACCAAGTGAGTCTGGTTTTACGTAGCGTTAGATGACACGGTGGCAGCATTTCACAGGCCCAGAGAACGGCATGCCCCACTAGAGCTGTGACCCTCAAGGTTTAATGGCGACATGGGGAGGACTTCTCCAGTGCCCATCCTGGGGGCTCGGGGTGTTTGATCTCCTCCGCAGCCAGCCAGTCTGGGCTCAGTCTCCTGCCACATCAAAGGCTCTGCACACAGGTGCCAGAGAGAGCTACAGCCCAGGCTTCAAAGGGTGGTCTTGCACAGGAAGTGGTGACAACCCTTTCATGGGGGGAAGTAGGGTTCCCAGATATGCTCAGCCCAGCCTGCTGGGACAGACACCACAGCTGGCCCTAGAAGGGCGTCACCTGTGCCCAGAGGCAGTCCTCTCACTGGCCACCCAGACTGCACTGGGGTTCCCCCTTGGGCCTCCACTCACATTGTGCCGCCCTCCAGGCAGCGAGTCCAGTGGCTGCGGAGTGGCTACAAGTTGGGCTGTTAACCTCAAGGTCAGCAGTTCAAAACTACCAGAAGCCTCCCGGGGAC
>NW_022103920.1:6421446-6456486 GCF_000313985.2 Echinops telfairi | reverse complement strand
CCTGGGCCAGCCAGGTGTGGTGCTCACAGGTGTAAGAGGACCCCCACCTGGGCACCTTAGGTAGTGCTTCGTATCTTTGGAGGAGTTTGTCACCCAACCAAGGGCTCAATCAAAAGTAAATGTTTAGAAAATGATGATGGCAATCTATGTACACATATGCTCGATACGTTTGATGTATGGATTGTTATAAGCGCTGTGAGAGCCCCCAATAACATGATCTTTAATAAAAAATAAATGCCCTCGATTCAACACCACTCACTGCCACCAAGTGGCTGCCGACTGGCCGTTTCAGACTGACCTTGTAGTGAGCGGGAGGGAGTATAATGGTTCCATTGGACAACGGAGGAACCTGAGGCCCAGAGACATCCGTTTTTCAAGGTTCGTGGGCTCAGGTGGCCGTCTGACTGGGAGAGCCCAGCCCCCACGTCCCTTGGAGGGGCTCAGACCTCTCCCTATTTCAGCTGGCCAACCGCTCCCCCTACCGCCTCGAGGCCAGCAGAAGATGTGTGTCCCCAGTCTCCATACGACCTCTCTCCTTGAGAGTCAGGTCCATCCTGGCACTCATAGGGTCTGGCTGTCGCTGTGGGTCTGGTTGCCATCGCCCACTGGGAGATGGGAGGAGTTCTGGTCAGTGTGCACTCACCTGCTCACCAAAAGGCTGGAGGGTCAAGACCACCAGGCGGCTCTGCGGAAGAATCTCCTGGCAATCTACATCTGAACAAACCAGTCCTTGGAAACGCCGTAGAGCACAGCTGTCCTCTGACCCACAGGGTCTGAGCGGATGGAAGTCGACAGAATGGCAGCTGGTTTAAGAGGGAGAAGAAGGATCTGTGTGTGTGTGTGGGGGGGGGGCTGCCCAATGGTACTTAGGTGTGGGGAGCCCTGTGTCTTCCAGAGTGGGGTGCTGTGCGTCCCTCATACCCCTAGGCACTCTGTGCCCTGTTGTGGACGGTGTGGGTGGGCTGCAGACCTTCCCGATAAACCACGTCTGGACTTGGTCCTGTTTCAGGCTTCATAAAGGGGTCTCAATAAAATGTGTTTGCATATGGGGGTCTTGTTCCCCTAGAAGGGAGCCCTGCTAGCCCCATGGTTGCAAGTTTGACTACTAACTGCAAGGTCATCAGTTCGAAACCACCAGATGCTCCTCGGGAAAAAGACGAGGCTTTCTACTCCTATGCAGAGTTCTGGTCTCAGGAGCCCACAGGGGCTGTTCTAGTCTGTCTGACAGGTTTGCAGTGCTTTGGGAGGGACCGGATGGCCGTGAGTTTGGGGTCTTAAGTCCCCCGAGGACTATCTTAGGCTCCACATCTCTACTGGGGCTCTCTCGGGGCTTGAGCGTTCCTTGTTCACTCACATTTCCTGAGGAGACACCAGGCCCAAGGAGCCTCTCACCGTGGGTGACCCCTGTGGAGGGAGCCCCAGGTCTGTGGGGACTGGGAGCCTCACTCTGGGGGAATGGAGGCCCCTCAAAGCTTCTTTTATCTCATTTGGAATTAAAGCTAGTGTGTGCTTGCACACGGGTAGGTATGTGTGGGGAGTGTGTGTGGTGTGATAGAATATGCACGTGTTGTGTGTGCCGTGTGGTGTGACGGTACATGTGGCATGTGTGGGGGTGTTGGGTGTGGGGTGTGAGCTGCACAGTACCTATGTGTCATGGTATAGTTTGTGTGTTGTCTGTGCATGTGGTATGAGTGTGAGGTGTGTGTGAGTGTATGGGGTATGTGTGGTATGCTTAGTGTATGGGGGGGTGCCGTGTGAGTACAATGTGTATGTAGAAGGTGTGGCATGTATACTTTGTGTTGTGTTTTTATGTGTGTGGTGTGAGTGTGACAGCTGTGTGGTGTGTATAGTGTTGCATGTTGTGTGTGTGGTATAAATGGTGTGTGTGATTATGTGGGGTATGTGGTGCAGGTATGATGTGTGTTTGGCTTGTGAGAATGTGTGGCGTGTGTGTGGTATGTGAGGTGTGGGAATGTGTATGGTGTGTGTATATGGTATGTGGGGGTGTGGGGTATGTATATGTATGTAGGGGCTTGGGGTGTGTATAGTGTATGTGTGTGTGGGATGTGGGGGTATGTATGGTGTATGTATGGTATGTGGGGTGTGGGTGTGTATGGTGTGTGTATGTGGGGTGTGGGTGTGTATGATGTGTGTATATGGTATGTGGGCTGTGTACGGTGTGCATGGAGGGGTGTAGGGTACAGTCCCTACCCTTGTACCCACAGGGAATGACTGTCTGTGACAGTCCATGCAATTAGAAGGCGGCTGGCACTGAGGGTGGTAGAGAGTGAACGTGGGTGATTTCTCTCCTGGAGGAGGGAGGAGGGAGCATTTGGGGAGGGACCCTTCCTGGCCCCTGGGCGGACGGGGAGGGACCGATACTGGCCCAGCTCCCTCTGAGGGGCTTCAAGCCTCCTGCCTAGGAGACAACTGCTTATCAGCTGCCAGCCGCTTCCTGTTTCTCAGCTGAAGGAACATCTGTTTCTGCTGTTCTTCCTCTTTATCTTCCTGTCCCAGCCTCTGCTCCCAGCACGCCCCTCCACTCCCACAAAGCTCCCGAGGGGGGCGGGGGAGAGGGGCTCCTGGAACCTGCCATCCCAGAGAGCCTTCCCCTGAGGCTAACAGGAAGTGCAAGGAAAGGTAATTTCGTTGGCAGGGAAGGTCAGGTCACACCTAGGCTGATAACTAGAAATTCCTGTTGGGAGAAGGAAGTCTATCTGTCAGAGAAAACAGACACCCTGCCTTGAACCTGGCCTGCCCTGGCATAGATGCCCTGCAGACCCGCCCTCTGCTCGCTGAGGGGCACCTGTGCACAGGTTAGCAAAAGGGCCCCTCCCTCGGGCACTTGGCAATCCCTCACCCCTGCACCTGGGTGGGGTGGGGGAGACTCCCTGGGTGCTGCTAGGTAATTGCAGGCTCTCAGTGGGAGTCTTTAATGAACCTGTTAATGGGCGAGCCTGGAGAATTTGTCGAGAGACCCTGAGGAGAGACCCTGCTGACCCTTAGATCAGAGGAGGCCGGCAAGCCCCAGGAGCCCACCCTGCAGTCACATCATTGTGTCCTCAGGGAGGTGGCCGGTAAAGTGGAGGCGGCAGTGGAAGTGGGCAAGCAGAGACCTTCCATGAGATCGACTGACAACACACTAAACCTAGCCCAGTCCCCGAAGACCGCCCCCGTCATCCTGTCTCACACCAGGCCGCCGTGAGTCGGAAGCACCCTACACTCGTCAACAGCAGTTATTACTCAGAGCCGTGCAAACAGGGGGGCCTCCAAAGAAAAACTTCGCGGCTCCTTCCAGCGAGTCACCCAGGAAAACCCTGTGGGGGCAGTGGTTGGAGGGGACCTTTGTTCAGTTTTCGTAATGGCTAAGGCCAAGTTCATGAGAGGGAGGAGAGAGACACCATGGTGATGGGGTGCTGTCCAGGATGGCGGGTGGCCAGGGGATGCTCCTCGGAGAGGTGGCTGATCGCGGGCCGGGGCACAGCCTGGACCCACTTGTGCCAGGAGAGGAGACGCAGGAGCCAGCCGGAGAGGGCTCTGACAGGCCCTGGGGATGAGGACCTCACAGTCAGAGGGAGCCCACCATGAGACTGGGAGTTCGCCATTCTGTCGCCCTCAAAATGAAACAAGTTACGGTCCTAGACCAATCTTGTAAGCTCATCTGTCTGAAAATAATGCACGTTGTCAATGACGGGCTTAGCCTAGAGAAACAAATCTGGGGAGACTCATAGGTGTATAAGAAAGAGCTTTATATAAACAATGCTTGTATATTAAGAAAACATCCCAGCCCTGTCCAGATAAAGCCCTTAAATCCAATATTAGCCCATATGTCCGATACCACTCTATAAATTCCTCTTCAGACTCAGGAAACACATGCAATGATGATGAATGCAGAATGTTCAAAGGCCAGTGGGTGAAAGTCTTGTGGATCCAGTGGCAGTGGAAGCATCTCAACGCTGGCATGGGTCCCTACGTGGCTCCTCCAGCCACAGGGCTCTAGTGTAGCTCCATGTGTCTTGTCATCAGGAAAACTGAGCAGACAGTTTGTGTGTCCCACCTCCAGGGAGCTATATATCTCCATCGTGCCTCTAAAGGAGGTCATCAAACTGCGACCTGATTGACAGGCTAGACTCCACCCCTTGGCAAGTTGACACCAGATGATGTGACTATGGCAAGGACTATCAAGGGAACCCTCAGAGGCAGTGCTGTTCTGTTCTCGAGGGCAATAGGTTTGGTTGTGTTGTTGAGACCTGCTTCTTAGGGTTTCCAAGGCTGTAGGTCTCTACAGGAGCAGAAAGCCTCATGTGTCTCCTACAGCACAGCTGGTGGACCAACCTACCAACCTTGCCATTGAACCCACAAAACCACAGGTGCTCCTTGCTGGGCTACCTGAAGCACCCACAGGTAACAAAAGACCTCAGGATGCCTTTCCCTTTACCGTGGAGACCCCTGGTGGTCACCGAGTGCACCATGTGACCAAGCTGTCCCACTGAGGGGCACCCGCTTTCACGGGGACTCTTGGGAATCTAAACAAACTCAACCTGACCGAACACCCAGGGAACACCCACCGTCAGGACCCCCGGCACAGAGGAATGGATTTAACGACAACAACAGGGAACAAAAACGACAAATTCCGGGTATAAATGCAGACCCTCGGGCAAAGTGCCTGGCTCTTCAAAAAGTGGATGAGATCTTTTTTCATGTCAAGAAAGAGGGAGGGCAAGAGTGGGCGGTAACTTCTAGTATGATATAAAGTAAGGAGACATAGCCAAATGGTGGTTAAATGCCCTGATTAGAACCTGATCCAAAAAAAGAAAGAAAAATCCATGACAGATCACATTTCATCGGAGACCACTGGATAAATGTGATGATGCACAGAATGATTGGTCATTGTCTTTGACGTGCTAGTGGCACTGGGTATGGGGACATGAGCTTTCTTCCTACGAAACCCTGGTGGCTCAGGGGTTAAGCACTCAACTGCTAACTGAGACAAGACGGGGTGACCCACCAGCTCCCACAGTGAGGGCAATGGGACAGTTCTCCTCTGTCCTCTAGGGGCGCCGTGAGCCAGGGCAGACTCCACGGCCAAGGCCTGATGGCATGCTTTTTTTTTTTAAAGAGCCACCTGAATACATATTTAGGGATGAGGTGTCATGAGGTCTGCAATATACTTTCAAATGTCTCAGCATGCCCACCCAAAAAAATCAAGTAAAATAAACAGTGGTTGGAATGGGGTGCCAACCCCCCTCTACTAATCACGGGTTCGATAGGCACAATTGTATGGTTGAGATATATAAATATTTTATTAAAGTCATTGAGAGCATGAGAGATAGAAGAGAGATTGTAATAATGGAGTCAGACACATCTCATGGTAGCATGCTCACCTCAGCCCGGCTTGGTGGTCCAAGTGGAGAGATGGGGAAGGAAAGGAGGACAAGGGGAAAGGGAACAGGGGAGTGAGGATGGGAGAGGAGAGGGAGCCGATGAGAGGGCAAGGGAGGAGCCAAGAGGGAGAGATCTTTATTGCTAACCCAAGCCAATATATATCTGGGGGGGTGGGGTGGGTGTGCAAGCCCACTAATTACAGGTAAAGACATACGTCACAGGAAGGGGTTGCACTATAGATTATACAGAAATGAGAGGTGGACAATCTAGGGATATACACACAATAGGAAGAGGAGGAATTGGGGGTAACCATGTGACAAGAAGGGCGGATCCTAGATCCAGGATGACAGCCTAACTTTGGATGTAACTGAGTAGGTTTGATCTGTTCTCTGGATCTCCATAGGAACCATTATCAGTAGGGTGTAAACCCCACTTACAGGAACCAAGCTAATGGTCGCAAGCCTCAGGGAGAAGTAGCCCAGTGTCCTGGCAGCAGGGAGCAGGCTCACCCGGTGGTGGGGTGAGAGAGTAGTCTGGCAGCTGATTGCCTCAAGGGGGGAAGTCACTTTTACCATTAGCTGCAAGCAGTGTCCTAAGTCTCACATATTTGGGGGAGACAACTTGGGAGAAATCGTTCTGTTCCCCACAATAAACTATTAATATCGAGATAGAAGACAGAAACATAACCAATGTCGTAAGAGCTTAATACGTGTGGAATCTGGACACAGTTGGACAATTGGAGAACATGATGCTCAGCAAAGGTGGTCAATCTTATGAAGATAAATACTGTATGATGCCATTCTTATAAAGGAAAAAGACAAATGGCTTGCACACTAAAGGGTGAGACTGTAAGAGATGTTATGAGACGGGATTGGGGCGGCCGGGGGTAGGGGTGGGAGAAGTACCTATACAGAGTTTACTGGGATACTGTCACTGGTTTGGTGGACTGGGCTGTACAATTATACAGAAGATGGGGGGTTTTGAATTATACTCTGCAAACAAAGGTGGAAAAGTATACGTATATATAAAGTTAAAGTTGAAAAAAGAGAAAGCGAGCGAGAAAGGTCGCAGTCTTCAAATCCTGCAGACGGCTTGCCCCTCCCATCTGACCGTTGGTCTGAGCGGCTATTCAAGGAGGGCAAGTGAAACTGAGACCGGACTTGGATTCTTTTGTGCCGGACAAGTTCGTTTCAAACAAATACAGCCACATAACTAAATAAAATAATTGTGGACTGTGGGTATAAGGGAAACTACTGTGTTCTTTCAACTTTTGTGAAACCACTATCACACTTAAGAATATGAACAATAATTCTGAAAGTCTGAAGTTTCTCCAAATCAGCAGGTTGGCCCAGACGTCCGTCCTTTCTCCTATCCTCAGCCCTATCTTCATCCGTACATCCGGGCAGGGCTCAGGAGCATGCCTCTTTAGCAAGCCCTCCTGTTTTTAATGAGTGCTCCCATCTGCTAATTGAACTTGGTTACACAGCAAGGGTAGATGTTTAAACCCACCTGGGTCTATATATGCTTCATCCCCTGCCAACTTCCAGCCACTACCCTCACTAGAAGAGGCGCCCCTTTGTAAACCATCTGTGAGCCCAGGAGCCCCTCCTGAACCCACCTCTACTCCAAAGTCCTCGCTCACCGCGGGCACACCCTCTGCAGAAGCTGCCTGGGGGTCCCGGAGACACAAGCCGGCTTCTATCAGAGTGCAGGGCCCGATAGCTCTTCATCTCATTCCAGCTTTCAATTTCCCTTGATCTCTCTCGGCTTTGATTTCCCTGATGGATCGATGTTTCCAGGCGGTGGGGCGGCAGAGGGCTCTCTGCTCCAGCCAGAGAGGGATTTAGGGGGAGCCCTTTTACACGCTGGGATGCGATCCCAGCGGGCGGCAGTTCGACATCACCAGCAACTCCGCAGGAGGAAGGCTGGGCTTTCCATCCCTTCAACAGTGACAGGCTCACCTCGGAAACCTGCAGAGGGGCACTGTGAGTCAGTATTGACTCGATGGCCGCGCGTTTGGGCTTGTTTTCTGAGGGACGGCCAAAGCGCGTATTCGGCCTGCTTTGTTGAATGGGGCATCCCCAGCGTCCCGGGGTCTTCACAGCCCTGACCCCCTGTAGCAGGCATGCTCGTGCCAACCTCTACCCTCTTCGATCCCTGGTGCCGAGGAGAAATAGGGTTTGGTTCACCACTATCCGGAAGGGTCAGGTGTGCATTGCCCTTGGACATAGATAGAGCTAGTGTGGAGGCTGTGTATCCACACCATGATCCCCTCTGATGACACACCAGTGCCACAGACCAAAGTTCCCCCCTGCTCTCTCACCCTCGGAGTAAACAGGAAGGCCTTTGGGGGCTCCCGCCCCACCTCTCATTTCTTCATAGCCTTCCCGGAGGGCAGAGTTGTTGCAAAACCACACTGCAGAACAGGCTCGGCATCAGGAAGGGCCATGCTGTGGGGTGAGGCTTTGAGGCCCAGAGACCGCCCTGGGTCAGAGAACTGAAACAGCCCAGAGTGATCGCCCAGTGGACTTCCTCTAGTTGAAAGGGTGGCTGCTTCTGCCTCCCAGGTCAGACAATGGTTATTTAGAAACAAGGCCCTCTGTAGTTTTCAAGGCCCAATGCTTCAGGCCTAACCCCTGGGAGCTACATGCCCACACCCAGACTCTTGCCCTCTCTTCAAGGCTCCCTGGTGGCACTGCAGGGTAAGTGTGGGCCTGCTACCACAGAATCCAAGATTCAAACCCACCAGCAGCTTCACCGGAGATGGACAAGGCTGTCTGTTCCCGTAGAGATGCAGCAGCTTGGAAGCACTGTGCAGGTTGCTCCGAAGTGGAACCGACGTAAGGGCGGTGGCTCGCTGGCGTTCCAGGCTGGTGAGGACAACAGCCATCCACCCCCGAGGAGGCAGGCCCGGGGACTGAGATGTATCGGGGAGGCAGGGCCCCAAGGTGCTGTCTCTCACTTCCCCCCTCCATGCATGCCTCTCTCCTGCCACCCTGTGGCTCACACGTGGGCCAGACCCTTTTCCTTGGTCCCTGGAAGGCCAAGGAGCCCACTCCACAGGCAGGAGCTCCATGGGTGGCACTGGTCCAGACGCTGCGTCTCAGAGTTAGCGCTGGGGGGCTCCCTCCAAGGCTGAGCCCCGTTAAACATCTGAGGACAATTCCGCAAGTGTTTGTTTGACCCCTCACTCCCCCGCTCACTCTCACACTCAGGGCTGTGACCACCATGAAGCTGGGCCAGCTCAGCAGAGCCCACCTACAAACCGCACCAGCCCCAGAAGGGAGGTCGAGGCAAAACCTAGTCCCACATCAAAGTCAGGTCAGGGTGTCCAAGCATGAGGCAGCCCTCCGCAGGTCCCCGTTCACTTTCCGCCCTCACGCAGTGGGTAGCCCTCAGCTTCCATCTTGCCTCGTGCTGACCCCGTGAAATCTCAGAAGAGTTTCAGCTCGGCCTAGTTGCCTGCGAGCTGCACCTCCTTGAAGCCAAGTGGAGACCACAGGGAGTGATTCCCTTTGACCTCCGGAGGCACAGAGACGTCCCCAGGCCTAGAACAATTGCTCCCCAGGGGCGTGTTAGGCATAGGACTGTGAGCCCCCAGCTGGTGGTTCAAACCCACCAGCAGCTCTGCGGGAGACAGATGTCCTTTTCTGCTCCTGTAAAGATGTGCCATCTCAGGAGCCAACCATGCAGAGGGCCGAAGTGAGCCAGGCCAGCTTGATGGCGGCGGGTCTGGCTGCTATGAAGAATCCCGGTGGTACAAGGGTTAAGCACTTGGCAGCTAACGGACGGTCAGTGGTTCTCACCCACCTGCTGCTCTGAGGTCAAAAGATGAGGCAGTGTGCTCCCGTCAAGATGGATCATCTTTGAACCACCCTACCCCTCACCCTCCAGAGGCTCTACACTGCCCTCTAGGCTCCTTACAGGTCCGATCGCAGTGGCTGTTGTTTACCTGGAGGTGGCTTGGAGGGAAGGTCTGGCTATGGCCTTTGAAAAAATTAGCCACTCCTCTGTCTGGAAATGGGCTATCTGACCGGACTCTAAGAATCAGTATACAGGTAACCTAGACAACAGCAAAAGGCCAAGCAGCCCGATCATAAGAGGAGCAAAGAAAGGCCTTGAATCAACATCCCAGCAAGGAGGACGTTCAAATGGTCCCCAACACACGAAAAGATGCCATCAGAGATACCAATGGAGATGCCGTGGCTAATCTCCTCCAGGGACTGCCCCTTTCCACGGCCCCTGCCCGGCACCAAGCACAGCGTCCTTCTCCAGGGACCGGCCTCTCCTGATGGCGCATCCGAAGTAGGTGAGATGAAGAGACAGACGGACGGACACCGTGGCTGCATCCGTGGGCTCAAGCCTGGGGACAACGGTGAGGAGAGGCTGTAACTCTCAATAGGGTAGAAAGCCCGCCTTCCTCCGGGGGGCAGGGATGGCTTCCACCCTGCAGTTAGCACCCCAACTCGCAACCTCTGCACCTCCAGGACCCCCTAACTAGTACAAGGGACAGACATGCCATCAGCAATTGACACACACACGTGCACACACATGTGCACACGCACACACGCGCATCTTGAGCTAGAGTTTCCTTTGGACACGTCCTCTAGAACGACCAATCGCTAGAGAAAGACGTGGACTTTAGGAAAGGCTGAGCAAACAGGAGTGTAAAAAAGACTAAAATGACAAATGTTAGGTATGTAGTTCCTCACAATTTACAAAACAAAACAAAAAACTAACAAAATACCACAAACCACCATGCTCCGAAGGGCCGACTTCAACAAGTTCATGGAAACGGCCTTGTCCTTCCAATTCCATTTCCCCTGGAACTTCCTGCAGCCTCTCGCACGTCTGTCCTGGGCAGACCTGCCCACCTGGCTCCCCAGGGACCCCGGGAGCTCAGCCCCGCTCATCTGCCCTTGGGCAGCAGGGCTGTGGGCCCCTGCATCTCAACCTCAGCTTTCTCAACCACTTAAGTCAGCCTGGACTCCACGGCCCCGGAGGAGCCCGGATGTCCCCTCCCCCCCAGGGGACAGGACAGATGTGTGGGTGGCCTTCTTCTGGGGGAGGGAGTTCAGAGGCAGCCATCCTGACGGGCTGCCATGGGGGCCTGTCCAGTAGTATTGTGACAAAGATGGCAACTGGGAGGAGGGGTTCCTGCTGAGTGTGAACCCTAAAGAGAAGCTGTGAGGACCCCGCCCCCCATCAGATGGTGACTCTGGTCTGCAGGTCAGAGAGCACCAGGCCACTCCCTTTTAACCCCCCTAGGCCCCCGGGGGAAGGCTGGTCGTGCTTTGTCTTTAAATGTTAACGCAGTTACAATCCATGTATCCCGAAACACAGTGATTGCCATGCAATTTGGCTCCTTCAATGATGTCCACCACATGTCTCCATTTCCAAAATGCCCCGGCACCCGGAAGCAGTAGGCCCCAGCCTGGCAGCCACGGATCCACCTTTTGTTTCCAGGCATGGGCACTAACTTGGGACCCCTGAACATGAATGAACTAACCCTTGCCCCAAGAGCCCCTCCCCACCTGTGGAGATCCCACCTAGAGGTCCCTGCAGCACGTGCCCCTTAACCCCACATGGCACGAGAAAGCATTGGTTCTGTTGCAGGGAGCAGTCTGGGTCAGGCCTTCTCTGTGCCATTCCAGCCCAGGGCTTTGGCTACTTGTCTGTTGACAGACCTTGGTTGCTACCCCCTGCTGGTGGGTGAGGGCGATGCTAGTGGCTGCTCTGTGTGTCCTCTGCGCCACATCTGCAGTTTTGAGGGCTGGTACATCCCTGAATGGATGTGCACCCATGGACGTTCCTGGATGGTCCCACCAGGTGGTCTGCCCACCCTGAACCCCTCATGCAGTCTCGCCCGGTAAGCTGGCTCAGGAAGCCTGGGCAGACAACCAGGGCGCCAGCCTGTCACCCGAGCAGAGTGGCACGGGGCCATCCTGCCTGAGCGGGTCAGGGCCATTCTTCCACCACACGGGCTTGGATGAGGTTGCATCCACCCCGCCTCCATGGCTGGTACCCTGGCGACCCCTGCAGCCAGTTTTCATTACAGACACCGCAGAACAAGAGTGTCCTCAGTCAGAGGCTGGCTTACCGTAATGAGAGGTGGCTGCAGACGCCCTCCTCATCCTCAGCGTGCTCTGCTTGGCTCCGCTCAGAGTGATCCACTGGAGACTCTGCTGGGCACCGAGCAGCCACCAACCGAACAGCAGCAGTGGGATCCGTGGCAGGGAACTCTGGAGGCTCGGTGTTAGAAAAACAAATCCCGATGGGTGGGACTTCAGTGTCACTGAGAGCCACAGTGGAGCGCAGTTTCCGGACCCAGGGCCCCGCGCTGAGAACCTCCCAGACCCAGCGGCAGATTATGCCAACACACATGGCTATCTCTCCAAGGGAGGCCGGCCCCACAGGTGCAGAAAGGAGACGAGGCCCTTCCGCCAGAGCTGGTTTTCTGGCCTCCTCAGCTGTGAGGGGATGCGTTCCTATTTGTTAAAGAAAAAAAAGGGAGTGTCAGCTTCTTCGGGTGGGAAATACCTCTGCCCTTGGCTTCACTCCAGAAAGAATTCGCGCCGAAGCCTGGTTTGTGATCCAAGTGGGTGTTTATAAAGGGCAGAAACCGTTTCGGGCGTGACATTAAACCAGGGGTGCCAAACTGGCCACCCTCGGGCCCCATGTGGCCCCCGAGGTAATTTTTTTGGCCCACGATGCTCTGAAATAAAATGTAATGAAGGCATTGTGTGTATGGTATTGCCTTGATCTCTCCTAAGCGCTATCTTCTTTATAACATTTTTTTCTATTTTCATTTTATTTCAGAGCATCGTGGGCCACAAAAAATTACCTCGGGGGCCGCATGGGGCCTAAGGGCCCCCAGTTTGACACCCTTGCATTAAACTGAACCCGGGCCTGCACCCTCACGTATGGGAACCTGAGGAGAACGCAGAGACTGAAGCATGGCTGAGCAGAAGGCAGGGTTTTTTGTTTGTTTGTTTGTTTTGGGGGGGGTTTGTCATTTTCCAGCCTTTTAGGGCCTGCGGTACTGGTTGACCCCTTTGGCGGAATTAAGCCCACCTGGCTTATATTGGGCCAATCCAGGTGTACCACCTTCCTGGCTCCAGGGCCTGAATTGGTGCATGCCCTTTAACCTTTACCGGCTTCCAACTTCCTGTAGGGGGCCCCTAGACATGGAGAAGAACAGCCCCCTATCCTGCCATCTAACAGGAGTTACGAAATGCAAACCCAGCCCCCACAAGCCTTCCTGAGCCAGATGCAGAAACAGGCTGGAGAGATGAGGGAGTCCCCGGGGGCTGCTTTGGAAAGACACACGGAGAACCACAGTTTTCACCAGAGGCAGAGAACAGCACAGGGGCACCAGAAAGGGGCGGGGAGACCTGCCCATGGCATCCACCGTGCTGGGTGGGATCCTGAGGGCTCCTCACACAGGGCCCTGGAGGTCTTCATGGGGGTCTGTACAGAGTCCGGGGGTCCTCCCACAGGGCTGAGTGGGGCTTGAACATGGCCGGGCCGGGTCCTTGCATAAAGCCTGGGGCAGGGGACAATGACCTGGCTTCTTCCTGCTCGGGAACACAGCGTAAAGAACTCCGCGGTGCTGCGGCTGCGGAGTCACAGACTCCGGCTCCACCAAGAAGGGAAAGGAGGGCCCCAGAGCAGGCCTTTCCTCGGGAGCCCAGCTGGCTGTGGTCTACAACCTGAGGTGACCCCACATGAGTCAGGGGAGAACAAGCTCCCCAGGGCACCCCACACAGGCTTCCTTCCACAGTGCCTCTGGGGAACGGGCTTGGACCTCCACCCACCCTGCAGTCACTGCATTGTGTTCCCCACCTGCACCGACTGCAGGGGACCCTGGGGCGCCAACCTCTGGGGACTCCAGGCACTTCTGACCTGTGTGGTGGCAGAGGCCAAGGCTCTTTCAGATCAATCACTTCCCCCAAGGGCCTTACGCATTTGAAATGGCCTTCCTAGACCATCCCCCGTACCCCTACACTGTAAGTTCCATGTAACGAGATCCGAGGGCAGCCCAGCTGCACAGCCGGCCAGCCTGTGGTAGCCTGCACACCAGGCCCTGTGATGCGGCTCCAGCAGGCCAAGGTCCTGCAGCCCATGGGGGCGGCAGGGGAGCTCGGCTGCGGCACTCGCTTGCAGAGCGGCAGGTGCCCGAGCTGGGATGCAGCACAGAAATTTCAACAGGTATCCTCCTCCCTGCCCTGTATCAGACAGTATGCCAGGTTTGTGTCCATGTGGCCGGGCCAGGATTCTCAGTTGTTTGGCAATTTAGGCCTGCCCCCCTGCCACGCACCCCTCTCCTGGCCCTTTGGAAGGAAATTTCTTCAGGCGTGTGGCCTATATAAGTTGATTCTGGGGGGAAGCTAGCTCACTTCTGCAGGGTCTGGATCGTGTTTTGGATTTGAGACGATGACTGGCCTGCCATATTACTTGCTGTGTTCGTCTAGGTAGACAAGAGAAACAAATCCAGGGAGACTCATGTGTATAAGAGAGAACTTTATATCAAAGAGCAATGTGTATTAAGAGAGCATCCCAGCCCAGTCCAGGTCAAGTCCATGAGTCCAATATTAGCCCATATGTCCATTACTAGTCCATAAATTCCTCTTCAGACTCAGGCAGCACATGCAATGATGCCAAATGCAGGAAGATCACAGGTCAGTGGGTGGAAAGCCTTATAGATCCGGTGGCTGTGGACGCATCTCAGTGCTGGCATGGGTCTCCACATGGCTCATCCATCTCCAGGGCGCTGGCTACCATCAGTGTGTCTCCATGTGGCTTGTCAACAGGAAGGTCACGCAGAGTGTGTCCTGCCTCCTGGAGGAAGTCAGAGCTCCCAGAATCCTCAGGAGAAGGTCATTCCCACCAGAGGCCTCATTGGCTGTGACCTGATTGAGAGGTTAGACTCCACCGCTTTGCAAGTTGACAGATGATGTAACGGCCACAGGTGTGAAAGCAGCAGCAGTAGAGAGAGGACGTGCACAGAATCACCCTGGGAAGGTGAAGCGGACGTGTCTCGTCTGATCGTGGTCAGGCAGGATCCCCGAGCTGCGCCCTGAACAGGTAGTTTCCACTAGAGAAGACATGGTGACTGACACACATGGTTCCCAGATTTATAAATTATTATTTTGTCACATCTTGCCCTGTCCGACATCTCCCTTTACCCACAAAGAGGGTTCTAGCATCAAGATAACCTTGGTCTTCTCTGGGCTGACTTGCCCCGGAAGCTCTTCTCCAGGGGAACAATCTACAATACGATCCTTATCAGAAGCGAGTGGGCCCTACCTAGGGTGGGACAGGCAATAGGGTCTGATGTCTCCAGGGCAGACAATCTCCAGGTAGACAGCCTTCTAGCACTTGACCTTCATGTGTAGAGAGCGGCAACCACTGCTTTTAAGCACCTTAAGATTGGCATTATTCCGGAGGACATTGTGGGGATTAATCTTCATGAGAATGTGATTGGGCCTCATCTCTAACGTCCTCAACCCAGAAACCTGGCCTTCCAGGCCTCTTCGACATGAGAAGGAAGAACTTTTCCCCATACGTTCTCTTCCTGGTTTTCAGTTCCCCGCACCCCGCATGGAGCTGCCTTGTGTCTGCAAGAACAAGGGGGGTGGGTGGGTGGGAGGGGCAGGCACGGCTCCAGGGTTTGGACAGCTGAGGAACGTACGTGAGCATGACCCAGTGGGCAAGGAGGTGCCCCTGCACACCCTCCACAAGCTGGAGAGAGGATGGGGTCAGGGCCTCAGGAGGTCTGTCTGGCCGCCGTCTGTAGGATGGATTGACAGGGTGAGGATTTAGAGGCATTTCTGTTCAGGCAGGGGTAAGGGCGGCCTGGATGAGGGCAGAAACAGTGGGCCCAGGGAGGATGGCAGGCCATGAAGGCGTGCAGACAGCCTGGACGCTCACCGGACAGGAAGGAAAGACAACATGACTGGAAATCGAGGCACCGCGGGCGCTGGCCCTCTACCTCACACCGGTGACGTCTTCTCTGTGGGCAGAGTGCCCTTTCTGCCAGGAGACAAGGATTTGTAGGGTCTCTTGCCGTACATGCCAACATTGGCATCCCAAATGGAATCTGAGCCCAGCTATCAACAGCCCTGGTGGTACAGTGGATTCAATGTTGGGCTGCTAACCAGAAGGTAAGTGGTTCACACCCACCTGCTGCTCCTCAGAAGAAAGAAGAGGCTGTCTGTCTCCAGGAAGGTCTGGTCTGGTGCCCATGGGGGCAGTTATACTCTGTCCGATAAGGTCACTAGGGGTCAGAAGAGCTCAACAGTGGGTTTCAGTTTCAACCACGGGTCAGCAAACTGTGGCTCTTTCAATTCCTATATGTGGCTCGGAAGTAAAATTGAAAATGAAAAATTGAAGGGTATTATTCAGATAATGGTAATTCATTTCTTTGAAAAAAAAAATATATATATATATATATGGCTCTTAGATAATTTTTAAATTGCTTTGAGGGACAGAATTGGCTCTTTCATCCCCAAAGTTTGCTGACCCCTGCTCTATAGACATATCAAGGGCTTCAACAGTTGATGGGAAAATTCCACAATCTCTTTCTTCTTGTTAACTTTTGTGACCAGGGAAGGCTGACAGCGCTGGCTGCTCTCACTCAGCAGCAATCCACACAATGTCCCGCCGTCACTCACCCTGATTCCTCCCTGTGTTTGCCGCCTGCTCCCATCCTGCCTCCTTTCCCGACCCCTCGGAATCGTCTTTGGGTAGACGCTGCTCCCTCAGTCTGGAGCGGTGGGTAATTATAAGGGTGCACCCATTGCTAGTGGTGGTGGTTCCCCTCTTAGACCTGTCTACTGTTGGGGTACCCAGGAATGATCAGGGGGCAACCTGGGGCATAAAGCCTGGGGAGGGGACGTGGGTAAGACGCCACGCCTGCGTAAGTGCCCACCGAGGTTCGAGACCCTGTGCTGCTGAGGAGGCAACAAGAGAGCAGAATCAGGCCACCACGTCAGTCAGAACAAGGGAGGCACAGGCATCAGGGCAGCCAGTTCCGGCTGCTCCCAGAGGGCTGCCCGCCTTCTGAGCCAGCTGTGAGCAAACCGAGCCCTGCAGTGTCCGACTCAGCCGCTCTGAGAACCAAGTCTCTGGTGGGGGGGTTGGCTACAAGCGTACAGGGCGAGGACAGCCGCCCACCAGAGAGGAACAAGAGTTGTGACTGGGGCGCCAAGCGGCGGCCGTGTGGCATGGGTGAAGGGAGAAGCGACGGTCTTTGTGGCAGTATCAGACGGGTGAGATCAGCACGGGCCTGCCACAGTCAGAGGCAAACTGGCACCACCCACGCAGCGTGACAGGCAGGGCCACCCAGCACCCTCGGAGAGGCTGTGCCGGCTGCTGTCTCGAGGAGCCAGGCTCCCTCAGGGCATCCTGTGGCACCACCCCCACACTGGACGTCAGCACCCAGACTGGCCATTCAAACAAAGATGGACACTTAGTTACTACAAAAGTCCCTTTATTTCCCTGTCTGTCAGTCACAATGAATAAACTGATTGGAGGTTTGCATGATTGGATAACGTCCACTTGCCATCAGGTCCACGAACACCCACACCTCAGAGTATAAAGCAGGAAGCTGCAAACCAGGGGCCTGAACATGGCGCACCCCGCCCCGTGTTTGCTTACATGATTTAGAACACATACAGGGTGACCTGACAATATCGATGAGTGACCACAGCCCCTGCCCCTCTGCCCATGCACTAGCACGACAAGCGGCCCCTCCCACCCAGCCGTCTGCCGAGAAAACGCCAGGCTGTGCCTGAGTCCGGCGATGACAGTTAACCGTCAAGTGCCCAGCCGGCAGATCAGGGCTGAGTGCCTGGGTTGTCAGACCCTCGCTGGAATGTTCAGGATAATGGACGTGCCCCTGGTCCTCGACAGGAAGTCTGTGCGGCCTCTGAACGAGGGAGGGCGGGGGGCTGACGGAGGACGAGGACCTGAAGGTTCTGTCTTCAGAGTGGTGATGTGTCATTGGACGAGCCCTCTCCTGCCAGACGAGCACGGGGCCCCACCAGGCCGCTCAGGCTCGGTCCGAACACAGAGGACCAGAGGACCGTAGCCACACCCTCTGCCTGTGGGGTCCGTGGTATCTCCACCACCCATCCCCCAGCTCAGGGGGCAGGGGGGCTTCGGCCCATCAGGCTGAGGGGAGGCCGCTCCACACTTGTAAAACAACAGCAGCACATCACGGTCTCGTCCTGCCGGAAGTCAGCTGGCTGGGCTCCCACAGCCAGGGCGGCAGCAGAGACCCTCCAGGCACCGTCACTCATTCAACACGGGAGCCCTTCTCCTCCGCACCAGATGGCCCACCTCCCTCACGACGAGGGGCAAGATGAAGACAATCGTGCAGCTCGTCTGCGGGGGAGAGAAAGGGAGACCATCAGCGGAGTCTTCCCGGTGTGTCCTGGGCATCGCGCTGTGGGCCTTCACGGGGACTCCATGGGAAGACAGCACCTGGTCGTAAAGAGTTGGTAAGACGATCACTCATCCTGCCATTGAGTTGATTCGGACTCACAGTGACCTTGTAGCACAGGCCCTGTCAGTCTTTCCAGGAGCAGAGAGCCTCATCTTTCTCCCACACAGCGGCTAGTGGGTTTAAACCGCCAACTCTGTGGTCAGGAGCCCATTGTGTAACCCGCTGTGCCACTAAGGCTCCTTAGGTTATGTTAATACCAAATACTTGGGTTACCTTTCCATCTCCAAACAGAGCTGAGGAGCAAAAGAGAAACCCTTCGTCATAAAGGGAGCAGAAACAGCAGTGTTTCCTTCTGCAGCTTCTGCTGGGCCCTGGGCTCCCAGCAGGCAGCCCTGGGTGTGGGTGTCTGAAGTGGGGCAGAGACCAGCATCTGTGCTGGGTGACACATCAGCAGCTGAGGGCACCCTGGCCATCTGCTCCTGTGCACACAAACACCCAGGAAACGGCCCCGGCAGCTAACTCAGTGTCCCGGGGTCCCTGTGGGTCAGCATGGGCTGGGTGGTGCACAGTAACTGGATTCCAGCGCTGGGTGTGCTCCAGGGGGTGCGGTCTGGGCGCCTCACTCAGACGCTCACAGGTGCGTCACATTGCCCCTCAACGGCAAATCACATGCAGCTATCTCCAGAAGGTGTAATCCCAGTCAACAATGCCCAGCACAGCAGGCCCACTGGAAGTGAGGAGCCCCACTCAGACCCTCAAGTGCACTGGCCCAGCACTGGTCACAGCACAGTGTGGGGCCAGCCCAGGTCACCGCCCGAGCTGGCTGGGCCAGGACCCCGAAGGAGCAGGCCGGAGATTGACATCAGTCCCTCACTGTCAGCTTCTCTAGGTGGAGATACTTGTCAGACGTGGAGTCTTCAAAAGAGATCTATTGTTTTCAGGTGAATATGATGTGACTTTTTACAAAAGCCTCTTTTAAAAGAACAAAAAACCCATCAAATTGACTGATTTCAACAAGTGACGTAAATGCGTTGCTGCTGTTGTTGGGTGCCATCGAGTGGGCTCCGACCACGGCGCTCCCGTGCACACGTGAGGGAACACGGCCTGGCCCTGGCCATCCTCTTGAGCCTGTTGACCCGGCCACGGTGCCGTCCACCTCCTCGAGGGCCTGCCGTTCCACTTTAACAAACGGCGTCCTTCTCCAGGGCTGGTCTCTGTGTCCTTGCCTCTACGGAGCACTCTGGCTTTACTTCTTCCGGCAGATTGGTTTGTCCTTTAGCAGAGTATGCGACTTTCAATATCCTTCGTCCGCACCACGATTCTTCTAGTCTTCCTTGTTCCAGGTTAACTTTCACATGCAGGTGATGGGATCAGAGAACACCACGGCTTGGGTCAGTGCACCTCAGTCCTCAAAGTAACACGCTCCTTGCTCTTCAGTGCTCTAAAGGGGTCTTACGCCGCAGATTTACCCATGCAAACGTCTTTTGATGTCTTGAGTGCTCCATGTAAGATAAAATCTTTGACAACCTCAACCTTTTCTCCATTTATCCAGTCTAAACGCTTTAGAGTCTATTAATAAGAAAAACACATTACACATACACACTTACCATGAGAATGAAAAAATAGAACACCCACATCCATCCAAGTTTGTCCTGGATCAGAGACACCAGATACTGAGAGAGAGAAAGACAAGAGACAGGACGAGAAGATGATTAGAAACTGATCACACGGAGCGGCCACAGGGCAGGGCGGCCATGCTGCCTCTGAGAACAGGAGAGAGCTGACAGCTGGGCGCTGCAGGAGGGCAGGGCCACCAAGGACGTGTCTCAGCCCCTGACCCCCCCTCTCACCTGGCCAGCCGCAGCCCCGATGCTCCCAGTTCCATCGATGATGCCTGTGACAGTGGCCAGCGCCTCGCTGCTCCCGCGGATCTGCTCCTGGCGCCCCAGGTCGGCAGAAATCGCAGAGCTGATCATGTTTGATGGCCCGCCGATGAAGAACCCTACAGTCGCAAACAGCCTGCTCTCAGGAAGACATCCTGGTGAGCCCCGGGACACTGGCCCACAACGGAGCCCAGGGCAGCCGTGGTTCTCCTATGCTGTCCACTAGGCAGCTCCACTGAGGGAGGCGACCCCCACCCAGCAACAGTGGGAGCTCCCCTCTGTACACACGTGGCCACGTGGTGCACTCTGCCTGGGCTCCCAGACCACACACCAAGTCGCCAGCTTCTAGCACCACTTTGGTCGGAGTGGCCAGCTTCCCAGGCGCGTGCCTGCAGGTGGACCAACTGCACTGCCACAGCTGCCCAGGGAGCAGGCTGGGCCTGTGACCAAGACCTCTCCAAATGCTGGCTCAGGACGTGTCACTGACCGTCCTAAAGGACTTCATCCAGAGGCAATGCGGGAGGACTGACATGGGACAGGAGACCCCACGCAGGGCAGAGCGAACCCTGCAAAGGAAGGACTGCTGGGCTTTCCCAGAACACACCCCCCCCCACAGGGCAGTTTCCTTCCTGTCTGGAGGGCCACGGCACCCAACCCCAGAGGCCTTCGCCAAGTGTCTCTGGGTTTACTGCTCCCCAAAAGTGTCAGGAGCTTCCAGAAGGAGGGTGAGGGGCATGACCGGAGGCCCGCAGCAGCCAACAGGGAGGCGGCTCCCGATTCTGCTGCGAGCATTCTACCCTGTACCTGTGACTGCCATCAGGAGGGCGTTGATGGACTTGCTGTTTGGCGAGCCTGTGAGAGAGAGGCAGAAGGCCATGGTCGACCTCACGGGCGGCGGCAGGCCTCCCAGAGCGGCCCTGGGGATGACTGTGACCCCCTGCCCCACCGGGCTTCTGTGCGTGGACACACTAAAAGGTCCACTCTCACGCAGACGCTAGACTCGCTAGTCACCTCCTCCCCACGCCGGACCCGCCTTTACTGCTCTTCTGCCTGGGTCTGCCCACCAAGCCAGCCCAGGCCCATGTCCTCCCAGCCACATATGGCCACTGGAGGGACATTGCAGACATGAAAGGGACAGGGCTGCCTCTGTCACTGCCTCAGGTCTCCGCAGGCATTCCCTAACTCTGTGCAAACACCTCCTCAGAGACCGGAGAGCCCCGGGGCAGAGGGACACTCACGGCTGTACCCCACGAGGGACCCGGTGGCCAGCAGCAGGCTCAGGGCCAGCACTGGGGCTCTCTTCTGCAGCAGGTCGGAGATGAAGCCCTGCAGCGTGCCACCTGCAGAGGACACAGCAGTCAGGGCAGAACCCATCGTCCCTACCTGGACCCCACAGTTGGCCACCCCAAGACAGTGGGCTCCAGAAGAGCCCCTCCTTAGCTTCCTCTGAGAAAGATGGACACTGGGTTGCTTCGGCAGCTGATGGGCACTGGCCACTGTAAATCAGATGCCAACATGCGGATGGAAGGGCCTTGCCCGGTCTCTCCTGAGAACAACACGTCAGTTTCCTGATGTCCTGCCGGGGACTTTGAGAGACCATTCCCCGGGTTGCGTTTCCAAGGCCTAACAACCCACAGTCTGCAGGTGGACCCTGACCACAGGACACAACAGAGCCGCTCCGTAGGGTGTCGGCATGTCCATCTTTACAGACAATCTCATCTTTCCTGTGAGGAGCGGCTGGTGAGCTTGAACCACTGACCTTTGGGTTAGCAGCTCAACACTTAGCTCAAGGCTCCCTACAGGCTATGAATCAAACCAAAACCACACTCACAATGACTGAGTCAATTCTGACTCACAGTGACCTCACAGGGCAGGGTAGAACTACCCCCATGAGTGTCCAAGACAGCAGCCTTTTGCGAGACAAAGAGCCTCCCCGGTGGCTTCAGATGCTTTCTCACCGAGTCACCAGGGGCCGCACAGGATCGAACAGTGGCCAATAATCACCACAAAAGCAGCAGTCAAGAATTCACACACTGTGTCATACTGGACAGGCCCGCTGCACATGATGTCATGCAGGTGGGCCTGACCCGAGCTGTGATGCGGTCAACTGCCCCACATGCTCATGAAAGCTGGCCCTGGACAGGGAAACTGAGGGACGCAGAGAGTACTGGAAGTGCCCTGGACTGCCGCACCAACCGACCGTCTCGGGATGCTCTAGAAAGAAAGCTGGGCACACTGCCTCGCGTGCTGGGGAAGACCCTGGTGCTTGGCAAGGCAGGGGTCGGGGGAGAGAAGGACCCTGGACAAGCTGGGTGGGAAGAGTGGGCTCCAGCAGCAGCAACAGGAAGTCAGCAGCCACAGACTCACACTAACCGGAGGGCGGGGAAAGTGCACAGAGAGAGGGTGACCCTCCCCATGCTGAGCCCTGGCGGCCAGGAGGCCCAGGGGCACTTGGGCCCTTTATTTTAAAGGACCCCTGTGGTGTTGCCCTTCCCTTTGGCTCTGGATCTGAGAGAAGGGCTAGGAGTTCAGGTGCAGGAAGGGTGAGTCACCCAAGGGTGCGGTGTTGGTTTTCACAAGTGAGTCTCACCACAACAGAATGCGCACATCAGAGAGGTCCGTGCATGGGACATGGCTGTGCCCCTCACACCTTCCTCCTGGTGACAGCCAGCTGGACTCAGATGGCCAGCCCTGGCCCCCATGCCAGATCGGCCTGCGCAGTGAGCTGTCACAGCCGTCTGTGGTGGCAGAGAAGAGGAACCCTTTCTCGTTCACTTAGATCTTGGATATTCGCTTCACTTTACAGTGGAAAGACCCCTGGAAGTGCACCAACCGAAATGCATACCCAAGGCCACCCAGTGAGCCGGGGCTAGGCTTCTGAGACGTCAATCTGGCAGGAACGGGACAGTCTCACCTCTGTTCCTCGGAGAGGCTGGTGGGTTTGAACCCTGAACTTGCAGTTAGCAGCCCAATGTTTACCCAAGAGGGCCGCCAGGGCTCCAAGGAACACGTGCAGAGGAATACATTCAAGGGGACCACACAGGCAGCAAGCACCCGTGTAACCCTAGGACCCAGAAACAGAGCCCCACGACCCCCACCCTTGCCCGAGCCCTGTCCCACCAGGGGGGCTATGAAGGGACCTGATAAAGCCATGGATGACAGACCTCGAGGCCCTGCAGGGAAAGGCATGCCCCCCAACTGCCTACCTATGATGCCTCCGACGTCGTACCAGATGGACAGCTGGTCAGCTTCGGCCTCCTTCCACTTGAAGTTCTTGCTCAGGTAGAAGGGCAGCCAGAAGAAGAAGGAGTAGTTGACCAGCTTCAGGCAGGCGTAGGCCAGCGAGTACTGCAAGACAGGCCAGCACAGTCAAGAGCGCACAGGACCAGGGGCCCGGGAGGACCAGGCCTGCGGCTACAATCACGCCTGTCCACACTCCATTTGTGGTACGGCGTCTGGCCTGCTCCTTGTCCCATGGGTGTCCAGGAAAGCAGGGAGACTGGCCGTGGGAGTAAACACCTGCTCGTTTTTTAAGAGCCCCAGTGTTAGACGGAAGCCTTTCCCGTCAGCAGGAGAGCGTATGCTAGATGGGCAGAGAGGAAAGCATGTGGTCGTGGGGGCTAGAGGGGTATAGTTATGGCGGACTACTGCCTAACCCCCTGTTCCTGAGCTGTCCACACAGAAGCTACTGGATTCGGGCATGTTTTGCTGCAACAAACACCCAAAGGTACGAGGTTCAGGAGAGAAGCAAGTGAAGGAGCAAGGTGGCTAGTCTCTAGGGGTGGCGGGTGAGGGCGGGGGTCCTGTACATCAAAGGGATGGGGCGAGCAGGGCAGATGGCCTTCAGAAGGTTTCTGGCCATACCCCCTGCCCCCATGGTCCCCAGAAGTGCCTCCAGCATGGCTACCACTGCCCCCTAGAGAGCCAGACCCCAGCCAGAAGCGCTCCACTGGTCAGCTGGCCCGAGACAAAGGGACTAAGGCCACTGTGTCCACTCAGGCCGGCAGGCCATGAAACACCATTAGAGCCAGCAGCTTGTGTGTGGCCTAGCACAGACTGACAGGGATGCAGAGGGACAGGGCGTCCAGCAGAAAGGCACGGCACTGGGCTAAGAACACCAAGCACATGGCTCATTAGTGCTGACCGTCTGGCTGCAGGTGGTGCCCTGCTGCACGGGCACCGTGCGCTCTGAACCTGCATCCTCCCCGGCTTTCACTCGCCAGGCCTGGGACCCAGGTAGGTTCTGTCTGGTCAGAAGGACACACGGCAACCAGCAAAGTGCCCTGGACTGCAACTGCAAGGTCGGAGGTTCAAACACACTGGCTGCTCAGTGGAGATGGACGAGGCGGTGCCCGTGGGGACTCGCTGCCTGGGAAACACTCAGGGCCAGTTTTGTTTTGTCCCTCTGGGTGGTGCTGAACGAGAGGCTTGGGGTAGACTTGAGTCTGTGTTTATGAAACCACAAGCCGAAAAGCCAGGGGCTAACTCGCCCCACACCCACGGAGGTCCCACAGTGGGGCTGAGACAGGGCAGCTGGGACGTATCCTGAACTCAGAGTCCGTGGGCAAGCTGGACACTCAGCCCTGGTCTTAACCTCCCTCAGTGCTCAGGCCCTGAGCCGAGCTGGCAGCAGGGTGCTAGTGGGTGGGCACGGTGACAGCGGGAGTGGGCTTCCTGAGCTGATAGCTGGGAGGTGGCCCACCGGGCACTGCAGGGAGCTCTTTGGGGGATTCTGTGAAGAACAGAGTCCTTCTGCAGCAGTCAGATTCGAGCAAATGAGGCCACCTTGGCCTCCATGACCCGCCCTTGGCCAGGTCTGTCAAGCATTGCTCTAGCTGGGCTAGTCAGTGCCCTGAGGGGCAGGGGCAGCCTGTGTGTCATCCGTCCTCAGTGGCTTTGTGCTCGGCCAGGCTGGGTAGTGTGGCAGAGACTGTGGGTCCCTCAAGCTGACACCAGGCCATGCACCCATGCTGGTCGGCTACCTCCCCTGGCGGGGCCAGGGCAGGGTCCTCACCGGTATAACCCCAGGAAGGCAGCAGGCCTGGGAGAAACTGATGGCCTTGACCTCGTGCGGCTCAGCCGGCGCCCCGCCTGCTTGAACCGAGTAGTTGGACTGGTCGTCGTCGTCTTCGATGCTGGCTCCCGTGATCAGCGGCCGGCGCGAGTCTTCCTCCAGGCTTCCGTCTTTGGCCTCCATACCCGGGAGCCCTGGAAGGAGAGGAGGAGCCCATGCGTCAAGGGTCACCCGCAAGTCCTGGGGGCCCCCACAGGCAAGCGCTCAGCCAGTTGTCGAGAGGCTGGAGTCAGGTCCACAAAGAGGCACCTCAGCAGAAAGGCCTGGTCACTGACAGACACCCCGAGTTCTGCCCCGAGACCCTGGGCTGCTGTACCCTCGGAAGTGGGGAGGGTGGAGTGGGGCTCGGCCTGCAGTCAGGGCCAATGGTGTTCTTGAGGGTAGGGTGGGTGGGGAAGCTACGAAAGGCTCAGAGGCCAAGATGGGTCAAGGTCAACAGCTCATAAGCACCAAGTCCAGAGCTCCCCTTATACCATGCCATCTGCTGGCGTGACTCCCCGCACACAGGGAACACAGTGGGCTATGTGTGTTTACATGAAGTGTCTCTTCAAAAATATGTCAACCATCACCGTCTTAAAAATAATTTAACACAGGCCTCCGGGGTTGGGCCTTCTCACCTGCTGCCTTTAGCCCCAGGTAAGCATCCAACCCAATTCTTGTCACAAGTAAGAGAGGGGCACCCCCAGCCCCCCACCCGACCCCTGCTCCCTCAAAAGGTGAAATGAGGGCAACACTGGCCGATCCACAGTCAGGGTCTCCATGAGGAAACCTGTCCTCGGAGACCAGTCAGGCCTCCGGACCGCCCCCCTCTCCCCTCCCCTCCCCAGCCTCCGCCCCACAGAGTACCAACAGCAGCATAGCCCCAGGCCCCCTCCTCACCAATTTCTTCCGGGGACACCAGGAGCCCAAAGAAGATAACAACTCCACCAGCAAACTGCACCGACGCTGTCACCAGAAAGGCATACTGGGAAGACAGGACAGGAGAGGCTCAGTGTGGGGGCGCGGTCGGTCAGGTGGGGTGCTCAGAGCACAGGCTGCTATCTGGCTCCTCCCATGGGGTTCCAACTCAGCGACCCCCGGGACAGAGCAGACTGCACCCCCCGGGGTGCACACCACAGCCCCCCCTTCCCCCAATGTGGGTTCCAAGGCGGACTCCTTAACCACTGTGCCACCAGGGCCACAGGGGGCCCAGAGCCCAAGCCAAGCCCACTGCCACCGAGCCCATTCCATCTCACAGCGACTCAGCATGGGGCCCCCACGACTGAACACCCCTAGGGAAACAGACAGCCCGCCCCATGCCCCTCCCGAGGAGTGGCTGGTGGGCTGGAAGCACCGATCCCAAAACGTACCCCTCCAGGAGTACCTAGAAGGGCTTCAAGAACAGGTGCTGGAAAAAAAAGAACAGGTACTGACCACACACTGGCCACACGGACAAGCCATGTGCGCAGGGGCACCTTCACACGTGGTCAGGGGCGGACTCGACTCCCAGGGACTTCCCTTTCAGGGTGCTTGCTGACGGGCCTTTCCTTAGCGGTATGCGGCCTTCATAACAATAAAGGAGCCCATGTAGAGCAGCGGTTTAAAGGTCTGGTCACTAACCAGATGGTTGACAGTTCAAACCCACTGGCTGTTCCTCAGGAGAAAGATGAGGCTGTCTGCTTCTGCAATGATTTATAGTCTTAGTCCTGCAGGGTCGCTGTGGGGTGACTTGGGGTGGGGGCCCTGTTTACACCCTAAGGCAGTGGTCCTCAAACTTTTTAAACAGGGGGCCAGTTCACTGTCCCTCAGACCCATTGGAGGGCCGGACTATAGTTTAAAAAAAAAAACTACGAACAATTCCTATGCACACTGCACATATCTTATTCTGAAGTAAAAAGACAAACGGGGCCAAAACACCAGGCGGTAAATGTCCTTGGCGGGTCGCATGTAGTTTGAGGACGCCTGCCCTAAGGGGAGCAGCTGTCAGCACTCTCAGAAACCAGATGCAGCTGAAGCTGTCTCAGACAGCCAGGAGACGGCCGCCGTCTAAACAAAGGATGCCCTGTGCCCAGGTGATGCCGCGGGGGACATACCTCATAGCCGTACTGCAGGACGGAGGACGCCAGGCAGGCTCCCAGGATGTTGCCCACGGAGGCACAGGCACTCCACAGCCCGAAGATCACTCCCCGCCTGGGTGTGGACAGGGGGAGGCAAGACAGAGTCACATGCCCCATGGCCAGAGCCACAAAAACGGACGCCACAGAGGAGCGGCACTCCACCGGAGGGGGTTAAGGACATCAGGAAGACAAAGCACCCGGTGTCACCTAATTCCCAAAGTGTACAATTCTGAAACCTGCTCTGGGGCTCACTGGGGGGCAGGGGTAAAGGGGATAAAAGGCACATCACAGACCAGGACATGCTTGTCCAATGGTGGACCTGTACTCAGAACACAAAGGGCTCCCGGGACTGGGGGGAGATGGAGGGGGACAGGAGAATTCATTGACAAATACAAAAAACAATCCAGTCACCTCAAAAGAGAATTCTTTTTTTTTAACAGACAAAATCAAGAACCTCAAGTCAAATACAGCCTAGGAAGTGCATGCCGGTTTGGGGGTTCAGGGAAGCCCCAACATTTGGCGTTCTTCATTGGAGCCACGTGGGTAAGTTTGGCCTCACTAAGGTGGCTCCCACCTAAGAAGGTTGGAGCAGGTCCCACAGGAAGGCACTCAGGGTGAAGGCGGGGGTGGGGGTAGGAAAACCTGGGGCCCGCTCCTTCCGTCTGGACTTGTACCCCCGGGGTGGGCCCGCTGGGTGCCTCCTCTCCAGGGCAGCCGGCCTCTGGTGAGCTAAGTGGCAGTGCTGGGGCAGAAAGCAGCTTACCCAGCTTTCCCGAACCAGTTGCCCATGACGGCCACCACACAGGGCCAGCCTGTGGACTGCAGCAGTCCGTTGACGACCCACAGGGCGCAGTAAAACCACTTGTTGTAGAAATGAAGCCACTCGGTGACGGTGCCGAAGACAAAAGCCTGGGAGAAGGGACATGCAAGGACCTGTCACATCTGACGGACGACGCACCGCTAACAGTAGACGCCGTGAACACATGAGCCTGGGGGCGTGTGGCCAGCCTGCAGATGCCCTGGTCAGAGCTGGCACTGAGCAAGACAGCCACCAAGCTGCCACTGGAGAGAGGGTTGGAGATGGCAGAGCTTGCGTGTCCTGTTTCATGTGGCTCTTGTAGCCAGAGCCACCGTCACTCCCTGTCCCTGCCCGGGCCTGGTAAGGTGGGGCAAGACCCTGATAGGATTCACTGGTGGGTAAATGCAAACAGGATTCCTGGGGGTCATCCTGTGGCACACAATGAGCCTCTGAGAAACAGCAGGGGACCTCACTACTAGCCTGGAGTGGGTGCGTCCTCGGGACCCCGGGGTCTCTGTGCAGTGACGACAGCGGTGACATCGGAGGAGCAGCAGCAGAGCAGGAGCCAGAGCAGAAGCACAGGGGTGGAGAGCTGAGTGCTGTCGGGCAGGACACTGGCTTACGGAGTGGGGTGCCTCTGGGCACTTAACTGGGGGAGCAGGACTTACTCATGGAGGTGGAACTGAGTGCCAATTGCCTTTAGGCTGAGGTTTACAGAGGCACGGCGTGCCCTCCGGGTGTCTATGAGCAGCTTTGGCCCTTGCCAGGCACCCACCTCCACCTGCTCTTCTGCAAACCTGTGCACGTGAGTCAGGCTAATGGGAGTCTTTCGTGTGATCACAAGAGCAGAACTTGGGCTGAGAGACCTCAAACTGCCAACTGAAGCCTCACTCCCAGACTCTCTCAGGAGCTTAAAGTCTCTCAGAATTCACACTGGAGCCCGCTTCGTATGGAAACTGAGAGCGAACTGACCGCTACAGCAGCCTCGTGTGGTTTCTGAATAAAAGGGCACCCCGCCCCCACCCCAGTGGTGAGGCCCATGCCCTAGCACAGCCCTGCGAGCCACCATCCTTGTCCTGGTCCTCGTCCCGTGAGGGGCTGTAATGCCAGTCTCTGTGCCAGGGGGTGGCTCCAGGTCAGAGCGGCCCATTAGGATAAGGAGGCAGGATCCGGGTGGGCTGTTTCCAAAGCTGTGGTGCTAGAGGGTGTGACTAGTCCCCACCCTCCTGCATTCACACCTGTGACTCAGGAAGCCAAAGCAGAGAGGAGCAAGCAAAGAAAGGGGACTACCCCCAAGAAGAAAGGGGAGCCAGGTGTGTCCTTTGGACCCTGGATCCCCACACTGGGAACCTTCTAGATCTACCCGGGGGCTGGACGCTCGTGATCACATGCGAAGTGCCCAGGGCAGTCTTGCCATCCTCACTTCCAAGGGGTGCCCTGTCTCTCCCCCGACTTGTTCACTCTACTGCCAGTCTGCGGTCTAGTTCACATTCCCCATCACTCACAGTCTCCAATTCCTCTTGGCTGCCACATGCATGTTTTCCAAGCCTGCTGCCTGCCGATGCACATTGCTCTTTTCCCTCAAATCCGAGCTTCACTGAAAATGCACAGTGGCCCCTACACTCGGGTCATCACAACACAGCAGGGCTGACAGAAGGACACCTGGCTGTGGTACGGTTATTCTATTTAAATCTGACAGGTGGTGGCTACAGTCGTGCGTCCACTGAAGATATCGCTAACTCAGAGAACACCCGAGGTGAACAATATGGGTGACAGGTCCCAAACTCACCCCCGGAGCCTCGGCCGATTTGGTGAGGCTGTTTTTGGACATGGCTAGGGGGCGTCATCGACACAGAACAAAGTGTAGAGAACATGGGGGAAGGGCAGCAAGCTGCAGAACAAGGCTCGCTGGACAGGTCACAGAGGACAGTTCCACGTTTGTGTTGGTGAGCCGGTCAGAACACCAGCACCAGTGAGCGCTGGTCAGGGCTGGCCGTGTTGATGGGCGCGGGCACTACGTTCAAGAAAAACAGATCCATCTTGGAAGAAGTACGGCCAGAGTGCTGCTTGGAGACAAGGAGGGCGAGACTGGTCTCACGCCCTTGGACGTGTGTCAGGAGACAGGTCCCTGGAGGAGGGCAGCGAGAGAAGGTGAGACCCTCGAAGAAATGACGGGCATGGGGGCTGCACAGCCGGACTCCAGCCTGAGAGGAATGCCAGGACGGTGCAGGGCACGAGGACTCAGCCAACCGAGGGCCGAGCAGCACAGCTTCGAGTAAAACCAGCACACTGCTGTCTGCTAAGCAGGTCACTGCCCTCCTCAAGCACCGCTCTCCAGCACTTTTCCTCTCTGTCTACTGATTTATCTCCTCTGGCGTTTTCAGGGAGTCTGTGTGCTGTGCAGTCTCTGTGAGGGTGACAGGCATGGACTACAAACCGCACACAGGGTGCTCTTAGAAGATGCTCTGAAAGAAGCCTACCGCTGAGGACAGGGCAATGGCCAGTGGCTGCTGGAGGCCCAGGGCACCGGTGGACAGACCAGCAGCCAGGCAACTGGCCATTCTGCTAACACTCAGAATGAGAAGCTACAGAGGGTGAGTCTACGGACATGATGCCCCAGTTTTTCAAAGTGTGCAGGATAAAAAGGCTGCGGGTGTGCTTCCCCACACTGTGCATGTCTCCCTGGTGAGCCGTCTGTGGATAAAGTACCTCCATTTCCAAAATCCCAGGGAACAAAGTTCTTCCTTGAACTGCAGGGACAGACCCTGGAAGTGAAAGGCGCCCTGGTGGTGCAGTGGGTCGGGCACCAGGCTGCTGACTGCAAGGTCACCAGCTGCTCCCTGGGACAACTCGGACACACTCACCCGTGGAAACAGTAGTACAGAGACCGGGCCCCGAGGAGGGGCCTTCCTTCCCCTGGCTCTCCCACGTACAACAGGGCACGGCTCGGAAAGTGATCCCACTTACCACCAGTGCAGACGAACACATGCCAAACGAGAGGACACATCGCAAGTTGAGCCGGTCCCCCACGAAGCCACTGATGAAGAGGCCCTGAAAAAGAAGGCGTTTCACGTCACCACTCCCAGGGAGACACGGCCCAGGCTGTCTGTCTCTGTCAGCTCCTCACCTACCAACGCACCTCAGCATGGGCCACCATCGAGACTGAAGGGAGACCAGAAACGAGCAGCCTGGCACACAGTACCACAGTACTGCCAGCCCAACCCTAATGCCCTTCTGTCACAGCCACGCAGGAAGCAGGGCAGGGGCTCGGCAAGCGCCCCGGCTGCCTGTCTGACGGGACCCTGGGCTCCCTGCAGCTTGGGGGCAGCGGTGCTGCACATTGGGCACCAACCCTCTGCCCTCCACCAATGGAGACCCAGGAACTCGAGTTTCTTCATGTATAACGTGCCCACATACACGCACACACATACAACACACATAGAGAGCACACAAAATGTGGAAAACCAGAGACCATGTTTAGCACAGCTATTTGCCTTGAACTGTTGTAGGTGCCATGACTAGCCGTCCAAACTCCGGCCAGGAGTGTGCCTGGGATCCACCCGTGAACAGCCAGGTGGCAGCGACCACGCAGGGCAGAGCCTCCTCATCAGCTGCTGCTCCTGCTGCCCTGCGCCCAGTGCCACAGGGACAGAGGAGCAGCTCTCAGAGGACTCCACGCAACCCAAGAAAGCAAAGCTGGGAGATTCCAAGGCGAGGTGCCTGCAGAACAGGGCCCACGGACACGCTCTTCAAATGAGGGGACCGACCTCACTCACAGAAGGGGCAGCGCCAAGGCACGCACAGCCCGCAGCGAGGGCAGAGTGGCGGGCGGGGCCACCCACCTGCAGACCCTCCGTGGGAAAGGAGGGCCCCCAGCTGAAGCCCCGCAAGCAGCGGCAGGGCCCTTGTTCAGACAGTGCCCAGGACGGAGCCAGACTCGACGTCTGCCGCCTGTCACAGTCTCCTCTTGTAAGGAGGGCAGTCTCATAATCCCCGACCAAGCCCTCAGAGGCCACCTGAGGACTGGCACCTGACTCATGCCTGAAAGGCTTCTTTTTAAGTGCCGGACTCATGTTCACAGGAGGAAGCAGGGCTGAATGCCCACAGCCCAGATTAGCTGTGGTCACTCCCTCAGCCCCACTGGGACTGGGATGACAAAGACGTCCTCGGACCAGGACACCGTGGCATATCTCCTCCCTTTGCCCGCCTTCTCGTCCTCTGCAGCCCTGTGGGACCCACTCCTTCCCCCCACGTCCCGGGAGGCTCTCACCCATCTGATTTTCACAACTGTGCACACTCCGCTCTCTGAAATGTGTGTCCCAGCCTCAGTCTCTTCTGCGGGCCTGTGGCCGGGTGACCCAGGGTCTGCTCTTCACCAGGGGCAGGCGAGCACCTCAAATGCAGCACGCCCACACCTGCCTCTTCCACTCCTTCCTCCTAGAGCCCGCCTCCCCTCCTGCCCAGCAAGTCCTGGGTCAGTACGGAGGGCATGTGGCTACCTTCAGCGCAGAGCCCCACCCCGACCACGACCTGCCTGGGTCCCTGCTACCCCCACCCCACCCCCAGCCCCGCCCAGCCGCACCCTCAGCTCCCCGTGCACCTGAGCACAGCCATCTGCCCTCAGCTCGGCTGGAGCAGCCTCACACGCCCTACCTCTGTCCACCAGGTTCAGTCTCACGGGCAGTGGAAGCGACAAGGCCCTGAGACCACCTCGGCCCTCCCTGCTGCCACTCTGGTCCTGTCACCGCCCACACTGACCGACTTCTCTGGCCCTTTCTCAAATGGCCCTCTTCAGTGCCGTCTGTCTTCCCCAGCCACCTCAGCCACCAAATGACCGTTGACGCCCCAGCCCACACTCAGGTCCTTATGTCCCTTTCCTGCATTCCTGCTCTCCGCAGCTTGTAGTTTTCACGCTGGACCGTGAACTGGGGGCAGGAGCACAGAGCAGACGGTCGGTCTGATGTTCCACCATTCTTACACATTCTGTTTCAGCTCGCCCACTGCCACCCCTCGGGGAACACCCTGCTTCCTCCCTGTGGCTCTGTGACCATTCCTCTTCCTGCCCTAACCCCGGAGCTCTGTCCTTGGTGAATGCTGGCTGATGACTGGCAAACTCTGGCTTTTTCTTCCGTGAGCCTGCCTCACTAGTGTGACTGTCCCCCTGTGGACCTGCTGATTGTTTGGCTGAAAGCTGAGCCACAGGGTTCAGAGCTCTCTGCCCCTACCGATCCCGAGAATCCAAGCTGCGGAAAGGTAGGGAGCGACCGCTGTGGCTGGCTCTCTGTTGAACTAACACCCAGTGACTAGAGCTGGACGCGGTACGTGTTGGACGGATGAGCGAATACACACGCTGCTCCTTCCAGAAGCACTGGGCTTGTCTCTGGTCAGCAAGTTCAGAATCCCGTACAAAGGTCACGAGGTTGAGGGTCTTTTCCACTTATGCCTCTCCCTCCCTCAAAATCCCAGACCTTCCCAACTCACCACGGCGTAAGAGAAGAGAAAAATGGTGTCCAGCGTGCCCAGGAAGAGCGTGGCCCCCTTGGCGTTGGGGAACAGGTGGTTGCTGCTCCAGAGCTGTGAGGATGACAGTCATAGTCAAGGCCACCACGACACCCCGCCCCACCCGGCATTTTCCCAGACCACGTCCATGCCCTCTGACACCCAAAGTGCGGATCGGCCGGGACCAGAGACTGGCGGTCACTGTGTGAGGGGCGGAGGGTAACAGGATATCGTGGTGCTGTCCGGTGGGTGCACAGTGACCCGACGTACGACTGCACAGAACCCTGCTGGGTCCTGCGTCACCCTCACAGCCATTGCTGTTTGAGCTCATGGCTGCAGCCGGGTCACTGCACTGCGTCGTCGAGGGGCTTCCTCTTTGTGGCTGACGCTCGGCTTGAACGAGCATGCCATCCCTCCCAACCACATGTCCTGTCCTGGCTGCCCTTCCTCCAGGACAGATAAGCCATCCTGCGGTGCCCACACCACACCCCATGCTTGTCACCAGCACGCTGATCCAGATGCACCCACTGTTCTTCAGTCTTCCATAGTGTGTGTCCGGCGTCACGTCACAGGCATGGGAGGATGCTGAAAACTCCACGGCGTTGGCCAGGCAGACCTCAACCCCCAAGGTGGCATCTTTGCTCCGTGGTCTTCTGCGGCAGAGGTCCTCCGTGCAATAGCACGCGACTTCGTTTCTTGACTGCTCCTTCCGTGGGCACTAACAATCTCAACCATCGCTCCGTCCACCAGGCCGTTGTTGTTGGCTCAGCTGTGAGGGGCTGGCTTTCTTTATGTTGAGGGACAGCCCACCCCGAAGGCTGCAGTCTTCATCTTCATCGCTAAGTGCTTCGAGTCCTCGTCACCTTCTGCAAGCCAGCTTGGGCCACCTGCATGTGACAGGTTGTTCATAGATCTGGATGCATCCGTCTTGACTCAGTCCAGCTGGTTACATGATTTGCTCGGCACACACACTGAGTAAGCACCATGAAAAGACACCCGCCCGATGCACATCTTGCCTGATTTTACACCACACAGCACCCTCTCAGTCTGTCCAACAACTGCCTTTGGTTGAGTTACAAGTTCCACGTGAGCACACTGGGGTGTTCTGGGATTCTCATCCTTCACAATCCAAACCAAAAGACCTACTGCCACCGAGTCGATTCTGACGGACAGTGACTAGCCTGTGGGTTTCCAAGGCTATAGGGGAGCAGAAAGCCTTCTGTCTCCTGTGGAGGAGCTGGTGGGTTTGAACGCCAATCTTGTGGCGAGCAGCCCAACAACGTAACCCACCATGGGAGTCAGAGCTCCTTATTCTTCACAGTATTATCCATTAATTTCCTGTAATCCACACAATTGAATATCTTTGCATAGTCAATAAAATACAGGTAAACATCTTTCTAGTAGTCTCTGCTTTCAATCAAGATCTATTTGACACTGACCATGAGATTGCTTATTCCACATCCTCTTCTGAATCTGGCTTGAATTTCTGGCAGCAACTTGTGGATGTGCTCCTGCAGTCATTTTAAAATTGTCTTCAGCAAAATTTTACTTGCATGTGATATTAGTAACACTGCTTGACTATTTCCACAGTCTGTTGGATCCATTTCCCTGAAGTGAGCATAAATATGGATCTCTTCCAATTAGTTGACTAAGTAGCTATCTTCCAAATTTCTTGGCATAGACCAGTGAGTGTTTCCAGGGCTGAACCTATTTATTGACACATTTCAAATGGTATTCTGTCCAGTCCTGGCGTCTTGCTTTTCGCCAATGCCTTCAGTGCAGGTTGGACTTCTTCCTTCAATATCACTCACTGGCTCTTGATCACATGCAAGCCTCTGAAGTGGTACGCAGTA
>NW_022103920.1:6418577-6420152 GCF_000313985.2 Echinops telfairi | reverse complement strand
GCGCTCAGCCAGACTGCCCATTCCCAAGCCTCTCCTGGCAGGTGACAGCACCTGCTGCCCACAGACGCCAAGGCGCAGGGCAGGCTTTCGAGCTCCTGGCTTTAACTACGGGGCTTCTTGATGAGATGAGCTGTCTGCTCCCATAAAGATGTAGTGTTCCACTCTGTCCTATGAGGTCACTGTGAGTCAGCACCACCTTGAAGGCACTGGCAGTGGGTACCGGACTGACCAAACAGGATAACCATGAAACAGCCTGTCTCACTTCACTGTGAGCCCAGGTGTCCGTGCACCAGACACCTGCCACCCACTGTCACCTTCAAACAGGAAACGGAGACAGAAACCTGGAGCGCTCACCTGAAGAAGGTGAGGAGGAAGACGACAACGTGATGGTGGCTGAACCGGGAGAGGAGTGTCCCCCTCCGGGAGCGGTCTGGCCAGGCCATTCTCCCACCGCCCTTCTCAGCTGTGCCGTTGGTGCCTGGAGAGTGAAGGGTTCATATCATCTCTTCTTTCTGGAACACACACACACACACACACACAGCATTGCTCAGAGCAGGCAGCGTGCCCCAAATGGATTTCTTTAGACTTAAAACCAATTAGCCTTGGAAGAGCTCTCCTGGGCTAAGTGACACAGGAAAACTGCACTGATAATCATGTTTTGCAACCAGGGTTGCTGCTAGGAACAGAAGTGCTACTTCAAGAGAATGTTTGCATGCCTCAATCATGTGACTGAGAGGAGAACTTCCCATGGCTGCTGATAAAGCAGAAATGAGTACAGTCCTGAGAAGCCGGCTCCCACGGCCCTCAGAGAGCTGCCGCTGTGCTTGTAAGGATGCTGCATGTTCATTATGTTAATAGCAGCCAACACCAAGTAATCATAGAGCAAGCTTCTAGGCCTATGTGCTCAGTTACAAGCTTGCAGAAACCACCTCAAAGGCCACATAAATGATGGTCCAGCCACAGGCTGAGACCATGTCATCACTCAGCTCGACGCACTAAGAGCGTTTTCAACTGAGTGAAAAAATACCACATGAAACACGAGGAGGCCAACGTGACTCCACACCCACTTACAGGCTACAAATGCGCAGCACAGCTCTTCTACCTAGAGATGTTCTGGGCAACTGCTCCTCTTCCTCTATACAATGTCCTAACCGTCCTCTAATGAACAAGGAGAGTACTTTTACAATGGGGGAGGGCCACATCCAAAGCATTGGGAAAAGCCCAATGGTTTACCATTAGGTTAGGAAAAACACAACTGAAAGACTAAGACACTTGAGATACTGGGATTGGGGGGGGGTGTCTTAAAATGCCCACAGACAATGTGTATTATGAAAAATGACAGGGAGAGGGGGGAAAAAAGAGGAGCTGATACCAAGGGCTCAAGTAGAAAGAAAATGATGGCAACATATGTACAAATGTGCTCGATACAATTGATGTGTGGATTGTTTTAAGAGCTGTAAAAGCCCCCAGTAAAATGATTTATCAAAAGTAATAAATAAAAATTACACATGGACTACAAATGGATTTTAAAACGTTTTGCATCGAAATAAACTCAATAATTTGTTAGCCTGGCTG
>NW_022103920.1:6410030-6415628 GCF_000313985.2 Echinops telfairi | reverse complement strand
ACACTTGCGGCAGATCATCTTGTCGCAGTTGTACTTCTGGGCCAGCTGGCGCAGGGACGGCTCGATGATACCACCACGCAGACGCAGCACCAAGTGCAGGGTGGGCTCTTTCTGGATGTTGTAGTCCGAGGGTGCGGCCATCCTCCAGCTGTTTACCAGCAAAAATCAGATGCTGCTGGTGGGGGAATGCCCTCCTTGTCTTGGATTCTGGCTTTGACATTCTCGATATGTCGCTGGGCCCCACCTCACGGGCGAGGTCTTGCCCGTCAGGGACTTCACAAGATCTGCATCTGCGTTAGCCGCTCGGGCCGCCTTGTTGAAGAGAAAGAGGGCCGTTGTGGGCTCTTAGCTGTATTGTTTCCTAATCTTTATAAAAACAAAACAACAAAATCTTCAAAGGGCATCCATTTTCTTCAGACTGCACAGACCCATTACACTCCCAGGACCTTCGGTTTCTTAGGGCTGTATACCATCACTGTCACAAGTGCCTTGGACTTGATTTTATGTTGAGGTAAAATTTGTGCTTTTTAAATTTTTACCTTGTAAGTCCGTTTCCCACAGATGTGTAAAGGTCCCCTCACACCTACAGAACGGTGGCCAGGCAAGGACACCCATCTGCGAAGTCCGGGTCCTGACAACAAGGAGTGGCAGGGCATCACTCGTAACCCCACCACCATCCTCAGCCACCTCTCCGATGGAGCCAGACCGCCATGGCTGAGCGAGGGCCCTGGCAGAAGGCCATCGACAGGTCTGGATTAAAGGAATAAAGTTGCTCTCCTGGCTGGCTGGTCCTCTGACATGCTCGCTCTCCTCTGGGAGCAGTGAGGTTGGACCAGGAGGGATCAGGAGATCGCCATCTGAGCCAGTGATCCAGGGCCAAGATCATTCTCCCAGAAAACACGGTAACAAAATAAGGGGCAGTGTAAAGCTGCAGAATCCCACCCACGGGTGGACGGACATAAACCTTCGGTCTGGAATCCCAGAAGTTATCACACGAGCGCTGCCAGGGCGACGACCACGGTGGCCGCCACCAATGCCGAGACTTCAAATGACAGTCGGGCTGGGACAACCGCAGCTCTGGCCTGAGCATACTCCCATGTCACAGCACTGGGCTGGATGCTGCCGGCGGCGGGGCTGGGAACAGGACAAAGCAATCGCTGACGAGGTCAAGTAATTCCAAAAGCGGGTGCTCCAACACTCCCAGTGCTTCTGTGGGCACTGTGTTTGGGGACTGACTGCATGGCCACGCCAGGGGCTTTAAAGTCTCCCTGGCCCTCAGAGCTGAAGGACCGGCTGGCGCCTGGCTACCTGACTGAACGTTTCCATCAAAGACTTCCCGGGGAATCCCAGTCGGAAAACGGGCAAGTGCAGAGCAAAGCCCCACCTTCTCCTGGACGTCCTGGAGTCCGGGATGCTGAAGAAGCTCTGACACTGCCGCCTGGAGATCATCTTCACACTTTAAGCCAAAATGCGGGTACCCTGTTGAGCGAAAAGCTAATCTGCTCTGTCAACTTGCACCCACACTACAATAAAGGTTAGCATCCACAAATTAGCATCCACAAAACACCATCCGGAAGACTCCCCTGAAGTCTTCCAAAAACCCAACAGGAGTTTAGCAGAACTAGGAAATGTCTGCCATGAACACTAGGCCCTCTGTGGTGAAGTGCTGCCAAGCTGGTTCTGAGTCTCAGCAACCCTACACACGCCGCCCAGGGCCTGCGCCGTCTTCACACGGGTTCTCCTCGTGTCCCGGCCCGCCGTCACGGCCACTGTGTCCATCCATCTCGCCGAGGGCCTTCTCCTTCTTCGCTGCCCCTCCGTCTTACCAAGCATGACGTCTTCTCCAGGGACTGGTCTCTCCTGACCACATGTCCCGGAGTAAGGCATTGTGGGAATGATGGCACAGCAGGGGCTCCCGTGATGCTCTCTCTGCTCAAGGCTTGTCTGTATAGGATCAAATGGACAGCAACTTGGAAGGCGAGACAGGAACGTTGGTGGTAGGGAGTGTGCATTAATGGAAAGGACATACGAGAACAGTTAAACTCAGAGAATTCCATCAATGTCACTCTATGGAACGTGTAGCAACTGGGACTGGCGTATGAGTATTCTCAACAACTTCTAAGAAAAAAAATTTTTTTTAGAAATCAAAGGGTTTTAAAACAACAACCAAGCTATTTGAGACCATCTGGATCTGGTCTTTAAATATGCCAGCTTTTCCTTAGCTCCGGTGACGGTGAGACACTGGGAAAAGGTTTTAAACCTTCACCTGCTGTTGGCAACAGGCCACTTACAATTGAGTGCAATGAAATTGCAGCCGCTAGGATACTAATAACACCTGGCACTAGAGGCCGTGCATCACAGCAGTTCTGGTGACGTGGCGTCTGTCAAGTCTGAGCCTGTCCAGAAACTTTCTCTGCGGCTCTTCAGAGAGGAGGGAAAAAATCCTCAGTGTTTCCACACGCCTGTAAAACCGACATCCCCCTGCCAGTTCCTGAATCCGCAGAGAGCCCTGATGGCTTAGTGGTTACAAGAGGGCTGTGTGCGAACTACAACGTTGGCAGTTTAAACAACCAGGCCCCCGAGGGCCAAAGACGAGGCTGTCTCCTTCCGTTCACAGGTACGGCTTCCGAAACGCTGCAGGGGCCGGCCCCTTCTCCCCTGCCTTACAGGGCGGCTAGGAGTTGGAATTTGACTCAGTGACCGTGGATTTGGGTTGGAATTTGTCATCCAGCATTTTCTGCCAATGTGTACTGAATATACAACTATTGTGCCAGGACAGCAAGAACTCACTAAACAAATGGGGGGGGGGGCATTCTTGCCATCTGAAAGGACGAGGACCCCCTGGGTCACACTACTGAAAACAAGCTCACAATCATGAACTCGCAAGAGCGGAGTTCCTCTCCACTCTCAACGAGCACTCGGAAAACAGCATGACTCTCGGGGGCTGAAGGCCACAATGTGGAGCAACCAGAGTCTGTAGGGGGATGGGAGGGGGGACTTCATGCTCTCTGAACTGCCCAAGGGGGCGGCAGTCTCCCTAGAAAATGGTCCTAAATACCACTATCCAGAGATTTAAATCCATCCCAACCCACAGACGTCCTCTCGTCTCAGCCAGCTGGGAGAAAGCAGATGTCAGGTGGACAGGGAGAGGCCACAGGAAAACGCCCCCTCACCTCAGCCACTGGGGGCAAAGTCTCAGCTGGCCGTCTTCCCATCCCCTCAGCCCCACCCTTCTTACTCCACTCTCCAGAAAGACTTCCACAGACCCCTGGTCTCTCCTCAGGGACCTCTTTGCCTTTCCTACCTGGCACTCCTATGCCAGACACCTCAAGGGGCACCCTGAGGACCCCCTTCAGGGGAGAAGCAATCTTCCCCACCTAGCATGCCTCAAGGGCATGGGGTCCCTCCCTCTTCCCCACCCAGCAACTGTCCCCACACAAGCACAGCACGCTGGGGGGTCAGAGGACTCGCTGGTGCCCGGCCCTTCCCCGCTGCCAGAGAGAAATCACAAAGGCAGGCTGACTTCATTCTTTTGATTAAAAAACCACAAACCTCAGAGGGCCTGCAACAATGCCCGGCGGCCTCCTGCACTTCCCCGAAGCAGGGCATCCTCAATCTGAGTCACCGGCACACTCAACTTCCCGCTTCTGGCTCGTCGGCCTCCTGCACCCAGCACAGAGGCCTCCAGGCTGAACACTCCGGGTGCACAGCTCCAGTTCCAACCAACCACCTGATGTCCCTCTTTGGTGCTCGGAGTCCACCCAGAGATGGAGTGGAAGAAAGGCCTGCCAACCTACTTCCGAGAACCAGCCACCAGAAGCCCTGCCCAGAGCTCAGTTGGCTCTGTCCCACGGGGTGGTTACCTGGAGTCTACAGCAAACAACACCGGGTACGACACATGACTGGCTTAACAACCCTCCTACGGGTCAAGGCAGCTCACGGGAGCCGTGGTGGTACTGCTGGGTAAGCACTGGGCTGCAAACCTCAAGGCCATGTTTCAAACCGCTGTTTGAGGACAAAGTGGAGACTGTCTGCTCCTGTAAAGACTTCAAAAGTATGTCAGAGGACCACTCTGAGTTACCATCGACCCCGTGGCAGGGGTTCTATCATGACAGAAGGGGTCTGCTACATCTCTGTCCTGCAGGGCTGGCGAGTTCAAACTACGGGCCTTATGGTTAGCCGCCAAGAGCTTCACCACTGTGCCCCTTAAACTATATTTGAGACTCGGGTCTCTTTTGTACCCAAAAATACCACAGAACCCGGGTTATGTAAGAGACATAAAATACCCACGCCGAGTAAACCAACAAAGGCCCACTACCACTGAGATGACTCCTACACCGGGTTTCCAAGGCTGTGCATCTATAAGGGAGTTCAGTTTCAGCTTTCTCCTGGAGTGGCTGGTGGGTTTGAACTGCTGGCCTTGCATTTCGCAGGCCAAAGCTCACCCAAGGGCGCCACTGGGGCTCCTTCCAACTGGCTAAAGCTCGGTTAGTTGGAGGTGTCACACCTTTTACTTCAGAGGCAGGTGACAGAACTGGGAAGGTGGGGGCAGTAACCTTTCCTCACTAGCTAGTTAATCATGGTTCACTTAAGTACTCAAACGGGAAAGGCTTATACCTTTGCAAAGGCAAAACCCTATGCAGGCAAAGTATAGATCAGCAGATGGAAAAGGCTTGAAGTCACCCTGAATCAATTAGCTTCTAAAGTTCAACAGGTTACCAGTGGCCTTCACCTTGCCACAAGGGCGCCCTTCTCACTTTCAAAGCGGAAGCCGCTGCCCTGTATTCAAGCCCCTGTGACTCACGTCCCAACAGAGCCCCAGTCATCCTCCTCGCTTCTTAAAAGGTTTCATGAACCACAGAAGTAAAAGATGCAGCACTCAGTTGCCAAAAATTCCCTTATGCAAGGCCAGGGATTCTCCCAAACCATCCTTCCTACTTATTCTGAACTTGCTCCAAAGCCAGATGTGTCCTGGAGATATACACATGGGATCGCTGCAGTGACAGGCCACCCTCACTCACAGACTGGGTTACACAATGAACAATGGCCGTGATCCTGGCAGTTAAAGAGAAGCAGCTTGCAAGGCAACACTGCCCTAGGCGAGGTTACAGCCTTTGTGTCCCGTCTTCTTTTCTGACTGATGCAGAGCCGGGGTCGGGCATCAAGGATGCAGTTGGGACAAAGAACGGAGTTATTCAAGGGACCAGGAAAAGGTCCCCCAAGAGAGAGGCGTTCGTTTGGATCCCAAACCGTCCACTCAATCCACTTTTGGAACCCCCGATTCCTCACGGAAGGAATACATTCGAGAACCCATCAAGAGGCCTTAGAGCACCGCGCTGGGCAGACTGCAAATCCGAGGGGGCTGCAAAAAGTTGGCCGGAAAATTCCATTTCTCCTGGAACTCTTTGAAGGCCCCTTGTGACCCCACTCCCGCCAACAACAACAGGGGCCCGGACGGCGCTGGCAGCAGCGGGGCGGCGGTGGCGGGGAGAGCCAGCCCTCGCTCTCCGCGGACCGAGTGGCCCCCCACGCGCGTCTCGAGCAAGTTCCCTCCAAGGCGCCTCCAGCCCAGTCCTTCAAGCGGCGCCGCACCCCGGC
>NW_022103920.1:6400642-6407524 GCF_000313985.2 Echinops telfairi | reverse complement strand
CAGATCAGGTGCAATTCCCACACTGTGTCACTGGTGTTGTCCCCCGCAGGGCCATGGGTCAGGAGCTCACTGTTTTTAAAAAGCTTTGTTCGCTCCCTGTTTTCATCCACTGTGACGCCCTTTACAGGCATAGAGAGTGCTCCTAAAGTGCCCGCGGGGTGGGGGTTGGGAGGCAGCTCAGCCCAGCCTGGAGGTTCGCAGAGTTACTCCTCTAAGCTGCCCAGACCCATGAGTGATCCTTAGATCCTGGCAACAAGGAGATCCTCACCCCTGTCCCCAGCCACGAGGGGCCCCCTCCCAGGAGGAGTCCCCAGCCTCCAGTCAACCACCACCAAGTTATTACTGAGCTGGGGCGGTGGGTCGGCGTGATGTCCAGTGAGCAAGAATAGTTGGCCAAGCACACTGATCTGCATTGCTATAGTGGCGCACACACAGTACTGATGACACATTAGAAGCCGCAATGCAGGCGGGCTGCAAATGCTAAGGTCAGCAGTTTGAAACCACCAGCTGCTCCACAGCAGAAAGACGAAGCTTTCTGTTCCCACACAGATTTGCAGTCTCAGAAACCCAGGGGTGCAGTTCTACTCTGTCCTAAGTGATAGTGAGTTGGGGGGGGTGTGTGTTTGTTTGTAACCTGTGGGCACTCTAGAAGGCAGCTGTGAGGTGAGGTGTGCCCTTTCTACCTCACCTCACCTCACCTCACCTCACGGCTACCCTGATCGGTGGTAACCACTTCCTCATTCTGCTTTGTGCATGCAAACCTCAGCACTGCCCAGAGGCAAGTCCTGGTTTCTGAACATGATATAAATGGACTGAGAGCGAGAGCACCCAGGTGGCACAGTGGTTACAAATTAAGCTGCCATCCTTAAGGTCAGCAATTGGGAACCACCAGCAGCAGCTCCACAGGAGAAAGGCAGGGCTTTCTACTCGTGTGAAGAGCCCCGCGAAAGAAGATAGATAGATAGATAGATAGATAGATAGATAGATAGATAGATAGATAGATAGATGATAGATAGATGATAGATTAGATAGATAGATAGATAGATGATAGAGAGATAGATGATAGATAGATAATAGATAGATAGATAGATAGATAGATAGATAGATAGATAGATAGATAGATAGATAGATAGATATAATAGATAGATGATAAGTAGATACATAAATAAAATTGTCGGGGACCTCACAGGGGTAGCTCTGTGCTCACTATCCCATAGGGCCATGCTGACTCAATATTGTCTCTTCACACACGACAGTGAGAATAAGATTTGTCCAGGTTGCACATTCATGTTGGCCAACTTCCCCGGCCTTGTGTCTGCATTTCCTCTCACAGAGGAGGAACTTCAGGCGCACCCTACCCCCGCCTGGGCCTGCACAGGAGAACTGAGCTCTGCTGAATTTTCAAGACTGACCTTTCAGAGCCTTCGCCAGGCCTTTCTTCTGAGTGCCTTTAGGTGGCTTCAAACCACCAACCTTTCAGTCCATAGCCAAATACATACCTGTGCCACCCCACCCCCACCTCTGCCCTGCTAACCCTCTCAATTCCTCGGAAGAGTCTCTTGTCCTAGGGTGACCATGGGGGGGAGGCGGGGGAGACGAGTGGGGAGTGGCCTTGAGAAGCACCTGGGCCTTCCACATTTCGCTCTCTGCTTCTAGCTGTTCCTCTAGGTCAGGGACAGAGGCAGCTTTTCTTTGGCTGGCAAGCATTACCAGAAGGAAGGAAACACTTGATGTCTAACCTCATTGGTTTTACTTCCTGCCTGCAGCACGTAGCTTCGTGGTGGGTCTCTCTCTGACTCCCTGGTAGGGGAGAGATGGCCCCAGGTCTCCAGGTGCCAACACTGGGCACTGTTTTGTTTTCTTGCTCTGCCTACAAACACCCACCCACACATACTCACTGCCATTGAGGCAATGCCAACTCAGCAACTCACAGGGTAGAACTGCCCTGTGGTTTCCAAGGTTGAGCTCTCTGGAAGTAGAAAGGGTCGCTTTTCTTCCTCGGAGCCACTGGTGGTTTCGAACTGCTGACCTATCAGTTAGCAACCCTGTGTTAGGCTGGGTGGACTAGAGGAATAAATTTAGGGAGACTCATATATGTGTAAGAAAGAGCTTTATATCAAAGAGCAATTGTACATTAAGAAAACATCCACACACAAAAAAAGAAAACATCCCAGTCCAGTCCAGATCAAGTCCATAAGTCCAATATTACCCCATATGTCGATACAAGTCCATAAATTCCTCTTTAGATTCACGCAGCCATGCAATGACATCAAATGCAGGAAGAACACAGGCCAGTGGGTGGAGAGTCTTGTGGATGCAGTGGTGGTGGAAGCATCTCAGCATTGGCGTGGGTCTCCACATGGCTCCTCCAGCTCCAGGGCTCTGCTTCTATCAGCGTAGCTCCATGTGGCTTGTCAACAGGAATGTCTCACAGGAAGTGTGTATCTGGCCTGCATGCAGTGAGCTATTTATCTCTTTTGCACCTCCAAATGAGGTCATGAGCTGCAACCTGATTGACAGGTTAGCCTCCACCCCTTCACCCGTAATAGTCTCAAATTGACCCCAGCTGATGTAACTACCACAACCCCGGTGCCTGAAAACTGCTGTGGACATGGACCTCCAGGTACAGTGCCCACGTGGGGACCTTGTGAAGCAATGACAGAGGGTGATCTGGGTCCAGGAGCCCGTGCGCCCTCTCTGTAGGGCTGCTCCACTTCTTGGACCCCTCCATCCCCCCCCCATTGGGAAGAGAGTCTGCATCACCGCCCAATCCAGACGGACAGGCGTCTGTCCTGCTCACCCAAACCATTCAATAGCTTTTCTGCGTGAGCTCCATTCTGTCTAAACTCGGGCGTGCCGGGCAGCTGGAACACACAGTGCCATTTAAATATTTTATCAGCCTGGACGGTTCTGGCTGGTTTGTTTTTCCAGAGAGCTGCTTGGCCACCTGCATGTGATGGCCACATGGTGGAGAAAACCCGGCGTGTGTGACAGGGGCCGAGGAGCCCCCAGCGTTGGACTCTGCTAGAGAAAATGCTGTGGGTGGGCTCTCGCCTCTACACTCAACTCAGCGTCCCTGGGCTGAGAACTGCCTCCCCTGGAATCCTTGCCTACACTCCACCTCTCCTCAGGATCACCCCTTTTCTCAGTGGCTCCCTCAAATGAGTTGTTCAAACCCACCAAACAATTCAGCGCCTCAGGACCGAGACCTCAAGATCCTCCTGCAAATGGTTACTCCCTCCAGGCCACCCCCAAGGCCAGCCCAGCAGGAGAGGGGAGAAGAGCCAGGTGTGGCTCAGGTAACTGCTGGATGCCTTCCCGAGGGGGTGTTTGTGTGCAATCCTGGGCCCAGGGGACACTTGTGGCTCAGAGCCTGGGGCCAGCAGCTCATCTGGCATTTAGTGTCCCAGGCAGCTCTGGGCTCAGCGGGGAGCGGGCGGGGCTGGGGGTGGGGGTGCTGGCAGATGGGAGGGCTGGCACTTTCCTTCCACTTCCTCCAGCAGCCCGGCTGCCACCTGGGGAAGAACTACAGTTCCCACCACACTGTGAGGCCAGAGAAGAAGGGGCGCCCGGGAGTTGAAACGGGAAGCTCGGAGCCAAGGAACGTTACCTGGTGGCAAAGGTGAGGCAGCCAACAAGTCAGCCGCAGGTGAGTCAGGAAAGTGCCCGCTGGAGGGTGGGTGATGCAGCAGCGGCGTCTCCAGGGTTTCTCGGCACCAGCCGCTCACTGTGGGCTGAGTTAGGGGAGCTTCGGTGGAAGCCCCGCTTCCGACTGGGGGCAGGGGTGGCTTGGACAAGACTTGAGCTCCCGGACAAAGATGAAGACACCGGAAGTGGAATGGCTTTCAGTCGCTGAGGAGAAACCAGGTGGGGGAAGTGGCTGGCCCTGCAGCCCTGTCACACATCTGCCTCAGGACTTGGCCATCTGTGAGTTCAGACGCCCCCCGAGCAGAGCCGCAGTGGCCGGGAGAGAGAACCCACTCGATGGCCACCAATGTGCCTGGGTTTGCCTGTTGAACGTCTTTCGGAGTTCAGAGCACCCACGAGAGGGGGTGGGATCCCTCCTCCTCCCCCTCACCTACAGCTGGGGGCATGTGTACATCTTACTTTGTTCTGGGCTACAGACTTGCTCTTTCCTGAGATTGCAGAGAAAAATCAAAGAGTAAAACTGGGGATCAAGGAGGGGCAGGTCAAAGGGCAGGAGCCATTTGCAGCACATCACGTATAGCCACCGCATGTGGTAAGGTTTCATGTCTTTTTATGAGATGTTTAACGATGGCAAGGCCATCACACAGTATCACAGGAAGACACTGAAGGTGTCATCGCCCCCATGCCCCCCCTCCTGTACCAGAGCATACGGGAGGGAGAAATTGAGCTGTAAATCGCTCGAATGTAATGTTCCTTAAATTATATGAAGACAAAACCAAATTGCACTGTAAAACCTTTCCACAGTAAATTGCCATATTCGCTGAGTGGAAGCTTTTTAGATTTTTTATCTCCTTTCCCTTTAATTATTACTTCATGCTCAAACAGCATTGCGATTCACAAATACCACTTACCACCAACTACAAAAGCGAGTGATGAAGAAATTGAAGAATCCTACCAACGACTTCAGTCAGAAATTGATCAACTATGCAATCAAGGTGCATTGATACTTAGTGGCGATTGGAATGCAAAAGTTAGAAACAAAGAAGAAGGAACAGTAGTTGGAAAATACGGATTTGGTGATAGAAATGGAAAGAATACACAGAGTAACTGTACAAAAAAGAACTAGTAAAAGCCCGCCATTTTGGGAGGTAGCGCATGAGCAAGAACCAATGGTGCTGAAGGAAGAAGTTCAAGCTGGACTGAATGCATCAGCCAAAAACAAGGCTCTGGGAATTGAAGGAGTACCCACTGAAACGCTGTACTGGAAGCACGCAGTTGTCTCTGCCAGGAAGTTTGGCAGACAGCTACCTGGCCAACTGACTGGAAGAGATCCATATTTGTACCCATTCCAAAGAAAGGTGACCCAACAGGATGCTCAAACTGTCGAACAATATCACTGACGTAGCACACAAGTAAAATGTTGCTGAAGACCATCCAGCAACAGTTGCAGCAGCACATGGTCAGGGAGCTGCAGAGGGTTAGGCGGGATTCAGAAGAGGATGTGGATTAAGGGATATCATTGCTGATGTCAGATGCATCTTGGTTCAGAACAGAGACTGCCAGAAAGATGTGCACTTGCTCATTGACCAAAGGCACTAGCTGTGTGGACCCAGAGCACTTCACTGTGCTCACGCAGAACTTGTACCTGGACCAAGAGGCAGTGATGAGAGGGGCACGAGGGCATACTGCCTGGTTTACAATCAGGAAAGGTGTGCGTCAGGGTTGTAGCCTCTCGCCATACCAGTCCCTAGAGAAGGACACCATGCTTGGTAGAGTGGAGGGGCAGCGAAGAAGAGGAAGGCCCTCAACAAGACGGATGGACAGACACAGTGGCCGCATCGATGGGCTCAGGAGCACTTGTGAGGATGGCGCAGGACCAGTGGTGTTTCATGATGCTGTGTGGGGGGTTGCTATTGGTCAGAGCCGACTCAAAGGGACCGAACAACAACAAACCAGAAAGTTTGATGAAATCAGTTTCTATAAAAACAGCAGCACTAACTCCTAGCCTGAGTATAAAGCCGCGGGTCTGGAAGCGTCCCTCATTGGGTAACAATGACAGCTCTGATGCGAGCACATTTCTAATCAACAACCAAAAAGCTCACTGCCACCAAGTCTCTTCCAACAGAGTAGACTGCCCCTGTGGGTTTCCCAAGCTAAAAACCTTCCCAGGAGCAGCGAGCGTCATCTTTCTCCTGTGGTCCTACTGGTGGGTTCAAACTCTTGACCTGGTCGTTGGAGCACAACGTGTAACCCACTCCCAAAACCAGCCCCGGTGCCACCGAGTCGATGCTGACTCAGAGCACTCTACAGAACAGGGTAGAACTGCCTCTGTGGATTGCCGAGCCTGTCACCCTTTCTAGGAATAGAAAGTCCCACCTTTCTCCCAAAGAGCGGCTGGTGGTGCGGAACTGTAGATCTTGCAGTTATACACCACCGCAAATAGCATGGCACTGTAGCCTTGCTGCAGCTGTAAGAAATGTCTTTATTGTTGTCACTCATTGCGGGGATATTTTGGTTTGCAATGAGAAAGGTGACACAGAAATTTTACAGACAGTCACTGTAGTGTCACCTGCCTGACAGGGTTACCCAGACACAGAGACACGGGGTGGGGCAGCCCGCCTGCGGTGCAGCTATAGTGCATGGTGGCTTTTCCTCGGGAGGTAGTGAGCTCCTTGGGCTCAGGTCTCCAGGAGCAGGGATGGTGCAGACAGGGAACAAGCTCGTCGGCTAACCAGGAGGCTGGAGTTTAGCGGCCACCCAGAAGCCCCTCAGAAGAAAGGCTTGGCAATCCACTTCCGAAAAAAACAGCCATTGAAGACCCTCTAACTCACCTTGGGCGCCAGGGCTGGGCTCCAGGTCTACTGTCTGGAAGTAGACAGACCCGGGCCTCCTGCACGGAAGATGAGAGTCTAATGCAGAACACCGGGGCCATTCATAGGGCCCGTCGGAAGGAAGTCCAGCCCACCCTGGACAGCGGGGGCTTGGGTCTGGCAGCTGCCCTGTGCCAACCTTTGGCACTGCTGGGTCAGCGCTGGTCAGCTAACTGCCTGCTTTGGGGGGAGGTGGGGCACCCTGCTGCCATGATGACTGCCAGCTTGGGGGCCACAGGCCGCAGCTCTGCCCTGTCCTGTGGGTCCTGTCCTGTGGCTCCCTATCCTGTGGGTCCTGTCCTGTGGGTCCTGTCCTGTGGCTCCCTGTCCTGTGGGTCCTGTCCTGTGGCTCCCTGTCCTGTGG
>NW_022103920.1:6391624-6400077 GCF_000313985.2 Echinops telfairi | reverse complement strand
CATGTAGATCCTTGTAATCGGTTCCCCCTTTCCAACCCACCCTCCCTCCACCCTCCCAGTATCGTGTTTATTATTTTTCCTCACAGGTTCTGGGTGATGGCCATGACCTCATGCTGACCTGTGCCCCGGGGAGCCTGGTGCCCACGCAGATGTCCTCTCCCCCTCCTCGGTCCCCTCCGGTGACCACGGGCATGCCCTTCTCCAGCTTGGCCCGGGCCGAGGACGAGAACTTCGACTTCCTGTTCAAGGTCATCCTCGTCGGGGACTCCAACGTGGGCAAGACGTGCGTGGTCCAGCACTTCCAGTCGGGCATCTTCAGGGACACGCAGCACAACACCGTCGGGGTGGACTTCACCGTGCGCTCCCTGCACATCGACGGCAAGAGGGTCAAGGTGAGGGGTGGCCACAGGCAGCTCAGGCCCCTCGCCCGAGGACACGCCTGAGCGGCCGGGCCCTGCATACGCCCTTCCTGGACTGCATACTGGTGTCCCTGTTGTGCATAGCAGTGCAGTCGGCTCCGATTCCTGGTGACCAGCTCAGCCTGCACCCTCCTCAAGGCGGCCGTCCTGGCTGAGTCCTGGTGGCAGCCACGGGGTCCACCCGTCTCCCTGGGGTTCTTCTTATTCTTCTCAGAGGTTAAAGGGCAGTGCCACCATCATTGTCATGTGCCCAGGGAAACATGACAAGGGTGTGATGTGACTGGGCTTCCTGCTCTGACTGGTGGAACCCACGAGGCCCTTTCAGCCAAGTACGTGGCTCGCCACACAGTGGGCAGGCTAAGCAGTAACCCCAGGGAGCGCCAGTCCTTGGACAGGAGCAAGCCGAGCGTGGCGGTGGCCCAGGGAGACAGCTCAGAGGCAGGAGGGCACAGGACAGAGGACGGGTGGAAACAGGCGCTCTGGAAATAGGGCGAGCACGGAGGAGCCCCCTCCCACTCAACCAAACTGCCACAGAGAGGAAAACGGCCACGGGTGCATGCTGCCTTGACTCATCGGCTCGGGAAAGATCACGGGCATGGACTAAATGTAGTAAGGGGAGCTTGTTGGGGATTCGGACTGAGGACAAGGGAAAGATGTGCGGAGACATGCTGCAGGGTCTGGGTGATGGAGTCAGTGGGACTGTCACCAGCAGAGACCACGGTGAGACAGCACGGCGTCTGTCTTCAGCAGCAGGGTGTTTGTCCACGTGTGGAGGGGTGAAAAGGAGTGAGGTCTGGGATCCAATTTGCCACAATCAGCTGAAGACATGGAGGGCGGGGGCCAAGGGACCACGTCTGGGCGAGGGGTGGACAGGCTGGACCCTCTCTAGTGCTGAGGGTGAGGGAGTATCTCCCTGACCAGCAGTGTGAAGCCGAGCACTGGGAGGGAGTGGTAGCTCAAGCCCCTTGGGAGCTGTTGATGAGGACATATCTGGGCACAGACTGCCTACGTGGACGTCTAGACATGCCACAGCTGGTCTGGGCCCTGCTGGTCCCTGCACTACCAGGAGCAGGCAGCCTCCACAGAAGGGACCCCAACATCTGGTCCCAAGGATGATGATGTGAAAAGTCCCCACACCAGCACCTCCTCGGACCGTTGTGAATCTCAGACCGTGGTTCCCAGACCCAGAGTAGGTCTGGATCCTGCAGGGAGGTGCCGGAAACACGGGTTTCCTCACTCCCTTGCAGCCCCTCAGGAGAGCCAGGGGCTGCTGGGAAAGGGCTCAGGTGGGGCTCCCCTCAGGTGTGGGCTCTGCCCCAACCCCGCCCATCTCTCTGCAGATGCAGGTGTGGGACACAGCCGGCCAGGAGCGCTTCCGGACCATTACCCAGAGCTACTACCGCAGCGCCCACGCGGCCATCATTGCCTACGACCTCACCCGCCGCTCCACCTTCGAGTCCATCCCCCATTGGATCCAGGAGGTTGAGAGGTACGGCGCTGCCAACCTGGTCGTGATGCTGATTGGTGAGTTCTGCTCTGTGACAGTCAGGGCAGGGGTTAGACTTGAGGGACAGTGCCCTGGAGTTCCCCTGTTAGGGGACCTGGCGGGAAGGAGCAGGTGATCCGCGACTCTGGCCCTGTTCCTGTGCTGCCCGGAGGGAACAGCCTCTGGAGAAGGGCATCCTGCTCCGCCGAGGGGAAGGCAGGGCAAAGAGGAAGACCCTTAAGGAGATGGGCTCAGGCAGGGCGGCTGGGAGGATAGCACCGGACCGGCCGTGTTTCCCGTTGCCACAGATGGGTTGCTGAGCTGACAGCTCAGAGCATAGTGTCGGTGCCAGCAGCTTCAGCATCATCCAAGCTCCGCTGCTGGAAGGGCCGGGGCTCGGCCGTAGCCCACCCCTCACTGACCGCCAGCCAGTTCTGACTCAGTGACCCTACAGGACAGAGCAGAGCCGCCCCACGGGGTTCCCATGTGCCAACAGCCAGCCATGTCTCTCCCCCACCAAGCAGCTGGTGGCTTCTACCCACCGACCTTTGGGGCTGGCCACTGAGCGCTTCCTCGCTGCGTCCTCAGGGCCCTGCTGGCTCCCAGGTGCCATCCTCCCTGGGTTCTAGTGCCCCTTGCAGCTCCAGGCTCTGCTGGGAAGCCAGCGACTAGCTGAGAGGGGCCAAACCCCTTGGGACCCAGTCTGCTAGGTGCCCACTGGGGGACCCCCAATCGATCAGGTACCTACCAAGTGGGGGACAGCCTAGTCTCTCAGGTGCCCACATGGGAGACATCCCCAGCCTGTCAGGTGCCTACTGCAGGACAGACTTACTGGACACCCCCTGGCCTCTCAAGTACCCACTGGGGACAGATGTCAGGTGACCCCTGGGGGACAGACCCTTAGTCTGTCAGGATCCTGCACGGGCACTTAGCCTCTTGGCTCCCCTTTCCTGGTCTGGTGGGGGATGGGAGCTTCCCAGCTGTACAGTGGGGAGGTGGGGATGCTCATGAGGTGCTTGGTGGGGCCTGGCCCAGCACACCTGCTCAGCACCGGATGCCCTTGTCAAACTCAGCTGCTGATCCTCCCCACGCCCGTCAGCGTAGAGCTGGGCCCGGGGGCACTCCCGGCGATGCATGTTGGGCTTTGATCAGCAGGCCTTTCTTCCAAGGGGTCTCAGGGCAGGCCAGGACAGCCACACTTTCTGTTCGCAGAGGGACGCCTGGACCACGAAGTGCTCAATCAGGCGTGGGATTTGTTTCTAGAAAGTTCACTTGTTTGAAGGAACTAACTCAGCCAAATTATGTGGGTGGAGGGCACTGGTGGTGTGGTGTGTTAGGCATGACCCCACCAGCCACGGTGGGGAGAAAGCTGTGGGTGTCGGCTTCCGTCACACCAGCAGCCTTGGGGACCCGCAGGGCAAGCCTTCTGTCCCACGGTGTCACGTAGGTGGGACCGACTGGGGGCAGTGGCTCTGGTTTTGATGTTTTAAGTCCCAGAAGGAGCCCCAGTGGCACAGCTATTAAGCACTCAACTGCTAACCAGAAGGTTGGAGGTTCAAGAACAGCAGTCAGGCCTGGCAGTGGGGCAGTGGGGGGAAGCTGTGGCTGTGTGCCCTGGCAAGATGGCGGCCTCCACACCGGCAGGGCAGGGTTGCATTGCCTGCAGGGCCACCTGAGTCCAACCCCACTGGGTGGCAGCGGGTTGGTTCTGGTTCTTGCAGGGACACGCCCAGCAGAGCAGGAGCCCAGGGCAGCTGCGCCAGGACACATAGGATATCAAAGTCCTGCTAGGCCGGGCTCGGTTCAGGCAGCCCCTCTGCTGCTCCTCTGCCCCGCCTCTCATACCTGCCCCCGCCCCCCTTCCCCTGGGCCCTTCCCAGGGCCTCCAGGTGGCCTGGCAGGTGCCAGGCCCACACTGTCCTCACTGCTAGTGGCTCCGGGCAGCAGGTACAGCAGAGGGTGGCAGAGGCTAAGTGTTGGGTCTCTGGGGACCTCAATGTTCTCTGGTATTTACCCCAAGCCTGTCTTTGCAGACAGTCCCCTCTAGTCTCCCTAGCTGGTTCTAGCAGAGCCCAGGATGGTCAGAGGGAGTGGTCCCCAGCCCCAGCCTAGGCTGACACTCATATGCAGGTTCTTGCTCTCTGCCAGTGCCCACCCCAGCCCCCAAGCTGGCAGGTGGGTACCTGCTCTCTCCAGTGCCCCCACTCCCAGCGGTGGTCCAGAAAGTCAGACCTTCTGAGGAGGCCCCGCCCTTGCTGGGCCCCAATTCTTGCAGCCCTTGCAGCCCCTCTAGCCCCAGACAGACAGCAGGGTGGATTTGGGCCTGCTCCCCAGCCACTGCCAACTCCTGCGTCCAGTCCCCCTGCTGAAAACCTCCAGTGATGACTGCAAGGACACAGCAGGTGACCCCACTTCCCTGAGCCCTGGGAGGAGGCAAGTCAGAGACTGGATGTGGGAGGGGCTGCCAAGGGCTGCAGGGGCCAGCTTGGGGTGGGGAGCAATGATGTTGGGTGCACACACAGGTAAACTTACCTCACACGCACAGGCACGCACGAGCACACATAGACACATAGGCCCTTGGGTCACTTAGAGCGCATGTGCATAGACACACGCCACACATGTGCACGCATGCATGAGCACACACCACACACAAACACATACACACCCTGCTCAGATTGCTTGCAGCCAGAAGCAAGTCCACAGCAGGGGTTTGGTTTGGTGTATGGCTACTTCTACCTGCTTCTGCCAGAATTTCCCTGATTGTATGTACGTGTGTGTGTGGGGAGGGGCATCTACCTGCTCCTGGGTTGGCTGGGCACTGGCTTCTCCTTCAGAGACCACTGGCCACCCAGCTCACCAGCCTAACAGCCCACAGCCCTCAGGGCATTGCCCACTTCTTGTCTCCCTGGCCAAAGCCCACCTTTCCCCAGTCTCCTTCTGAAGGGGAGAGTCAGATCCAACATACCCGGGGCACTGGGCAGCTCGCTGGGCCAGGGCCTGGTGACCAGGGTCATTGTAACACTGCCCCAGAGGGGCTGGTATGTGACGTGGTCACCTCACTGTAGCCCTGGGCCTTGGGCTGTAATCAGTATGCTGAAGGACGGGGGAGGTGGGGTGCAGCTTGACCTGTGTCCACAGTCCTCATAGATGCCCCAAGGGAAGGGCTGGGTCTTTCCCAGCCCTGGAGGGACAGACGCCTCACCTTCCCAAGCCATCAAGACTTGGAACTAGGCTAGTGGGTCCCAAAATTCCCAGCCGCCCACAGGGTCTCCAAGGCTACCAGGCCCCCTGCCGTGCTCCCCACCTGGCCCCCGGGGTGGGGTGGGGGACACCATGTGCGTATCCCCACGCCTGAAATGTCCTCTGCTCCCCGCCCCCAGGAAACAAGGCGGACCTGTGGCAGCAGCGGAGGGTCCTGTTTGAGGACGCCTGCACGCTGGCCGAGAAGCACGGGCTCCTGGCGGTGCTGGAGACCTCGGCCAAGGAGTCCAGGAACGTGGACGAGGTCTTCGTGCTCATGGCCAAGGAGCTCATGGCCCGCAACAGCCTGGCCCTGGGCTCAGAGGGCGCCCTTGGCAGCCTGGCCCTGGACTCCAGCCCCGTCCTCGTGGGCCAGGGTCCCAGGGCCAAGGCCCCCTGCCACTGTTGAATGCAGGAGGCTGCAGATGGCCAGTACCCTCGTGTCTGCCGGGCAGCCTGGCCACCGCCACGCTGACCCCAAGGATAGGGCAGCCTAAAGACTCGAGGTGGGGACCCCTGTTCTCCTTTCCTTGCCCAGCCCCTTCGCTGTTCTCTGCTGGAAAAAAGAGGGTAGAGAAGGACTGTGTGGAACATTCCGGAACAGTGGGCGGCAGCTCCGTGGAAGGACCACTGCGTGCTGAGGCGGGCCCCTTGTTCCCTGACACCACAGGTCCCGTCAGGCTGGAAACGCTCCGGGACACAAATGCCATTTTCCCAGGTGGCCGTTCCACTGGGCCTCTCTGCATCCCCTCGGGGACTCGGGAGAGGCCAACCGTCTCCCTGGAAAGCACCAAACGGCCTGCACACCGGCATCACCGCAGCCGAGAAGACACTGGCTGCTGCTGGGGCGCAGGCCCTCTCGTCCGTCCCTTCCCGGGTGTTGGCAGGGAGACGCGGTGCCTTCCTGAGCCCAGAATGAAAGGCAGAAGGCCAAGTCCACCAGAGGCACCTGAGAGGACAGGCCTGGCCGTCAGTGTAGGCCGTCCCCTGCTTATGTCACGGACGCTTGTCCTCCTTGTCCCCGGCCCCACGGCACACACGCTTGTCCTCCTTGTGAGACTCCAAATCCCTGAGGAGCCCTGTGCTGCGGTGGTCGGCAGAGCCAGCTCGTGGTGACCCCAGATGTGCAGGGTGGAGCCAGCGGCCCTGAGGGTCCCTGGCTGTGCCCTGTGGGAGCCCACGGCCAGGCCTGCCCCCAGGTGCTTCGGTGAGGTGGCCTCCTTTTTCTCCCAGCTTTCAGTGCGAAGCCAAGCCTTAATCGATCACAAGGGCCAACATATAACCCTGTCCCCACGGGGGACGAAGAACAGAAAAGTGGGTGAAGGGCGACAGAGCGTGATGTAAGACATGAAAATAACAATCTATAACTTATCAAGGGTTCATGAGGGAGGGGGATGAGCGAGAGAGGGGGAAAATGAGATGCTATCAAGGGCTCAAGTAGAAAGAAAATGCTTTGAAAATGATGGCAGCAAATGTGCTTGACAGAATGGGTGAATGTATGGATTGTGATGAGATGTAGGAGCCCCCAATAAAGGTATTTAATAATAATAAAGAAGCCAAGCCTTAAGCCATGCCTAAGCCATGGCTGCCACCAGGGCTCCTCTGAGAAGTACAGGGTGATTGGAAAGAATGACAGTTTCCAACCTCGCATGGCTCACTGTGATGGACGGGACAGGTGACCTGTGGTCCATGGCTCCCTGTGTCGCCCTGGTGATGGATGGGACAGGTAACTCATGGTCCAGCCAAAAGTGAGGGCAAGGCCTGGCTGCCCTCCAGAAGCCATCCAATAGGCCCCTCCCTCTAGCATCCCCTCAAGCCCCCCGATCCCCACAGCCTTCCCCAACTTCTTTCCAGACCTTGCCCTCTGCTCACCCTCTCTAGACCCGCCCCTGCCCCTGCCCCTCCTTCCCCCAAACCTAGCTCTCCCCAGCATCCCCCTAGTATCCTTCCAGCACCCCCGTAGTATCCTCCCCAGCACCCTCTGGTATCCTCCCAGCACCCCCCTAGTATCCTCCCCAGCATCCCTTCCAGCATCCCCCTAGTACCCTCTCCAGCATCCTCCCAGCACGCCCCTAGTATCCTCCCCAGCATCTCCCTAGTATCCCCCCCAATATCCTCCCCAGCATCCCCCTAGTATCCTTCCAGCACCCCCCTAGTATCCTCCTCAGCATCCCCCTAGTATCCTCCCAGCACCCCCCTTGTTATCCTCCCCAGGATCCTCTCCAGCATCCCCCTAGTATCCTCCCCAGCATCCCTTCCAGTATCCTCCCCAGCACCCCCCTAGTATTCTCCCAGCACCCCCTTAGTATCTTCCCCAGCATCCCCCTAGTATTCTCCCAGCACCCCCTTAGTATCCGCTCCAGCATCCCTTCCAGCAGGTCTCCTGGCTGGGCAGCCATGGTGCTGATCTTGCTTCTCCCCAGCTGCTGGGGGAGCTCGTGCAACTTCTCTCCTCCCCTGTGCAGGCTCAAAGGCTGATCTGGGTCCTGGATCTGTTCTGGGTTTTTGGGCAGCACTCCCTGACCCAAAGGAGCCCTGGTGGTGCAGAGGTTAAGCAATCCATCAGGTACTCCGCGAAGGTGGGTGGTTCAGGTCCACTAGCCTCTCCTTTGGTCAACAATCTGGCCAGCGGCTACTTCCTTCAAGACCCCAGTCCAGCAAGCCGGAGGAGGGTGGTTCCGCTCTGCCCTTAGGGTCCCAACAACCCGCCCTCCCCACCCAAGCTCCTCAGCCACACCTGGCATGGCCCCCAAGCTTCTTGCTGCCTGGCTCTTCTCCCAAGGAGGAAAGGGTCCAGACACAGGTGGTGCTGACAGGACGCTGCCATGTCCCCCCACCGGCTCGCCTGGTTCAAATGCGCCAGACTTTCCCCACAGAGTTGAGTCCCCCTCGCGTCCGGAGGAAGATGCACACCTCAACACCCCTGCCCCCAGGCTGCAGCCACGCCTGGTTCCCTAACCCTAAATCATCCGGGTCGGTCTCATTCGGGCCTCCTCAGCCGCCCCAAGGTGCCTTTCATCGCCGTTTAAAAGCCAGGACACTAATCCCGGGTCTCACGTGGAGTTGTTTTTCCGAAGGCAGTGTTCTAATATTAAAGTGGCCGTATCAAAGTCTGTGCTTGCCTTGTCTCCTCAAGGCGCATTTTTCTCTTCAGGCCCCTGTGTTTCCAGCCTCTGGGAGTTGGGTCAAAATGCCAGCTCGGATGAGGGCGAACGTTCTGGGAAGGACAGGACATGGGTGGCACTCAGAGTACGCCAGCCCTGCATGTGGAGACCCCTCCAGCTATCGGCTTCACCAGTGCAACCAGA
>NW_022103920.1:6383903-6391154 GCF_000313985.2 Echinops telfairi | reverse complement strand
CGTGGTTTGAACCCAGCAGCTGCTCCACAGGAGGAAGGTGTGGCAGTCCACCCACTGCCACAACAATTTGGGTTTGGGGTTTTAACTGGACTGTAATCTTGAGGCTGAAACCCTGGCATTATGTTCCCAACCCAGTTCCCAACCACACCGCATGCCTAACGGTGCTGGCTTCTTGGGGTTTGTTAAGGCTGCAGCTTTAGTCCTGCCTTCCCTCCCTTGGCTCTGAGCGGGCCTTTTTCTGGAAAGAAGAGCCTCCCCCTGGTCCCAGGGGATGAAGGACATCAGTATTGGCATCTGCCGGCATCTCTGGGTGTCTACTAAGAGCAAAACCAAGCCCACCCCCAGCAAGTAGATCCACCGCATGGCCAGGGTGACTGCATAGGACAGTGCCGCTGTCCCACAGGGCTGGCGCTTCCTCCTGCAGACTCCGGACCTCTGGTTTCCCTTTGCAGCCGAGCACTTAACCTTGTGCCACCCGGGCTCCTTACGAGCTGTGAAGCCCCCCTTTGAACCGGTTCCTCCTTTTGGTCATGAGAAGTGTCAGGTGAGTGAGCAGCTGTCTATGAGCTCTGCAGGCCAGGCCTTAAGGCTGGCTGACTTCCCAAGCTGGGGAGTATCAGGACCCTTGGCTTCAGAGTCTGGGGGACCTGGAGCCTCTTACCCGGGCGCACCGGAATGAGAAGTGGTTTTCCATGGTTGGAAAGTCCGAGCTGAATCCACAAGAACATCAAGGACCACCAGGCGGGGCGGGTGATCTGTGCCTCTCAGAAGTCTGGGGCATTGGGGTCCACTGCCCACGAGAGGGCAGAGGGAGGTCTGCAGCCCTACAAAGCAGGTCATTGGAACTAAGACATATACACTCCTCAAAAAAAAAAAAAAGTTTTTCTGTACTCAAGAAACCAGTGGTCACCCAGTCCACAGGGACGCTGGTGGGCCCATGGTGGTAGAGCCCAGCTGTGCCTCACAGAGTCCCCTTTCGTGCCACTGAGAGTTGGCTGAGGGTTAGAGCACTTCAGTTTTCTAGTGAACACCTCAAGAAAACATTTGGTGTCAGCTCGTTGCCTGCAGTCCCCCCCACGTAATATCAGCTCGCCCACTTCCTCCCTGTCTCCTGTTTCCGTCCCACCGCCTGTGGAGCCCTTCTGAATCAGTCCATCACCAAATGTTCCTCTTGCAGACCTGTCTGTTCTCGGGGCTGAAAATTAAACGACGGGGCAAGTTCGGTCCTGGACTGGAGGGTGAGCAGAGGCTGTACTCTCAGGGGTTCTGCCGAACTTTAAACCATCAGCAAGTCTGGACTCAGATGGTTTGAGCTTTGTTCCACTTTCTTGTCCCACTCCCTCCAGGTCCTCCCATGTGATCTCTTTCAGAGCGGTCGGGCACCACATAGTTCTCCAGGCCTCAGGGTGGTGCAGACTGATAGTCATGATGTGACCCGTTAGCCCAGCGGTTCTCAACCTGTGGGTCGAGACCCCTTTGGGGGTTGAACGACCCTTTCACACAGCTCGCCTAAGACTATCGGAAAACACATAAACATTTCACAATATATAATTACATATTGTTTTGTGATTAATCACTGTGCTTTAATTATCTTCCGTTTGTAACAATGAAAATACATCCTGTATATCAGATATTTACATGACGATTCATAACAGTAGCAAAATGACAGTGATGAAGTAGCAACGAAAATAATTTTAGGGTTGGGGGGGTTACCACAACCTGAGGAACTGTATGAAAGGGTCACGGCATTAGGAAGGTTGAGCACCACTGCATTAGCCCATGGGGCTAATTGTTTCCACGAATTGTTATTTTCTTCACTCCTCTTTCCTCTGGATGGGCAGAGACCGGTCCTTACACCTTACTTGCTGCTCATGAGATTTTAAGACCCTAGTTGTGACTTACCAAAGCAGGATGCCGAGCACTGTCTTGTGGACTATGTTACGCCAACTGACCTTGGTGTCCCCTGTGGCTTGGTCCTGAGCCCCAGGTCCAGCGAGTCTGGTTATGTCTCAGTTTTCAGAGTCTCCTCAATCATTTAAGAGACAACCATGTATGTTTAAAATGACCGTTGTTCGGTGGTGGAGGAAGACAGGTGCTCTGTATGTGCTGACTCACAGCAAGGAAGGGACGCTGCCCGGCCCTGTGCCATCTTCTCAGTCACTATGTTTGAGGCCAGTGTGGCAGCCAAGGTACCAACCCCTCTCACTGAGGGGCTCCCTGTGGTCTTACCAACTATGATGTCGTTCCTCAGAACACATGTCCTAGATGCTCCCAAGGAACATTCTGGCTATACTTATCTAAGACAGTTTACAGACATTAAAAAGAAAGGCTTTTAAAAAAGAAAAGAAAGGATTAAAAAAAGAACGAAAGAATTTAATAATAATAATATTTTAAAGGTGAACAGAGAATGGGATGCTATAGAAAAATCCCAGGTAGACTTGGAAGACAACCACGGAGAGATGATAGAAATAAAAAGTACGATCACTGAAAGTCAAAAGCTGTGGGGGGAGGTCAGATCTTACAGACATCCTCCCTGAAGACAGTCACCAGACTACTGTTGTTAAGGACAAGGGACAGGCCTGCAGTCATAGATTTGGTTCCTGTAGGTGGAGTTCACACCCTACCGATAATGGTCTCTATCAGTTGAGCCAGGGAACAGGTCAAACCGGCTCTGTGACATCCAAAGTTAGGCTGCCATCCTGTATCTAGGATCTGCCCATCTTGCCACATGTATACCCCAATCCCTCCTCTTCCTATTGCGTGGATATCCCTAGATCACCCCCTCCCATTACTGTATTACCTGTAGCACAACCCCTTCCTGTGACGTGTGTCTTCACCTGCAATTAGGGCGCTTGCATGTCCCCAGAGAATATCAAAGCCTTGGTTAGCATTAAATAAGGCTCTCTCTCCACATGGACCACCAAGCGGGGCTGAGGTGAGCATTGTGACCATGAATTGTGCCTGACTCCATTATTTCAATATTTCTCTTCTACCTCTCATGCTCTCTATGACTTTACTATAATCTTTACTTAAGATCACTGTACAATCGTGCCTCCTGGACCCGTGATGATGTGCTAGGGCTGGCTTCCCCTTGCAAAAAAACAAAAGGCTAAAGCAAGCTGATGAGAGTTGGAGCCAGAAAGATTTCAAGCCGGCGGAGGCTGAAGTAAGAGGACACCTGAGTGTCCACATACCCACTACCTGCAACCACAGGCACACGTGAGCCCTTAAATGGGGCTGCTGCATTTGAGAGGGACACTGAAAAACACAGCTACCTTACCAGTCATTTCTATGTGGATCAAACGCTAACATGATATCTTGCATACGCCGCTGCTGTCGGGTGCCACGGCAACCCTGCCTACGACAGAAAGAAGCCACGCACTGCACCACCCTCACAATCGGCCTTACGTTGGAGCCCACTGTCACAGTCGCCGTCAACCCATCTCGTCCAGGGCCTTCCTCTTTCTCACCACCCTCCCCTTGACCAAGCAGGATGTCCTTCTCCAGGGACCGCTCTTGGCTGACAACCTGTCTACGGCGCATGGGAAGAGCTGTTCCTACCCGCCTTCCAAGGAGCACTTGCTTCTTCCGAGACAGATGTTTGCTCTCTTGGCAGTCCACGGTGCTTTCGATAGTCTTTGCCAACCCACCGTTATTCCAACGCCCAAGTCTTCTTCCGTCTTCCGCGCTCCTTGTCTAACTTTCCCGTCGATGGGAGGCGCTGCAGAGACTGCAGCTGGGGGCGAGTGCCCCTAGCCGTCAGAAGGACCGCTTTGCTCTTCCACACCTGGCAACACTTTAAGGAGGTCCGTTCTGAGGCACCAGACTCGCCCGATGCGATAGGTGGTTGGCTCGCTTGACTGCTGCACCCATGCGCACTGACGGTGGATCCAAGCGAAATGCAACCCTTGACTTCCATCCTTTCTCCACTTAGGATGATGTTGTCTATGGGTCCAGGTGTGAGGATCTGGGATATACTAGGTTAAATAAAATACATGATTAAAAACCTCATTTCCAGTTAGTTTTTTCACATGGCTGGACATTTTTACATCAGCTGCTTAGGGGCCACCGTGCCCCTAGTGAGCAGCACTATGGGTGGAGCCAGGGGCCGCCCGCCTCCTGAGGGCAGTGGCCTGGGCATGCTGTTTCAGATTCTCAAGACCCCTGACTGGGACAGACACCCACACTTCTTCAGCAAGGCTAGCTGATGACCCTTCTCCACAGTACACCCTGAGGACCCTGCCAGGGAAAACTGGGGCCTCCATGACCTGACTGACCACAGCCTCAAAGCCCGGGGAGGTGGCGTACCAGGACCAGCCAGTGTTTCCTTCCACTGGACCTGGGGTAGGTAACCTGGCATCAGAGCATCTCCACCCCCACCCCCACCAACTACCAAGGTGTGGCTGGGGAGGCTGGGAGAAGGGTCTGAGAACCCACACCTGAATGGATGCCACGGGGTCTCTGCTGTGGAGGTGACGTGAGCAGCTCAATTCAGGGACACCCCCCCATCCCCTGCAAAGGTGTCCCAACAGCTGAGTTTTCTCACAGGGGGAGCTGATTCTAGGGAAAGGGGTCTGCAGAGCAGGCCCCCAGGGGTAGAGCAGGCTGTCCCAGCTGCTGAGGGTGAAGAGCCCACAGTGGTGGTGAAGGTGAGGGAGAGGCAGGAGGGAGTGAGGAGGGAGAGAGGCTGGGCAGACTCCCTGAGGCTACTGGTCTCCCTCCCTTTCAAACACAAACCTCAACCCACCACCAGGAAACCAGTGGCCTCCAGGATTATGCCCTCGGGGGTCATTATCTGACGGGAACAAGCTGGTTGCACATGGGAACTGGCCACCAGAATCCCATCAGCTGGTCATTAGCAGCCTGGGGTTCTGGGGAAATGGCAGGGCTGTGGCAGAGCCAGCCAGCCTCTCCCTCCCCCTCCCCACTCCTCCCTGGAGGTCAGGAGTTCTGGATCTGACGGATTGCCTTGCACTGAAAGCCCTGGACCAATCTTGTAAGCTCCGCTCATATAAGGAAGGTGGCCCATTCCCATTCCCTAGTCCCACCTGGAAGAGCCGTCGGCCACCAGCCCTGGCCACCAGCCCTGCTTTGGTGACAGTGTCCTCTGCCCTCCCAGGTCCTTGATAAAGCTCTGGTCTCAGCAAGCCCTTGGATGCCACAGTCTCCTTTCTCGCCCCATCATTGGGTCTTTGCCCTGCTGGAGACTAGCAGTCCCTACGTGCCCAGCACAGAATCAAAGACTTAGATTCATGTCCGAGGCGGGCGGTACTAAGAATAACCAGAGAAGGTGCCACTGGTGGAGCTTCCGTAGCACGCATTCCCCACCAGGCAAGCGTCCAGCACTTTGCTCTGAATCAGCGCACCCACTGGTGCCCCCTGAGAAGGTTCCCTCTGGTAAGAGTGCATTTTTTGTGTAAAAGCAGTTTCCATTGAACTTTGATTTTCGTGATGGTCGGTTTAAGAGAACAGCATGCAGCTGTGAAATCTTGTTTCCTGCGCAGGAAAAATGCTGCAGAAAGTGTTGTGATGTTGATCACGGCTTACAAGGACAGCACGATGGGAAAAACTCAAGTGTACAAGTGGTTTTGCCGTTTCAAAAAAGGTGAAATGTCGATTGATAACAAACTCCACTCTGGACTTCTGTCAACTCCCAGAACAGATGAAAATGTCAACTCAGTGCATTTGGAGTTTGTTCCACCAGGTCAGGATATTAAACAAGCTTTCTATTTAGAGCTGTGGTTCTCAACCTTCCTCATGCCAAGACCCTGTAATCCAGCTCCTCATGTTGTGGTGACGCCCCACCCATAAAATTATTTTCATTGCTACTTCGTAACTGTCATTTTGCTACTGTTATGAATTGGGTGACCCCTATGAAAGGGTTGTTTGACCCCCAAAGGGGTTGCAGCCCACAGGTTGAGAACGTCTGATTTACAGGTTCTGAAAAGATTGCATAACAGTATGCGACAAAAAAGGCCTGATTTGTGGCAGATGGGGGAAGGGGGCTGGTTTTGCCACCATGACAATGCACTGGCTCACAAAGTCATCTCAATGCGCCAGTTTGGGGCAATAAACAGCATGTCTTTCTTGCCCCAAGCACCTTACTCACCTGACCTTGCACCCTACTACTTCTTTTTGTTTCCGAGAATGCAGAGGGGCATGAGAGGACAGCGCTGTGACCACATAGACGAGGTGAAGAAAAAAGAGGGCGGTGCTGCCAGCCCTCCAAACAGATGAGCTTGAAAAACGTTTCCAAGAACAGAACTTCAGCATCGGACAGATGTAGTAAGTGTAATGGACAGTACTTTGAAGAGGATAAGGTTGTTTTGTGAAAACATTTAAATACGAGCTTTGGGAAAAAAAACAACTCTTGTTTTTTGTTTTTGGTACCTCTTTGTATAACCAATGAACTACCTTTTAAAGTACGTGCTAGTTACAATTCTCTGCTTACCATTCCTGGCAGAGCGGTGGGCTCTGCAGGGGTGAGTCAGGCTGGCTGCCCCTGCAAAGATTTCATCTCGGGAATCCCGTGGAGCAGTTCTTGCTGTGCTTGGCGTCCCTACGCCTGGGAACGGACTCCAGGGCCTAGGTTTTGACTGCTTACCCTTCAACAGGGGCACCCTGGTGGCACAGGGATTGAGCATTAGGCTGCTAATGAAAAGCTTCGTGGTTGGAACCTAGCAAGGTGCTCTGTGAGAGCAAGATGCGGCTGTCTACTCCCACAAGATCACAGCTTGGAGACTCTAGTGGAGTGGCCCGACCCCATTCTACAGGGTGACGAGGGCTTGGAAACGGGTAACGGTTTATGATTCTGATCTTGGACTTTCACTTAGTGGGACTAAGAGTTATCCACACATAAACCAGGCACCTGAAAGTTGGCACCTGAGACCTTCATGCCTCAGTTGGGGACAACCTCAAACTACCAAAGGGAAAACGCTTCACGTTGGTGGGGGTGACGTTCCACGTTAGTGTCATCAGCAAAGCTACCTACCTCTTATTACCTAGGTGTCTCAACACCCCAAATTCAAGCCAGGCCTTTACATAAATAAAAGTGAACCTGGAGCCTTACTGTACAAGGCTTACAGGCACTATGCCTTCGTAACATGAATTAAGATTTGTTTTTTAAGTGAGTTTTATAATACAATTTTAATCCTTATCAGCCAGGCATTAGGCACCATGCCAGGACACTGACACTCCGTCAGGGAGTAACTCGTGATAAAGGAAGTCCAAAAAGCCACACTCGCAGCCATC
>NW_022103920.1:6381242-6382571 GCF_000313985.2 Echinops telfairi | reverse complement strand
CACGTCACAGGGCCACCACACAGCAAGGAGGACAATAGAGGGCAGGTGTCCAAAGGGAAGTGGCGCAGCCCCGGCCCCCATGCCATCTGTCCACCGCTGACCTCGTGTGGCGGTTGCTGGACTGGCCCTGGCTGCTTCATTCACACCATGGAAAGAACCCTGGCTTGAAAGGCAGCTGCGAGTGGGAACTGCCCGCACTGGGCTACTGGGAGACTGCGGTGGCCGCCGTGACAGGTCGGCGAGGTTGGCCCGGTTCCCAGGGGTGTGCAGACTGCTCTCCCCTAGAGTAACAGCAAGTTCTCATGCCCTAGGAGTGACCTTGTGTGCACAGTCCAACAGCTGAAAGCAAGCTGGTTCCAGGCCCTAGCAGAAAATCAACATTTCCCTGGGGGTGTGGCCCCTCCAATATCTACGGGTGGGTGTTCTGGCAAAACTCAGAACCTCCCTCTCTATCCTCTGTAACTCATCACCCTACCTCCAGTTCCCGAGGCAGCAGCCTGACCCCTGACCTGCAGTACCACCACAAGCATCCAGCCTGATGTCTGACCCATGCATTCCGGACTTGCCGGCCTCCACTACTGCATGAGCCATTGATAGATGTGTCTCTCTCTCTCGGCTTCCACTACTGCATGAGCCATTGATAAATCTGTCTCTCGCTCTCTCTCAGGACACATGCATGTCAGAACTGCCTTGGTGACTGTTTTCTATTCCTGGTGCTTCGCCAGCCTAGGACAGAGATGGGGTTGTGGACAGAGCGTGACAGTCCAGGGCCAACACATGCAGGCTGCCATCAGGGGACAGATGGGAGACAGCACGTGGGCGGGAGGCTGCAGGGGTGTGAGATGGGGCAGTGGCTGTGGAGAGGTGGGGAGGTCTTCCAAAAGCTCCGAGCAGTGACCATAGGCTCCTCACTCCGGACACCGTGCTCATGGCAACACCGCTTCCAGTTACTCAGGGTGGGGACCCATGTGTCCATCACCTGGTGGTCGCATGGAATGGACATGGAGTGGCCTCACCACACAATGAGGCGCCCGCCCAGGTTCAGCAGCCAGGCAGCTGCCCACACACTCGCTCATCTTGGAGCCAGGACACAGACTCACAGAACCAAACACCTGTCTGCACCCCTGCACCCCCAGGTCTTGAGTAGTATCCACCCTTCTCCCTCTCGATTTTTATTTTTAAATCATTTTATTGGAGGCTTATACAACTCTTATCACAATCCACACATCTATCGTGTCAAGCACGTTTGTACATCTGTTGTCATCATCATTCTCAAAACATTTGCTTTCGACTTGAGCCCCTGGTATCAGCTCATTTTCCCCCTCCCCC
>NW_022103920.1:6376552-6380909 GCF_000313985.2 Echinops telfairi | reverse complement strand
AAGTTGTATGTTTCATCGTTGCTATACTGCACCCTGACTGGCTCATCTCCTCCCCGAGACCTTTCTGTAAGGGGATGTCCATTCCTCTCAATTTTTAAAGAGGAAGAACCGTGCCCATCCGTGAGTCAGGAAAGGCGAATGTGAGCGAGCATGTGGCGCTCATGCCAACTCCTGAGGGTGGGGCAGGCGGTGGTGGAGCAGCGGCTGTAGCCAGCACGGCCAGTGCCTGCCCCAAACCACAGGAAGGAGACAGTGCCAAGACCCATGGCTGCGGCTGCGAGGCCATCCCAACTCAGGGGCAACCGCACATCAGAGAAAGGCCCCCACGGCCCTCCTGGGGTCATCTTTGCAGAGGCCCATTCTAGCATCAGGCTCTGCAAAGCGGGTCCCAACTGCCAACCTAAGGTTCCCTGCAGCCGATCACACCCCCAGAGCCCTTGTTCATGCTGTCTGCCTGTCAGTGCCCAAGCCGCCTGCCTCCCCTACTGGCCAGGAAGGCACACCTCTTTCCACGTGACCACCCTTGGAGGCAGAAGGCAGAGGTGGCTGCCAGTGCAGGGGGGCTCCCGCCGGCTGGAGGTGCGCCTCTGGCCCTCACACACAGCAAACCCACAGTGTCCGGAATAGAAGCCCAGCAGGCTGATCCCCAGATGCCGACCCCAGTCCAACGGCGCAGGTTCTCGGCACTTAAGAGTGATGGGAGTAGGTGGGGTGGGGGGTCTTGCACAGGAGTGGAGCTGTCCCTGTGTCCAAGGAAACCCCACCTTTCAACTTGTGCCGTGTGCAGACCCACTTGGCCCACGAAGCAGGCTCAGTTTCATGCACCCGGTGGCGCCCTCGATCAAGCCAGGGCTGGCAGTCGGCTGCGCCCAGCTATTGACTGCCTGCCACCCTCACCCCCTTCCCTACGTTCTCTCATAGATGCTTTCCAGCCAGGGGCCCTTTGCTCGTTTCTGCACCCCCATGACGGAGCCTCAGGGAGGAGCTGACCCCTCAGAGTGCATGGACGCAGCACACGCTGTGCCCAGACGGCTGCACGTTCCAAGAGAGCTCATGACAATCACACGAGGTGGCTTGGTTTTTTTAATTCTTTTATTTGGGAAAAGTGCTTCTTACAAAAGGGCAGCTGCAAAATACAGACACGTCCGTGACAATTGTTTTTCTGAACGTGAAAGAAGGTGGCGGATCCTTGGGGTCAGAGCAGTAGGTAGACAGCCAGAGCATCTCCAAGTCCCACTCGGGAGGGAAGCAAGTGCACCCTCACCACTGGGATGCCCCAACCTTGACACAGTGCTGGGTGAGGCCCAGTGTCTGCAGCTCAGGGGCAGGGGCAGGCCAGTCCTCAGACCACCAGCAAAACCCAGTGTAGACGAAGAGCCTGGCCCAGGGGACCAGGCAGCCCTGGAACATGAACCAGAGGGTGGGTAGACATTCTCACGCAGGGGTGCACCCCACCCCATGAGTATAGACAGAGCGAGCCGGTGCTAAGGACCGCTAGCAACGGACGGACGGCCCAGCCCTTTCCAACTACAGGCCACACCAGCTGACACATGCCACAGCTCTGCAGGTGGCTTCTCCACCGAGAGGGTTCTCCACGTGCCCAGTCATCTCCCAACCGTGAGCACACGGGGCTCCAGGCACACTGCCGCCTGCCTGCGTCTGCATACAGGAAGGAGAGCACCAGTGCTGGTGGCCTACTCCCACGCCCCAGTCCCAGGCCCCCGAGGTGTGGCCGAGTGCCAAAGCTCCCCCGGGGTCCTGGGAGCAGGGTGGGGCACAATCCTAGGGCTGGGGGCCTGGTGGGATGAGAAGAACGCGGCAAACCTACACTAACTGTCTGACAGGTAAACTCGTATTACAAAAAGACTAACTTCGAGATTTATTTTTGTAACTTTTTTTTTCAACAGAGAAAACAACACACTCCTGGGGGCTGGGGGTGTAGGGAGCGGGGCTGGGGGCTGGGGCAGGGGGTGGGGTACAAGAGCACCTGGGTGGGCAGGCCTGCCAAGGTCATTGGGCCCGCCGTGCCCCTCGGAGGGAGGGCTACTGGCCGAGGCTCGGCCCAGCTGGGCCGCTATAGGTCCAAGTCATAAAAGTCCTCCAGCTCGTTGTGAAACAAGTCCCACTCGTCTTCCGAGTCCGTGAGCTCGTCGTCGTCGTCCCCACCTGCGGCCAAAAGCATAAGCAACATCTCGCCCAGCTCAAAGGTGACCACCTCCTCTTCGTCGTGGTCAAAGGGGTCGCCGGTGCCCTCTCGCTCCTCAATGAGCTCCCAGAAGTGGCTCCTGCGTTGGGCCTGGAAGAAACAAGGCCGTGATAGCGCCACCAAGCCTGGCGGGCGGTGTCTTCCTTCCTAAGGCCGGCTCCGACGGTGAGCTTCCAGGCAGGGGGCGCTCCGAGTCACCTATGCCAAGCCGGCCAGCCCGCCCTGGCAGGAGGCCACAGGGCAGCAGGGCACTTGCCCTGCTCCTTTAAGAAAAACGGGAGAGTTACCCGGCATCTGCTGGAGGCTCCCACTTTCTGTCTCTGAGGCTCCTCTCTACGGCCATCGGGGTAGGCGTGCTTGTAAAAACAGTTGCCTCCAAACGGGCAGCTCCCACGTCCTTCATCAAAATACCTGCACGCCTTGTCGCTGGAAAGGAAAACAGTCCACGCCTGACTCCCCTGGCTTTCGGGCCAGCCCACGAGGGGCGGCCTCCGGGAGGGCAGCGCGAACGCAGACGCCGTCAGGACACAGCACCCAGGACCCGGGGCAGCCCGCCGCCCGAGGGCTGTGTAACGGCTGCACACCCACGGGCCAGTGCTGAGGGGCCGGGGGCAGGAAGGAGGGAGGAGCAGACTCGGCCACCGCTGGCTTCCTTTCACGTGAGCCCAAGGCGCCCGGCGTGACAGGAGGCCGCGGCGCTCATACCTCATCGCCTGCTTGTATTTCTGAATGAGTTTCTGCTTCTCTTCTTTCTCCTCCACCCAGTACTCACTGGGAATGACAAAGTCAGAGGTGATGCGGCACTCGGGGCAGGACCTGGGGAACAATGAAGAGGCTCAGGCCCAGACTCCACGACGCACCCTGGGCACCTCTCCCGCTTCCAAGCGGAGCCTGCTAAGGGGGCTCCCCTGCACAGCCACACCTTGCCCATGCCTGCGGGCTTGACAGACAGATGCCCACCTTCACCTGCGCCACTCCCTGCTAGCCAGCTCAGAAAAAACAGCACAGGGAAAATCATCAATAGATAACTCAGGTTCCAACAGAAACAGAAAAAGGTAACAGAACAAAACAAAAAAACAACAAATGACATTTCACACAGACTCCTTTTTCTTTCGTTTAAATAGATTTATTTCTTGCAACTTTGCTCCGTTTAGAGGATGCCGTTTTGTTCAATAACGAGAACAATCTTAAGGGAGGGAGAGGGGTTGTTGGCTGCTTTAATGGATGGAAGAGGATACGAGGGAAATGGATAATGCCAGGAAACACACATTCAGAGTGGGGTCTGCTGCCTGGGCCTGACTGGCTCATCCAGGAACACAGGCTCCGCAGAGAGCATGAGGGGGTCCACTAACGGATACACAGGGTCTCCTCCTCCAAATTACAGTGGGCAGACCAACTGACCTAGGAGCTGGCTGAGACACACAGGAGAGGCCCCCGGTCAAGAGAAAACGCATGCACTCAAAACGCAGTCCGTCTGGTGAGGCCGGATCGAGACCACACTTCCCCGAGAGAGAACGCCCCGGCAGGCCGGGAGAAGCCTCACTTTATGATCTTGCTCTCAAACTGCTTGGCGCTCCTCCACTTGCGGATGCACTTGAGACAGTAGGTGTGGCTGCAGTTGGACAGGATCCCAAAGCGGTGCTCGCTGGGGTTGGCCTTCTCGTAGACCACCTCCATGCAGACACCACACACCATGTCCTTGCTGCGCTGGACGGCAAAGGAAAGCTCCATGTCTTTCTCATGGGCCTCGATGCACGACTGCAGGGGCAGACACGCGTCAGGGGTCAGCATGTGCACTGTGCACGCGAGACCAAAGGGCCACCCAGCGCTCTGGACCTCGACCCACCGCCCAGGCCTTGCTGTGACGCACAGCTGGTTCTCCACCAGTTACAGCTCGCCCTAAAGAGTATGGGTGAAGGAAGCCCATGGGGACGGGGTGTTAACTATGCAGCAGGCCCAGCATTCTCACACACATCCCAAGAACCAACCATTCCCATCGTCCCCACGTCTCCTCGTACACTCAGAGCTGGAAGACCAGCACCACCCACACCAAGAGACCATGCTCACTGGCCCAGAAGAGCCACTCCCACCCTCCAGCTCTTGCTGTCTTGGGGGACCTGCCCAGTGCACACTGTCTACTGCACACCGGAC
>NW_022103920.1:6364159-6375587 GCF_000313985.2 Echinops telfairi | reverse complement strand
GAACCAGACAGCCTCAGCTTTCTCCCTGGGAGGGACTGGGAGGGCTTGATCCTGCCACCTCACAGTAGCTAGCAGTCTAATCAGTGCCTAACCCACAGCACCACCAGCCCCCCCCCCAAGTATATGCCTGTCCACCCACATCCATCCAAATGGCTCCTGCCACAAAGCACTACCACGGAGGGTGGGTCCTGGAGAACAGGTGCCAGGTCAAAGATGCCCACTTTATACGATTCCACAGTGCCCAGACAGCAAGGAAGGAGACCAGTCGGCTTCCAGGAAACATGAGCTGGGCTTAGGGTTTCTTTGGGGCTAATGATAATGGTCTAAAATTGGGCAGGAGGATGAAAACAGCCCCACCATCCTGTAAATGCGGGTTTTAATAAATTCAGTATGGACTACATCTCAAAGTTGCTCCTGAGAGAGCGACGAGGCCCCTGGCCCCGGCCCGAGCCTCTAACAGAGCAGAGTAGAACTGCCAAGGAAGCCAGGCCAGCAGCTGCCCCCACACCACGACAGTCTCCATGGACAAGGAAACCCCTGGGAACTTACTCTGACGTGCTGTGAGCGCTGGGCAGCGTCCATGGGGTGCAGCACCTGCAGCCCACACAGGTCACATGAGTCCCCGTGGAGGTACACACAGTTCTCCCCGTAGCGGCACTCGCCCACCGCGGCGTAGGGGCACAGCTGCTTCTTGGTGTCCACGGGCTGCTCTTTCTCCAATTGCTCTGTGGTCACTGAGCCCTGCGGGGAGGCTTCAGGGCAGGCCGGGGCAGCTGCAGAGTAAGAGGAGCACAGTACGTGTAAGGCAGACACACTAATGACAGTGCCCGAAATGAGACCCAATAGGTGGAGGAAGGGAGACTCTCGCTGCTCTTCAACAGCACTCAATGCCCCATGGAGGATGAGACAGTCCCCGCTAAGGCCATGACAGGACGCTGCCCACGGTGCACACCCAGGCAGGAAGGCAGGACAGCTGGCTGTCTGTGCAGGCAAGAATGCCCCGCCCCACCCCGGACTCCTCAGCATACTCACTCCGGCCACAGTAGGGCTGTCCAGGGACAAACTCCACGGCATTCGCCCAGTCCTCTGCACCAGCCCCGACAGCAGCAAAGCTTGGACTTCTCGACTCCACTTCACCGACACTCATCTCGGCAAGTGGTCCAACTCCCGGTGGGAGGCCGGCAGGCCCGGGGAGAGAAGGCTTCGCAGCCCGATCTACCGAGGCCACTTCTTCCTGCTTCAGGGGCTTGCTGTGTTCATACCTGAAAGACGAGGGCACGCAAACAGTCAGTCAGTGGGGGCCACCGGTGTCATCACCATGACAGCTGAGGGCATGTTCATGGCAAGGCCACAGGCCAGGGATCGCAGGCTGAGCAGCGGCCAAGCAGTGACTCTTTGGCCTTGCAGGCCTCGTGGCCTCTGTCACTCCTATGCAGTCAAGGCAGCACCAGCTTGTGCAAAACACGCTGTGTGGCCGCCTGCTGCAGACTCATGTCACACCCAGTCAGCCCCCATGGGGACGTACTAGCCTCCAAGGGGACATGCTAGCATGGTCATGGCAGCTCAGCAAGGGCAGACTCAGCAAGGCGTGTTGCCTTTCAAGACCAGCAAGTCAAAGTGCACAGCCTGGTCTGTACACTGCTGGTTTCACAGGAAGGCATCCCTACAAAGACAACGCACCCTTGTTCCACAGCCACCCACTCGCAGTCACAAGATCACCAGAGCCCAGTCCCCAAACGGAGAATACATTTCCTTCAGAGAGTACCTCACGATTCTTTAAGCATTTTCAGCTACAAGTTAAATCTGGATACAACTAGACAGAAATGTGCGTGCTGGGCCCGGCCAGAGTCCCTGTGGGCTGCAAAAGGCCAGGCACTGCTGACCCCAAAGGTGAAGGATCGACCCCCCCCCTGGACCTGCTGTGCAAAAAAGGCCTGGCACACCACACCACAAACTCTGCTCTTACCACCCTAATGGAGCAGAGTACTACGACAGTCACTGCAGGCCAAAGACTCTGTGACACGTGCCCTCTGGTGTACAGATGTTTGTTGAGCCGGTCTGTAATCCTTATGTTGCTTCGCCTCCACCTCCACCTGCTGCAGCGGGGCAGCTCAGGTGAGGCAGGCACAGGAGCCACTCAGCGAGGGCAAAGGACCACCAACATGTCCTCCATGTGTCTCTGATGGCTGGGCGAGGGGGTTCCCTGCCACCCTTATGGTCTCCAGTGAGTCTCAGTTCAATGTAAGCACAGAGCTGATCCCTCCACTGGCCACACCTGCTACTGCGGCCAGGACAGGTATTAAACCAGGCGGTGCCAGCGTTGACTGACTGCTCACCCCAAGTGAGCACTGCCAACACCTGGAGTGCACAGCCAGCTCACAGGGCGCACTGTGCCCACGTCTCCTGCCCCTTCTTCAAGGTGCCAGCCTTCACTACAGACGTGAAGGATTAATGGCAGACACTGAAAGTTACAGAGGGGACCTGAGTGCTCAGCAAGTCCCCCCTTCACCTGGCCACTAGTGTGCTGAAGCCACCAAGGCATGACTTGGGCGAAGACGGGGGGAAAACTGGGTGTCCCTGCATGGGGTTCACTTGCCTCCTGAGAGGATCGCACATGGTACACAGCCTTTCCAAAGTGAAAGATGAATGCAAAAAGCAAACCTGAATAAAGCAAAAATGGGAAAACAAAGGCCCTGCTGGAGCAGTCATGTGGCCAGCAGACCAAAGCCACGCCCCCCTCCCCTTCTCCCACCCTAGCCCAGACACAGCACAGTCTGTGTGCCCTGTGTGACCTGCCTCAGGGTCACTGCAACCCCCCTGTTATAAACAGAGCTAAACGTCCCGGCCCTGAGGAGCTGCCGGCACAGAACCTCCTCTGCCCCTTCCAGGAAACATGTCACGCAACCAATTAACAGGGAAGCAACGCTGATATGAATGCTGAGCATCTCTGCGAAAGAAGACTTGGACCCAGCATGCAATTCTACCAAAGGAGCTCAGAGAGGCCTTCCCCCAGTTGTCATGGATGACACGCAGTCCCTCCGTAAGCTCCCTTCTCCAGCTAGCCTGTCACCAAGACCCTGTCAATTCTCACAAGGAACCCCCGTCGGGACTGTCTGGCCCCGATGGTGAGCAAGCTGCACACCTGCAGGGGCACCCTCAGTGCCACTGAAATGCACATGGGACCCCTTCACAGGGCTCATGTCTGGGCGAGGACATGTTCCCTGCAGTGCAGACAGAATAAAAGCCCACTCCCCACTGCCTCAGTCTGTTACCCACAACGCCACTCCCCTCAGGACACAGTGACTCCTGGTTGGTCCAGCCCCTCCATTTAAATGGCCTACCAAACCAGCCAGGCACCCCTCCAGAGCCAGGTCACCTGGTAACTGCTACCCCAAACACAGGAACACGCATACACCAGACACCTCACAAACAAGCTACTGCCATTCCTTTCTCCAGCCTTCCGGTTAAGCAGCAGAGGAGAGCGTAACCGCAGATCCCAGAGGATGTGCCTCTGAGCACTCATGGTCCTATGGAAGGCATCTCCCTGTCCCATCGTCCTCACCCTCAAGCAAAAAATCAAACTGCCACGAGTCCAGTCTGACTCACAGCAACCTTACAAGACAGGGCAGCACGGTCCCTGTGGGTTTCCTAGACTGTAACTCTGCCAATATAGAAAAGCCTCATCTTTCTTCCAAGGAGTGGCTGGTGGTTTTGACCTGCTGACCTTGCAGTTAGAAGCCCAATGCATAACCACTATGCCACCAAGGCTCCTCACTGTTCAAACTAGAGGTCTTAACAAAACAGACGGGGGTGACACTAAACCTGCCCACTCAAAGCTTCTTACCCTAGTGGACTTAAAGCAGTAGAATCCAACCACTGACACAATTGCCCCCACCCCCACCCCCGCCCCCAACAATGTGATTTAAAGGTGTCTGGGGCTTTGTTAAAAAGTCTTCCCTCGTGTGGTAGTTTAAGAATCCCCTGCCCTGGAGGGTGGGGTGGTTTTGGGTTCCTGTGCTGAGGGGGTAGGGATGGCAGACACCCAAGGGCTTCTGCACTGACGTTATAAGGATTGTGGCCTCACCCTGCATCCTGGGGACCTTGGAGCATCTCTGGAGAGGGGCTCAGCTGACAGCCACGCCATACGCCAGCTTACAGCTGCTGTCCCCTCAGGAGGGCAGGTGAGCCAGGTCCACCCAGATAAGCTCCTCTCAGGGGGTTCCTCCAATCACCAGTAACAAATACACCTAGACATCTTCTGGATTGGAGGGCAAGTCCACTAGAGGTGCTAGGATGGGTGTCACCAAGCTCACTCTGGCCTCATCTCAGGGGTCACTGAGTCACCGGCCGGGATCTCAGCCATTCTGAGAGGCAAGCGTGCACCCAAGCAACCTTCCCACCCCTCCACTGCTCCTGGGCCAGGTCTTCAGTCTGCTGGGGCTAGATGATACAGACCACCATGTCACCCCACTTCACGCCTGTCTGGTTGAGCAGAGCCCTCACAGCTGGTGGGAAAGGGCCAAGAAGCAGCCTCTGCCTCCAGTCTCCTTCCTCCACCAAATGTACTCAGGCTGCATGACGAGCCTGCTCTGGGTGCCGCCCACCAGTCACGAGTCTGCCCTGAGGAGCCCTCAGTGAGCAAACCTACCCTGTTCCCTGGGAGAGACAGGGCTATCTGCTCCTGAATGCTGAACCTCAGAAGCACCAGTTCTACCCTCCCCTCTGGCGGCCACAGTATGAGTGGGCTTGGACATACATGATGTCTAAGGAGTGGGAACGCACTATCAGGGAAGACTGGGGTCATGATCTCTCCCAGTCTGCCCCCCTCTCCCCACCGGCTCACCTGCAGCGGTCGCCGTAAATGCAGTACCCTCGCTGGAAGTACTTGCACAGGACCCCGTAGGGGCTGTCGGAGAGGTCGTGCGAGTAGCGACAGTTATCGCCTTCCTTACAGACGCCGTGAATGAAGTACCTGTGGAACAGAGGGCAGCGAGTCGGGGTGAGCGGGACAGAGTCCTGGGAGGGTGCTGGAGCGTCCCCACCAACTTTCCGAGGCCACTCTGCCACTTACACTCGCACACACGCACACCAAGGGCACCTGTCTTGCCAGCAGAGCATCGGGCGTCGAGCCTTGGAGCTACTAAGCTCCGTGGGCTGAGACTCGGAGGCCACCGGAGGCCTGCCCACATGACCCAGTGCTATGTGGAGGCTGCTTGTGTCAGTAGATGAGTCTGCACACAGGGCCGACTCAGACAAGCAAGCAAAGGCCTCCCACAACTCGCGGAGAATTACATTGTAACGATCGCCACACGTTACAGTGTAGCAACCACAACAGTGGCGCAGGCAGCAGTCTCTGTCTCCACAGGCAGAGCAGCAGCTGGCTCAAGTACACTGCTGCTGGAACACAGCTGTGGCCTGCCCAGCCCTAGGTCCCCTCTTCTGTCCCCATTCTACCCCCGGGCAGAGCTGGCTGCCCCTATTTTCATTGATGAAAGATAGCAATGAACCTAAGACCCATGAGACTTTGGCTCTGGGACACTGGGAAACGTCAGGCCAGTGAAAACACTGGCGAGACTGAGCTATTGAATTGTATAATATATGGATTAGGTGACGATAAAAAAAGAACCCCAAACTGGCACAATGACTCGGGTTGGGAAGGGGTTACCAGTCACAGCACTGGAAATGTTAGGGCTGGTCTTGAACCACAACTTCCCAAGGTAGCCGTCACCCCTAATCCCTCGGCAGTCCAGCACCCAAGTGAGACCCCACTCTGTGGCCCCACCGGGGAAACAAAGGCCTGGCCATGTGCTCCTGCCAAGAAAGAACATAGGCCCGGAGAGCAGGCAGCATCCCACCACCCCGTCACCCAGCGTGCATGGCTCCTTACCCCCTCCACTTCTTAGCCTGATCCTGATCACCTCACCTAGCTGTGACAAAACGGCACCCACATCACTCTACCTGCCCCCTAAAACCTGAAGGCCATAGAGTGTGGAAACAGGCTGGTGGTGGGCAGTGCCAGGCCCAAGCACGCTCACCTGCTCCGGCCCATGGCAGCCTTTGACTTACTTCTCTGTCAGCTCAGGGTTGGGGACTTTCCTAGGGGAAAGTTTCCTATCCACTGGGGGCAGGAGAGGGGTCACTGTCCTGGTCTTTGGTTCACTCAGCCAGCGTTCCCTGGTATTGCCACCACCACCCCATTCGTGCTCAGACAACTGCTGTGGTGGAAGCTGGGTGAGGACGCACTGCCACGCACAGCAGTGCCAACCAAGGTCTGTCCCTCCCTGCCATAGGGACCAGGACACAGAGTGCATCGGACCGCACTCTGGCCAAACTCGGAGAGGTATGAACCCAGGTACAAGCAGGCACCACCCCTGGCATGCTGGCTGGAATCTCATGGGAGGCAAGACACAAGCCAGTCACACAAACAGACATGAAAACACCACTGTGACTGGGCCACCCCAGAAAGAGCTCCGAGGGAAGGGAACTGAGGCAGACCACGGCTGGCCGGCCAGCACATGGCAGGTGGGCAGGCCTGGCTTAGTAACAGGCAGAGAAAGGAGCCCACTCCAGCAGAGGGGCACGTGTGTGAGGGCCCTGGGTGGGCAGGACCGAAAATGAGGAGAGCAAATGGGGGCAGGAGCCTGGAGGGTTTGAAACATGTGACCATTTGGCCAACACAGGTTCACCAGGAGTGCAGGTTGAAGGGGTGTCTCCACTTGAATCTGATTGTGTGACCCCTTCCTGTTTCAAACCCTCCACTGTGTCCGGCCTGGCGCTAGGCTCGCTCTCCAGCCTCTGCCTCTCTGGGTCCCCTAGGTCTGGACAGAGGTTTGCAGAACAGATGAGCAGGGAGAAAAGGCCATCAGGGAAACAGGAGCCAGCCATCAGGGTAGGGACACCCCTGGGAATGACAAAGGCATGCTCCCAGTGCGAGTCCTGTCCCTGTGGACCCGACAGGCTCCAGGTCAGGACAGCAGACCAGACACGGCACCAAGTGCCACCAGCAGCATGCCCAAGGGATCCAGCAACTGCAGTGGCAGCCGGCATGGCCGCTGCACCCCAATAGAAACTCTAGAAGCAAGTCCTGTCACATGTCCCCACCCACGAGCATCACCTTACTCAGCTGCCAGGAGACGAGGCTGCCTGCTGTGGCACAGCCAGAACTAGAAGCCCCACAGCCCGGCCCGTGCCACGAGCTGTGGAGCAGACTCCAAAAGAACCCAAACCAAAAACCACACCCTCAGCCACCGCGTGGCACCTGACACACGCCACCCTCCCCACCCCACCCCCCCAGGCTTGCTTTCAGAGACGGACCTTCACGGGAGCACACAGCCTCATCCTGCACTGTGGGTGGCAGCAAGTACCCTCCTCCCAGCTAGATTCTACAGCACCACCAGTTCTTCCCAAAAGACAACCCACTCACTAATCCTACAGGGCAGGGCTGAGCAGCTGGTGGGTTCCAACTGCCAGGCCTGCCTAGTGGTTAGTGACTCACTGCACCTCCTATTAGGCTAGCAGGGGTCAGAGAAGGCAGACAAGAAACCCACTTCAAACTGGACCTCTCTTTGAAGGACAAAGAATCAAAATCAGTTTGGGGTTTGTTTACAAATTCCACCACGTTGATGCATGACTCAGGCTGAGCCCACACCCCTCCCCACAAAGTCCAGGCAATCAGGCTACTCTCCAAGCAGGTGCACACGGTCTGGTAACGGTGTTGGCTCTGAGTGTTTCATGGAAATGAAGACAATAAGCAAGGCCCACCCCTAGACAAGCCAACAGCCTGAGAAATTACCACCCTGACTAACTGGGCACCCAGCCTCCCAGTCTGTGGGGACCTGCCCCACACTGATCCTGTTCCTCCCAAGATCAGAGACCAGACTCTACTGGACACTTTAAGTGCCAGCCCTGAAACACCTTGAATCATTAAGGTGACCTGTGTGGGTCACACAGGACTCTCGCTTCTCTGAGTGCTGACTCCTTGCCTGCTCGAGCACAGACAGCCCCCATTTCCTTTAAAAAAAAAAACCACTTAATTTTCGATGGAAAATCGACTGTGGACTCCATTAGCCCTTGGACAAGTCGTTTACAGTGAGGTCTCTGCCTTTTAAGCTCTATTCACCAACATGTGAACAAAGGCTGTGCCACCAGGGCTCCTATAAGAACAAAGTTTAATTTGGACGGGGTTGGGGAGGGAGCAAGGGGATCACTCGCTCTACATGGCTCTTTCAGCGGCCAGGAAGACATCCCACCCACCCGCCCAAACACACACACACAAATACACACAGCAGGAGCATGTTAAGAAAATGGTGTCCATCTGTCTCATGTCCAAATAGAAGAGCAGGCCAGTCCCGTGGGATGTGAGAGCTGGGGAAGAAGTGCGGTGTCCCATTTAAGTAGGAACCCTTGTGGCCCCCCTCACCAGCCCCCCACCCAAGGCTGGGTGCACACCAGGTGAGGAGTCCTCTACCCTGAGGCTAGGAGAACCCAGGCAGGCTCTCCGAGGTTGTCAATACTCGAAGAGCAGTCAGCCTGGCAAGAACAGTTGGTGGGTTTGAACCACTGCCCTTGGGATTGCCAGCCCAAGGTCACGCCCAGGGCGCCACTCACAGGGCTTCAGAAAGGAAAGTGCCAGGTGGGCTGTTGGGCAAGGGGGCAGCAGAAATGAAGCACAGTAAGAGTGAGTACCCGAGTCTCGGAGAAACTGTCCCATTCTGGTAGCTCATGCGAAGGACTTGACACCCCAAAAGGAGTACTGTATACCCCAATAGGGAGCATGGCCTTGGTCAGCTTCCTAGAAGTGGGTGTCCAAGGGCAGCAGCCACCACTTTGAACCCTCTCAGGCTGGTTCTGGTTTCAGTCACTGGGTCTCTAACTGAAGGCCTGTTGGCTTCCGGATGACAAAGGCTGTTCAGGAAATACATGCATGTTCTAGAAAACCTTTTGTCTTGAATCTACTGCAGGTGCGCATGGTGGCAAAGTGGAGGAGTCTTCCCAGTACACACAGTACAGTGGGGAACCTCAAGGGAGGTGGCTCGGTGGGGTGGTGGCTAGGCCCACAGCAATCAGCCAGCTTCTTCTGTAAAGACAACAGCCTTAGAAACACTAAGGGGCCCTCCTATTGACCGACAGGGTTGCTATGAGTTGGAACTGACTCCAGCACCCACCACAGCAATGGATCTGACTGTTTATAAAAAGGGTTATGTGTCCCAGAAAAAAAAGGGGGTGGTGGTGTTTATGTGGCTTACTAAGCAACCAGTGCCACCCCACCCTCTCCATTTACCATCTCCCCTCAGCCTTGTACTGCTCTGATCCATCCCATTCATTGGCTAGTTATCTCCAACTCCTTTTCTTTTTGCTATTTTAAGCATAATCTCTAAGGACCCACATAAAATATACCCTGTCTTTGATTAGTCAGGTACCTGTTTCCACAACAGTCCTCCAGTATGTGACTCCCATCTAAGTGCCCTTTAAGATGATGCTATTCTTTTAGATCATCATCAGTGAAGCAGTCCTGGGGATGAAAGGGTTAAGTGATCAACTGCTAGCTGAAGGGCCTGAAGCCCCCCCAGGAGATGTGGAGCTGCTTTCACATAGGAAACTTTGGAAAGGGGGGATGGGTAGGAGAGTGGGGGGTGGTGGGGTTCTGGTTTGACTTTTGGCAGGGGCTTATCAACAATTCAAACACTGACTGCGCACGTGCTGTGGCAGGCAAGGCACTGAACAATGCCCCGTGCTGCTGAGGGAGCACAGGCCCTGGGATGGGTAAGTGAAGTTACATACTTGATCCTCCACTTAAAGGAGATTTGGAAACAAAAACAAAGAGATCAAGTTGAATCTTCAATAACGCATAACCATGGCAAACATGTAACTCAACACCTGTCCAGAAATCTGGAATGGATTTATGTTCTAAAGGTAATTTTTCTTAAGTAACAGCTACAAAGGCTATCGGAATGCTGGGGGGGGGGCACAAAACGAGGGCACTTGTAATTAGGAGGTAATGGGAATCACCCGCAAAGATTCAGGTGCTCTTTCCTGAGTACACACATCCGACACTCACCCGGAACCTTTCACGTTTACAAGATTACTCATTCAGGTGACAAAATTGCTCAGTTAGGTAATTTCTGAAATACATTAAATGTATGGGTTCCTGAGAGCAAAGGCTTCCCACTGACCCAGGAACAATCTGGGAAAGCTTCTAGAAGAAAGAGAGGGCTGTCGGATGAGCTACGCTATGCTACGCTGGTCTCTGAAAGTGATGTCAATGAGAAGCGAGAAAAGAGAAAAACCACCAGCCGGAGGGAAGGTGAGTGACAGGAACTGCTTGAAAAACTCACTAACTCACAGCGACCCCAGGCCAGGGTTTGACCCTGTGGGTTTCTAGACTGTTTACACGAGTAGAAAACCCCATCTTTCTCCCCATTTAGGGGCAAGAGGAGTTAAGACCAAGACACTGTCAGTCCCTCAGAGTCTCACAGTGGAAGAAGATGCAGGCTGCATGGTGAGCAGTCCAGAGCGCTTACACTAGTTATTCAACCACCACGCCTGCCTAACAAGCAACCACAGGGCTGTCAAGATAAGAGCCAAACAAGTGGTTCTATGAAAGGTCACTTTAAAATCGTTACTCCTTGGCTAATCAAGGGATTCCATCCTTGTGTCCACAGATGAGAGATTAAGTTATCTGAAATAGCCTTTATGCTTCCTCCATCCGCTCCTGGACTCCACCTAGCATTCACACGCCAAATGTATCATTTCAAAAAGGGAAGAAGCGCCTGCTAACACGTTTTGCCACTGGCTCGCTAACCTCAAGGTCAACAGTTCGGCTACCACTCAGAGAAAGGCGGGCCTTTCTACTCAGAAACCGACAGGGCCAGTTCGAACCTGCTGACAGGATCACGATGAGTCGTAATCGACTCGATAGCAGTGAATTGGGTTTGGGTCCCAATACTAGGGCAATGATTTCCGTACCTTAAGAAAATACACGTTTCTTGCCCCCACCCCACTATTTACATATACATTATTAGGCCTAAGTGAAGACCCGTAGTTCGGCTGGGATTTCCAACCGGCGGAAAACGACCAGCTTATAGCCGTTACCGCTCGAGGTCTAGAACAAACACGGCGATCGCTCTAGGATCCAAACGAGCCCCGCTCTTCCGAACCCCGAAGCATACTAACCGCCCGCCAGCGATCCCTTCCAACGACGCCTCCACGCAGCGCGACCTCGCCTCGGGAGTCGGGGGCGACCTCCCCGCCGGGGGAGGGGGCTATCAGCTCGTAGGGCCCCGAGTGGCACACGACCCCGGCCGGGCCCGCTCGATCCCCAGACAAAGCTCCGAACCGCCGGCCCCGAAGATGCGTGTACAAAGGAGAGATACCAAAGCGGGGCTGCATGGGGGCGGGGGCGACGCGCCGAGAGGTTGCAAGTGGGGGG
>NW_022103920.1:6361695-6363686 GCF_000313985.2 Echinops telfairi | reverse complement strand
GTTGTTCCCGGAGCTGCAGCCTCCGCCATTACTGTTTATCCCACACAGCAATGGCACCGGAACTTCCGGGGTCATATAGTTCCGGTCCGGCACCGGCGGAGGGGCGGGGAGAGGGGAGGAGCCTGTGGCGGACGCGTCGCCTCTGCGTGGTCTCTGGGCTGGCGGAGGCGGGGTCCGGGCGGGGCGAACCGCCCTCAGAGTCCGTTGATTGGTCGACAGGAGAGGCCGTTGGGAGGGGCGGGTCCAGGGCGGGGCCTGCACGCAGGTGGTGAGTTCACGAGTAAGATACCTGTTCTTGTCTCCAAGCCTCAGTTTCCCCGCCCCTCCAAGGAGGAACCCTTTATGGGGTTGCTAAGAGGACTGTAAGACAAACTTGCAAATTAGTGCTGGTGCCTTAAGAAAAAAAAAAAAAGTAAACCCATTGTCCTCGCTTATTAAAATACCATTAGATTGACTCCAAAGATTTACTGGAATTGAAAACAAATTGGCAGCGTGGCAGGCTATAAAATCAACGTACAGAAATCAGCTGGATGCTTGTATATTAAAGTTGATGATACACAAAAGGATATTTTTTAAAATACCATTTATAATAACTACACAAAAGATAAACTAGGAATATTACCAGAGAAACAAAAGACTTCTACAAGGAAAACTACAAAATGTCCCTACAAGAAAACCAAAAGGAAGTTTACACATGGAACAAGCCACCATGTTCCTGGATAGGTAGACTAAACTAAACGTCAATATTAACAAAAACACTTTACAAATTCAATGCAATTCTGATCCAAATCCCACCACAGTTCTTCAAAGAAGTGGAAAAACTGTTCAAGAACTTCATATAGAAAGGAAAGAAACCCTGGATAAACAAAACACACAAAAAATTTTTAATTTAGGAGGCCTTTCATTCTCGGAATTCAAAACCTATTATATAACCACAGTAATCTAAAACTGCCCAGGACTGGCACACCCATAGATCTGACAGATTAGAATTGGGAACCCAGAAATACAACCAAGCACCTATAGGCACCTGATCTTTGATGAAGGACTAGGACACATTAAGTGGGGAAGAGAGGACCTTTTCAACAAATGGTGCTGGGGAAATGGGGTCTAACCCATAAAAGAATAAAACAGGACCACCCCTCAAACCATGTACAAAAAAGGAAGCCAAGATGAAGACCTCACTAAAAACCACACAACCGTAAAGAGCATCGATGAAAAACTAGGGACAACTATAAGGGCCCTAATACAAGGCATAAAGACACTATGGAACATAATGAAAATATCCACACTATAGGGGACAAAGCCCTGGGGCCTTCTAAGAATATGGCATTTATGCCCATCAAAAGACTTCAAAATTATTCAAAGAGACCCTGCTGATTGGGAAAAAAATATCTAGTAAAGATACATCAGTTAAAAGGCCAATCTCCAAACCTACAGAAAATTACATCTTAACAAGAAAAATATAAATAACCCAATTTTTAAAAGTGAGCATAAGATATGAACAGACAATTTACCAAAGGCAACATCTAGGTGACCAACAACCATATGAAGAAATGTTCATTAGAAATAAGAGAAATACAAATTAGAAACAATGTGGTATCTCCAACTGATACTTTGTAGAAAAATTCAATAAAACAAAATAATAAATGCTGGAGAAGATGCAGAGAGAAACTGTACCACCCTGAAGGAAACCAGCATGGCACTTCCTTAAACAAGTGAAAATGACTCACTGATGCCACAATTTCTCTACTGCATTTATACCTAGAGGAAACAGAGTACAACATGAGCACACATAGGCACACCTGTTTATTACAGTAATTTCCATAGCAGCAAAAACATGGAAACAAAAGCTCCAATTGTAGAGCAATCTAGTTCCTAAATGCTTCCTCCCCGCTCCCACTACCATGACTGGAATTCGACCTTGCAAGTCTGGCTAGACCAGAGGATGTACACTGGTCTGTCAAGATAAGAGCCAAACAAGTGGTTCTATG
>NW_022103920.1:6358298-6361123 GCF_000313985.2 Echinops telfairi | reverse complement strand
TTGGTCTGAGTGGCTGGAAAAAGGGAGGAAAAGTAAAACTGACGGACATTAAAAGTAAAATTCTACTGTTCAAGACCTCTTTAAAGTACTGAAGAGCAAGGAGGATGTTACTTTGAGTGTGGGGTACTGGCCCCCACAATCGAATGGATCCAAGGGGCGGTTGTGTAATTGAAGGGTAAAATTAAAGAGACATCAGACAATATAAGGCGTGCAATTGCTCACCTCCCAGAGGGCCATTATCTCAGCAGCCTGGTCTGAGCAGAGAGAGGGAAGGGCCCGAGTGTATCTCCAATCACTGTATATATACACTTTCGGGAGATGTGCAAGTCCCCCTGATTACATCACAATGGAAAGAGTTGCACAATAGGTATGCATCAATTGGAGTGGGACAAGCTAGGGGTGTACACGCAATCGGAAGGTGTTGGCACCAAGGGCACACATGTGACAAAATGGGCGGACCCTAGATTCAAGATGCAGCCTAACCTTGGTCCTCCTTGAGTTGGCTCAACCTTGTCTTCAGGCTATCCTTCAGGGAGATAATACAATATCCTTATCAGAAGGGAGTGGGCCCTACTTAGGGTGGGACAGACTAGAGTCTGATTTCTCTAGACGGCTGATTACCCTCAGGGAAAATACCTCTAAGTAGCTTGCATTAACTCGAAGTGTACAGTCATTTACCATGTGTAGCAAGCAGCTTCTTAGGTTGGGCGTGTATTTGGGGGACAACGTGGGGAAAAACCCTTCTACCTCCCACACTTTGAGGACCAAGGTGCAGCTGACCCAAGCCATGGCATTCTCTACTGCATCATATGCATGTGAAAGTTGGACATTGAATAAGGAAAACCTTAGAAGAATCGGTGCATTTGAATTGTGGTGCTGGAGAAGATATCGAAAGTACCACGGACTGCCAAAAGGACAAGCCACTCTGTCTTGGAAGAAGGCCAGGGTGCTCCTTAGAGACAGGGATGGCGAGGAATGCCTTATGGTCCAGCACTCCCTGTGCTGGGCACACAGCTTGCGGAAAGAAGAGTGGTACCCGAACAGAGGAATGCACACCGATGTTCATCGCAGCACTGCTCTCAATAGCAAGAAAATGGAAACAACCTAAACGCCCACCAGTAGAGACTGGAAACAGAAACTCTGGTGTCTGCATACAAGGGCTGTTTTGTACCCCTAAAAAACATGGACGGAACCACAAAGGGCCTCTGGCATGCATGAACCCGCGGAGCAGAACAGTATCCTGTGTGAAACTAGCCAATCACAAGAGCACAAAGAGCGTTATGAAGCAAACAGACCCCACTCTAACTCACTGCCATTAAGTCGATGCTGGCTTTCGGGAGCCTAGAGCCCCTGTGAGTGTAAGACTGGAACAGGAGTAGAGAGTTCCCTCTTTCTCCTCCAGAGCATCTGATGGTCTCCAAACAAGACAAGACACCTCCAGACCAAGAACGGGCTTGGGAGATTGCCGAAGGGTGAGGGCAAACGAGGGAAGATGAAGCAGGTGGTGGGCTAGACTGTTGATGGGTGTGAACTGTGGGCTTGAAGAGGAGAGGGGGCCCACAAATCATCACAGGTCCGGTAGGTGCAATTGCACAGTGATAATAAGTAAAGATTATAGTAAAGTCATAGGACGAGAGTTAAAACATGAAGTAATGGAGTCAGACACAATTCATGGTAGCATTGCTCACCTCAGCCCCGCTTGGTGGTCCACGTGGAGAAAGCGCCCCAAACTTTAATGCTTCCCAAGCTTTTATCCTATCTGGGGACGGGCAAGCCCCCTAATTGCAGGCAGACATACGTCACAGGAAGGGGTTGTACAATAGGCATACACGTTGTAAGAAGGGGATCTATGACAGGCATAAGCGTACCAGGAAGGGGATGAGCTAGGGGTGTGCCCATAGGAATGGGAAGGTCTAGGGGTATACATGTGACAAGATGGGCGGACCCTAGATTCATAATGGCAGCCTAACCTTGGTCATCCTTGGGCGGGTTTGACCTCTCTGGGGTCTCCTGCAAGAAAACAGACAACTACTATCCTTATCAGAAGGGAGTGGGCCCTACTTGTGGGTTAAACAGTGGTGTTTACTTGTTCCAGATGTCTGAGAGCTCTTAAGGAGAATGACCTCTAATATACTCCTGATGACCTCCAAGTGTATAGTCATTCTCAAGCAGCTAAGTCTGGCATATATTTGGGGGAGACAACTTGGGAGAAGTCCTTCTGTTTCCCACAGTGAACGTGGGCAAAATGGAAAGCAGTGGTCCCCAAGAGGGAGGAGAAAAACCACACTGTTGAATACAAAGTTGATGACCTGACACATAAACTCCTACCTCATTTACAATAAAAAATCATGGTTGATTTTTTTAAAAGACATGGAAGGAGCAGCAACAACACATGCTGCTCTTCTTGTTTCATCTGATCAGTGTTCACAGCTTGTGGTCATCCTGGGACTTGAGTAGTAGGGCACCCGCAAAAGTGCCTGACTTCCCAGGGCCCCAGATATGCGCCCCAGGGTCACAATCCTTAGCTCCATGGATTCTGACCACGTGGGACGCCAGCAAGACAGCCTGCTTTGCTGGACCCACTGCCTGCATCACTTTCTACTGAAACCTCTTTCTCTAAATTCATGGTTGGGGGCAGATCAAGACATCAAAATTGTAGATGGAACTACAGAAGCAGGGAAAGGGCACCATGATCTTATGTTAAAAGGGCTTACAAGATTGGCCTAGGGCCTTTCAATCAACTCAGTCAGGGCAAGACGGATAGGGCATAGCTCACGACTATGTGACCCCCTGTTCTGTCTCCAAGGAAACCCTGGTTACTTAGT
>NW_022103920.1:6354478-6355629 GCF_000313985.2 Echinops telfairi | reverse complement strand
ATACCCGCTTGCTTATCTTCCAGCCTTTAAGACCCCAGACACTACATCTTTTGATAGCTGGGCACCATCAGCTTTCTTCACTACATCGGCTTATGCACCCGTTTTGTCTTCAGCGATTGTGTTGGGAAGGTGCCAAACACGGCATGCCAATCACAGCCCAGTTTGTATCCACTACACTGCCAGGGCTCCAGTCTTCACACTGCAGCCAGGCCTTCATAGATAGTAGCTAGAGCAGCAGTTCTCAACCTGTGGGTCGCGACCCCTTTGGGGGTCAAACAGTAGCGATGAAGTAGCAATGAAAATAAGTTTAAGGTTGGGGGTCACCTCCACATGAGGAACTGTATCAAAGGGTCATGGCATTAGGGAGGTTGAGAACCACGGAGCTAGAGGAATGTGCACCCACTCACCTTCGAAGAGCTCATTCTCAAACTGTGGAAATCAGAATGGGTTTTATCCGAATTCCCTGCAAGTTCCCGCTGTGCATTCCAAGGTGGCATAGAGAAGGTGACGTGTCTAGGGCAGAATAAAAGAAAAGCTCACTGCCATTGAGTTAATTCCCACCCCTAGTCACCCCAGAGGACAGAGTAGACCTGCCCCTGTGGGTTTCTGAGACTAACTCAATAGGAAAAGAAGGCCTTCTCTTTCTCAGATCAGCTGGTGGTTTTGAACTGCTGACGTTGTGGTTAGCAGAACACAAAGCTAAACTCAATTAAAATGTATAGAGACACATGCACGAGGTCTTCAACAAGACAGAGGTGCCTCATCGGGATGAGGGAGGCCGTCAGCAAGAGTATCCAAGGAGTCACAGCAACCCAGCCACTTACATAGAAGTCTTAGAACAAAGAAGACTCACAGAGTTAGGCTTGGTGGCAGATCCACTGGTGACCGTAGCAGGTGGCACTATAGAAGCAGGAGAGGGACCGTGATTGAGATTCTGACACTATTTACAGATGGAAACCCTTCCAAGATTGGTTCAGGGGCCTTGAACCTGGGCGATCAAGAGTTTAGCTAAGGATCTTGGGAACCGTACCACAATTAACAGCAAGGACACACCCAGGTGAGCCCAGCCCTGGGCTGGCCAGGTGGAGCAGTAGCAAACACACTTTCAAACACACTGGATCTAGGGCTTGGCACCCCATCAGACTCGACCA
>NW_022103920.1:6335088-6336929 GCF_000313985.2 Echinops telfairi | reverse complement strand
ATCAAAGAGCGAGAGACAAGAAAGGCGAGACTCACCAAGGCATTTATCTCTCTGCCCTTCAGTTAATCCCACTTGTGTTTATCGGCCAGGCTGGCACAATAAACTATCTCAGCTGGGTTACCACACAAGACCCCTTTAAACCATTGAAAAGCAAAGGTGTTTATTTGAGGATTGAGCTGCACCTGACTCAAGCCATGGTCTTTTTGACCGCCCCACATGCATGTGAAAGTTGAATGAGGATGGGTGGCATTGAATAAACAGGCCGAAGAAAAATCAATGCCTTTGATTTATTCTACTGGTAAAGAGCTCTGGGGTGAAACAATATCCTATCCTCTGTCAAAATGAGAGTTTCAGACAGTAGTCTTACAAGAGTGTTCATCTATGGGAATGTTTAAAAAAAGAGATAAATTCTCTTATGCACTACACAAATATGTATATCTAAAACATGATATCCTAATGCTCTCTGACCAACCTTTTCAGTCGAGAAACTTTCTTTGTAGAAATGTATAATTTATGTATAATTCTGTAGGTTAACTTCATAGGAATGTTTTGTGAATTCAGGGATGACTAAGCAACTAGACAAAATACATAAATCCTTGTAATCTAGATCAAAATGATCATAATTATATTAGGAGATAATTGATTGGGGTGGAGGGGTGCCTCTCACTAGAGGTGGGGTGCCAAGCCCTATGGTCACGAGTGGGAGCAGGCCACGTACATTTCCTTCCTGGGCCTCAGTTTCCCACACTCTACGAAAAATGGGTACAAAGGCTAAGCCTGACTGTCATCTCTACTGAAGGCAAACACCCACACACACACTGTCAAGGCCGAGAGCACTTTGAAAACAAGCTTTCTTGTCACCTGGGGCCACAGTTTGAAGAAACTACAGCTGACGGCAGAAAAACTCAGACCATCTGCACCTTACAGATGGTACTTTGGCCCAACACCAGGGAGTCGATGGGAGGGAGCACAGGAACCAGAAAGCTGGAAGATGGACCACCCCACCCCACAGCGAAACGCTAAGCGCGTGCAGCAGAGCAGCAAGGGGACCAAAGCAATGAAGTCCCGGGGAGTACCAAAAATAGACTCTGGGGCCAGGGCGTGGCACCTCAGGAGACGTGACCGGAAAACACTCCTAGTAGGTCAACAAACAGACGTGGAACTACGTGTAGACTTCTATTTATTTTTGGTCGGTGGTGGTTTTTTGTAGTTGTTTTGTTTTGTTGCTTTGTTTTGCTCTGTTGCTTAGTCATCCCCTATTATTGTCTTTGCATGTCTATCTAGATAAGATAGGCAGAATAAACAACCCAGAGGAGAAAACAAGGGGACCGAAGATTCTGGGGGGCCATGGGAGAGGGGGAGGTGGAGGACAAGAAGGGGGGTGTCAACCAACACAGGGACAATGGCAACAAATGATCTAAAATCAATGGGGAGGAGGGTGTAGGAGGACTGGTGGAGCTTGATCAAAGGCAATGTAACCTAGAGGAATTACCGAAACCCTAAGGAAGGCCGAACATGATAGTGGGACAAGAGGAAAGTAAAAGGAAACAGAGGAAAGAAATAGGAGGCAAGGAAATTTATAGAGGTCTAAATACAGGCATGTACATATATAAATATATTTATATATAACGATAGGGAAATAGTTCTGTGTACATATATTTATAGGTTAAGTATTAAGGTAGCAGACAGACATTGGGCTTCTACTCAAGTACTCCCTCAAAGCAAGAACACTTTGTCTAATAACCTGGCATTCCATGATGCTCACCTTCCCGACACGATTGCTGAAGACAAAATGAGTGAATAAGCAAATGTGGTGAAGAAAGCTGATGGTGCCTGGCTAT
>NW_022103920.1:6330095-6331298 GCF_000313985.2 Echinops telfairi | reverse complement strand
AGCTTGCTAGCCTTGCCCTCCTGTCCAGGTGAGGAGGAGGCTGGTCCACAGCTGCTCTCCTGGAAGGCAGCCCAGTCCCCTTCCCCAGGGCTTGTGAAGCTCTGTGGTGTGGGCTGGTTCCAGGTGGGCCTCTTAAGCCCCACCCCTGACCCCCCACCATGAGCCTGGCTGCTGTAGGTGGAGCCAGGGAGGGCAGGTGAGGGTCCAGGTTGGCAGCTTGCACCAGAACACTGATGTGGGCCCAGCCTAGGCACTGCTGCCTGGAAGGAGCATGGGCTGGGCCCCACCCAGGTGCTTGCAGGTGAGGGCTACTGTGTGGTCAGGAGACCAGCTGGAATGTCATTCAATCGGCTTCACAGGTGCAAACAGCTGGATGGAACACACACACACACACACACACACACCTCTACCAACCTTTGCTCAGGTCCAAGCCTCCCTTTTCCCTTGACTATTTGAGCCCCTCCCATCTGACCCGTTCTGCTCACAGCGCTGACTCACTTCACCCTGATAGCAGGAGAGAGAAGGGGTCAGGATGCCAAGGATCATGAGAATGGCCCCTCAACGGGGAGGGGAAAGAACAAAGGTCCGACAGACTCGGCCCTCACTGGTGTTGGCTAGGTGAGAAGATGTGTGATGGCCCAAACCCTTGTCCTCATGGTTCGGGCTCACACCCACCCTACAGGGCCAGGAAGAGCTGCCCCTCAGGCTTTCTAAGGCAAAGACAACATCTTTCTCCTGCTGCTCCCGGAGCCGATGGCAGCTCTGCCCCACCACCCTTAGTCAGCAGCTGAGCTCTTACACCAGTTACCCCCCTACACCCCCACCCCCCCCAGTTCCTGAGAGCACTGCCCAGCAGTGGTGATGCCAGTGCCCTCCTCAGACTGCCCTCTGTGGTTCTTAGCAAAGCCACCCAGCTCCTGCAACGGACCCATCATTCCACAGCAACAACCCCACCGCCACATGGCCCCAAGTTCGCAACCACCAGGCCCTCCTCCAGAGAAAGACGGGGCTGTCTACTCCCATCTCCCATCGAGTTAGTCTCAGCACACAGGGACAGTCTTACCCTGCTGTATTAGTCTAGGTACTTTGGAGAAACAAATCCACAGCGACTCACGTATAAGAGAGAGTTTTATGTAAAGAAAAGGTGCATCACGAAAACATCCCAACCCAATGCTGCCCAAGCCCACAAGTCCAACATTAACC
>NW_022103920.1:6328117-6329651 GCF_000313985.2 Echinops telfairi | reverse complement strand
TGTAGGGTCACTCTGACCCTGCATGGCCTCAGTGCCAGGTGGTGTGGTTTTGTCTTTTAACAACACAAAGTTCTGTCTTATTTCTCCTGTAGGGCCACAGCGTTGTCTGAGCATAAAACCCAACCACAAGGACACGCTTACGAGCCACAAAGATCCATCCTGAGTGGACAGTGGACATGGATTCCTGCTGACCGGTCGATCATGCTGGGTGGCCTAGACCCACTCACCCTGGTCAGCAGTGAGTGCACTTAGTGGTTTATCCCACTCAAGGGGCTAAGACTGTCCCCCCACCCACACTGTGATATTAAAAATTGGAAATGTCTTGTTGGCATATGAGCAAAGTGGGGGCTAGCCAATGCAGGTATAGCTGCCAACAGAAGGGTACACAGTCGTTAGTATAGTTAATGGAGATGTTTATTTAGTCACTTGGTGTTATTAAGTAGACAATACAATATGAAATAAGTTAGGAAAGAAAAGTGTATCCTCCGATATTAAAAGTGATCCTTTCTGGACAATATAAAAATACATAGAATATGACTATTCATGAGTTTAAGAACTCTGAGGTGCTGTTGAAGACAAGTCTCTCGGCCCCGACTCAGGTCCTCATTCTGATTCCCCCAACCACACACACACACAAGCTGCTCCGGCCATGTTTGGGGGCCTCTGGGTCCCGTTGAGCATCTGATATAATCACTAGGTCTCTCCTCAGGGAAGACAGGACTGGACACCCATTCTGGGTGCAGCTGTGGTGGTGGACAGTGCATGCTGACTCCAGTCAGGAATGGTGCAGTAATTAGAATGAGGTCAATTTTGTCCCTTTGACCTCGACCAGCACAGAGCCTGGGCCACTGTCAAGGCACGGGTCCCAGTAGCGTGTGGAGGGTGTCAACGGGCCTTCTCCCCAAGCCTGCTTCAGCTCTGAGGTCATGAGCGGCCTCATAAAGACCAGCCATCTGCTTCCCTGAGGCTGGCTGGGGCCCTGGGTGGGAGGGACGGTTCACAGTATACGTGGGACCAGGCTGACGTGGTGGCTTGTGTTGAGGTGGGCTCTCAGTGTCAAGGAGAGAGCATGTCAGGACCCGGTTTTAGGAGGAGGTCCCCTTTGTGTGTTCATCTGAGACCAGGAGTTACTGAGACAGGAGTCGGCTGGAGTCTGTGTGCGACAGGGATGGACACGGCCACCAGGGGGCGCTGCAGGCTGGCCGGGGAGCCACTTGTCCGGTGACGCCAGGTGGCTGCACAGCTTGAAGAGGGTCCAGCCATGAGCAGAGGGCGCCAGCCCTGTCTCTTCCTCCCTGTCCCCTGAATCAGTTCCAAGTTCTGCCAAGAGCAGGCTCGGTGGTGTCCACGGCCTTCGCCTCCTCGTCTTGGCTCCATGGTGGAGCTGGAGGCAGGATGAACAAGCAGACAAAGTGGGCAGACGGCCTGGGGTTGCGACCCGGCACTGTCCAAACAAAACTGCATGCTTTTCTTGGTTCTTATTTTGATAACTAGGATTAAAGCTTGCTAGCCTTGCCCTCCTGTCCAGGTGAGG
>NW_022103920.1:6318723-6327912 GCF_000313985.2 Echinops telfairi | reverse complement strand
GCTACTTCTTGTGCAGAAACTTCATCTTATTTCCTAGAGAAAGAACAAGGAGACGCTTAACAGAGGACCCATTCCAACAGCGCCTCCCCCCCCCACCCCCGAGACACCCGGAACTCAGGCCTGCCCCAGGGGAGACCTCTGCCCACCCACCACCTCACAGGAAGGGGTCTCCTGCAGATGTGGGGGCCTGGCAGAAAGAGTGCCCATATGTTGGGGGAGAGTTTGCTTCTGAAATGCACCACAAGGCGTGCCAGCCTGGCTGTCCCACCCCCATCCCTGTCTTCCTTCCTCAGCCCAGTCCCTATTACCTTGCCATCCCCACTTGCAGGAGGGTTTGGAGGCCAGCCCAGCCTCCCTTGTTCACTGGCCTTGATTCCCAAACACTGCCCCCACCACCACCACCCCGGGAGATGAGAGGCAATAGGGACAGGAGGTGGACACACTCCATTCAGCCTGAGGTAGCTCCCCACAACCCCCTCCTTCCAACGTTAGCATAGCTTCAGCCAGGCCAGACTGCGCCGGCACCGACCTGCCGTACCTAGTCCCTTCAGGAAGCGGTTGACACCGCTGTGCTCGCCACTGGGGAGGGTCTCCAGGTACTCCTGGGCTCGGACCTCAAACAGACCTGTGGGTGAGAGGACCCTACCGTGAGCTGCCTTCTCTCTGGACAGACATTGTCTCCTTGCGCTCCCATAAGCCCATGGTTACTATGGGGTCTTATGAGTTTCATAATTGCCCAGTCTTGGGTGGCCCTGGCTCTGGTGGGATTGTGGAGCCAGTCCACCCACCCATATGCAGGAGGCTCCTGGACGTGACCTGGGAACTGGGGACTTGGCAGAATCAGCTCTTGTGCAGGGACAGAGGGGCCCTTCTGTCATATCTCCATTTTCCCACGCGCCTCCCAATGCAAACCCAATCCACCCTCCTCTCGGTGAACAGATGTGGATTGGGTGTGCTTCAGCTGAGGTTCAGAAACTGATCGGGCCTTTCTTCCTCATCCACCTTCAGTCTCCAAGTTGGGCACACAAGTCTCCCCACAGGTGGGCGGTGGCTGAGTCGGGAACCCAGCCCCTCTCCTGCCCACTAGACAAGGATTCTGCTGTTGGCCACCAATGGTCCTGTCAAGGGCCAGCCGCTTGCCGTGGATGCCGACGCCGGGCAGCCACTCGGACCTTCAGAACCGCCGGAAGGCTTGGGCGTCTCACTCAGACCTGGTGCCCCTGGCACATCCCGCGTCCTGACTGACCCCCTGGCGCGGGCACCCAGACCAGTGCCGGCGTCAGGCTCACTCCGAGGTCGGGAGTTGATACGACAGTCTGGCTTCTTTCCCCACCAGCTCAAGTGGGGGTCGAGCTTCCCTAAGGGTCCACTTGCCTAGTGGCCCTCACCCTTGGGGGCACTCATCCCCGGGGAGCGACCCCCTGCTCCGGGGAAGCACACCAGGCTGGGTGCCCGGATGCACTCCACCCTTGCGCCCCCACCCCGAGCGCCCCGGCCCCCACCCTTGGCGTCCTGCCGGCGCAGCGCGCGCTCCTGGACGAAGTCGCGGAAGGTCTGCGTCTCCATGAAGACCTCCAGGAAGCGGCGCAGGCTCCGCGAAGACACGGCCTTGCGGAAGGCCTCCCGCTGCAGCGTCCGCTCCTCGCGCTCGCCCGGCGTCAGGAACAGCGAGTAGTGGCCCACGATCTCCACGAAGAAGCGCACGAAGGCCTCCGACACCACGGCGTTCAGGGGGCTGGACTCCGGGCCTGAGGGGCGGGGCGGAGGTGAGGGGCGGGGCCTGGCGGCGAGGGCGGAGCCGAGGGACGGGCCAGGCCGCCCGGGAGGGCGGGGCATGAGAAAGATGGAGCAGAAGGGGCGTGTTGTGGGAGGGGCCAGGCCACAGAGGAGGGCAGTTAGGGTGGGCCCTGAACAGCCTAGCCAGGAGAGGGCGGGGTCGGGGCTGTAAGGGTGGGGCCGGGCCATGGGTGTGGGGCTGTGTGGGCGGGCAGGAGGGTGAAGGCGAGGTGTGGGAGGTAAGAGGGCTGGGCGGGGCAGGATTGGGAATAGGGTGGGGCAGGGCGGGGCTGGATGGCAGTGAGGGCGGGGTCTGGGAGATGAAGGCGGGGCCTTATGGCAGTGAAGTGGGGCCAGCTTTCCTCCGGGGCTGGGCCCTTGCGACCACTGGTTCAGGGGAATGCATGTTATTACCCTCATGATCCACAGTCCTTACGGGGGATAAGGGCCACCCTGCTCTGAAGCATCCTTTCCCCCTTAAACAAGCACCCTAGGGTCAACGAGGGGCATGGAAACCCCCCAGAGTCCACCACCAGGTGCAAGGACCCATGGAGGGCGAGGTGCGGCAGGTGGCTCTGGGACGCACTCACCGGGTCTGCAGTCCACGGGCCCCTCCTCCGGATCTCGGGCCAGCTCCTCCCGCTGCTCCAGCACCTGCTCCAGGGCGGCCTGCAGCTTGCGGGGCAGGATCGAGTCCTCGTCGTCCATCTGGGAAGCAGAGGGCAGGCTGCAGCCCGGCACCTGTGCGAGGTGCTCCGCTCTTCCTGGGGACTCGGGACCCTCCCACCGCCCCACCTGCAGGGCTTGGCCAGGGGCTGGGTGAGGCTTGGGGTGAACTGGGTCCTGGGAGAGGGGGTGACAGCAGGAGGATGGGGCTAGCACCCGGACTGCTGAGCTGCCTGCACCTGCTGCAGCTCTGAGTTCACGTGAGACCCCTGCGGCAGTTCTTTGAAGACCTTTCTGGCCAATGATGGAAAGAACTGTGCTTTGTGTTCTCCTAGTCATTCAGGATTATGGGAGGAAGTCCCGTGGTGGGGATAGGGGTGAAACCACTCTTCTCACCAAGACAAGCGGCTTCAACATGTCTGATGTGTTTTTCCTTGTTAAGATGCCTAGGAGCCTGCCCTCTGAGCTACTAACCACCAGCCCCTTCCTCGGGAGAAAGAGGAGGCTTTCTGTGCCCCTAGCCGAGAGTTACGGCCTCAGAAACCTGCAGGGGCAGGTCTGCCCTGTCCTGTAGGGCTGCTGGGAGTTGGAATTGACTTGATGACAGTGAGTTTGGGTTTTTTGGTTTATGTACAGAAGTCCTGGCGGTGCTGCAGGGTAGGGTCGGCAGTTCAAGCCCACCAGCCACTCCTCAGGAGACAGACGAGGCTGTCTGCTTCTATAAATATTTACAGTCTTGGAAACCCTATGAATTGGAATCATCCCAATGGCAGTGGATTTGGTTTTTGGCATATATATATATATCCTTTGAAAAACAAAACAAAAACAGAAATAACAGATCAGCAAAGTAATTTTGAATCTTGATCTGTTCCATGTAACACGGTATCATGAACTGTTCCCTCTGACATTAAGTTTTTTTACCCAATGATGCAACTTTCCCCAATTTTATACAGATGAAGAGCTTCAAAAGCTCATGAAAAAATCCCGTGATCTTTTAATCCCCAGTATCCATGAAAGTTTGGAAGGTTCCTCATCTGTTTAGTTTCTATCTACTTAAGAAACAAACAACAAAATGCGCTGCCATTGAACGGATGCTGGCTCACAGTGGCCCTACAGGACAGGGTAGAACTGCCCCTGTGGGTCTGAAACTGTCACTTCACGGGAGTAGAAAGCCCCATCTTTCTCCCACAGAGCCGCTGGTGGTTTCGAACTGCTGACCTTGGATTTAGCAGCCAACTGGTAACCACTACACCCCCAGGGACCCCTCTTCTGTACTTAGTAAAGCTGAATATTATCCTACCAGAGTGACAGAGAGACCCGCTGCTGCCGAGCCCATTCCAACCCATGGTGAGCTGACTTAGGGTTTCTGAGGCTGCAAATCTTTTTAAAAATCAGCTTTATTGACATGCACTTCACATGCCATATGATCCAACGGTTTAAACACATTAAAAAGTTGTGCAGGCACCACCACAATCAATTTTCAGAACATTTCCTTCATCCTTGTACCCTTCATTATTAGCTCCCCCTTCCCCCAACCTCTCCTGCCATAGCCTTAAGAGACTACTCATTTAGTTGCTGTGTCTCTAGATTTACCTGTCTTGAACTTAAAGAAAATCACACAAAAGACCACAACCCCCAAATAAAAGCCAGAAACGCCTAAAAACACGGGGCCCTTCACAAAGGAGTGAGTCATCCACCCGTGGGGGCCACACTCATCTCCTCTTATTGTCCCATTCTCGGTGTATGTGCTGCCAAGGTGGGCTCCGAGGCTGTGAATCTTTACGAAGCAGACAGCCTCATCTTTCTCCCATGGAGTGACTGGTGGGTGTGAACCGCTGACCTTAACCCACAGCACCAAAGCACTTGCCAGTCGGTACAGCAAAGTTATCCCGTGATACTGGACAACCTGATAGAGCATGATTTTGAGAACAATTTTGTAACTTTCAAATACTGTGGGAAGCATGTTGAACAAGACAAGCGCCTGGCGTTCCAGCATATGTGGGGATTCTAATCACTGGCAGTGCACTCTGGGACAGACCTGTGGACATCTAAGCCTGACCTGGCCTCCCCTACACCCTGCCTGCCTAGGAGGGACTGAGGGAGCTGTCCGACTCACCTGCCTGAGGAACCGGTTGTTGTCCAGGTCGACCACAAGGACCTACAGGACAAGAGGGAAAGGGACCTATGTGCCTGTGACAGTGGCCTTGGGGACAGAGGTGGCCTCCCACTGCCCTCCTCCCAGCAGGCAGAGATGCAGCTGGGTTGCATTTCTGTCTGGTGTAGTGGTTACACACTGGGGTCCGAGCCACCATGATCGGCAGTTGGAAAACAGCAGCGGGTCTTGGTAGAAAGACTGGGCTTTGTACCCCCATCATCAGTTATAGTGTTGGCAACCCACAGAGGCACCGTGAGTCACACTGACTCCATGGTGAGGGACCCACAGGGGACGCTGTGAGTCGCACTGACTGATGGAGGTGAGCAGACCCACAGGGGGCTCCCAGCTCCTGTGTCCCCATCATTCCTCCCTCCCAGTGGACTCAGGGGCACAGGGGGCGGGGCCAGGCTGAACAGGGAGCTCAGGGTAAGGAAGGCCGGCCGGGCGCTGGGTGGGCAGGTGAGGCCCCAACCCTGCTCAGCTGACTGCAGAGCAACCCCTGAGGGCATGGCCTGTGGCCCCGACATGACTCCTGCCTCCTCAAACAGGCCTTACAGGGACCCCAGTACCAGACAAGTTCCTCATGATTCCAGACCTCAGGAGATGGTCTGAGGCCAAGTGGAGTGGCCCAGGGTGTCAGGTGTGACATCAGCAGCATCGGGGACCTGAGGGATGGGGCTCCAGGCTGGCTGGGCCACACTGCCCCACACTGCTTCTCTGAGCCCAGGCTAAGTAACCACGGGATGTTCTGGAAGGATCCAGGACTTGACAAGCGTTCGGGTGGCTGTTTTCCCCTGAGATCAGCAGGGCCGTGAGCAGCCCTGGGCACCCCCACCCCTGTCTCCAGGGGGTGCTGGTGTCCCAGACAGCAAAGTGCTGCCCGCCTGCCAGCCCCCAGCCCCCGAGGCCTGCCCCTCCAGGAGTCCTCACCTCCTCCAGCGGCAGCTCCTGGAGCAGGGGCAGCGTGCCCGAGAGCAGCCCGATGAGGAAGGGCGTGGGCGAGCATACGATGTCGATCATGGCAGGCGGCAGCACGGGCACGAAGGTGTGCTGCCAGCTGAAGGGGTAGGTGAGCGCCACCACGGCGTGGCAGCACGTGGACAGGGTGCTGCGGACAGAGGGGGCGTCAGCTGGTGGAGCAGGCCGAGGTCCACCCGCCCGGTTTCGGGGCCTGCTGGGGGAGTGTTCAGGCTCAGAGGCCTAGAGAGGGGTCTCCTGTGTGAGGCAGACGTCACCCCTCAGTGCCCAGCGTAACAGCCAAAACCAAGCCGGCACCATCCAGGCGGTTCTGACTCGGCGTGACCCTGAGTGGTAGAAGGCGGGCAGCCCGCCACCCAGGATTCTGCCAATGACTCCTCCCCCAGGGCTCCCTGGGCTGAGGGCCGCCTGTGGGCTTTCTGCTCCCTGCAGAGTGGCATGCAGGGCAGTCCAGGGGTGCGGGGGTGGGGGTGGGGGGTGGTCTTCTCAAGGGAGTGCAGTTCAAGGCTCAGGAGCAAGTGTGGGTTGGAGGGGCCTCCTGTGCTCCTTTCAGGGGCCCAAGGAAAGTGCACCCTTGGCCTAGCTCGCATCACAGAGCAGGGGACGGGGACCAGGTGAGTGCCCACTTTGTGCAAGTGTGTGTGTGTGCATGTGTATGTGTATGTGTGCAGGGTGAGCCCCGCCTGCTTCTGAGCCCTGGCCACCCTTGGGTTTGCTGACTAAGCTGTTCCCCACTCCCCCAAGTCACCCCCGGAAGGTCATGGAGAGCTTCTCAGAGCTGTCAACAAGCCCTGCATCCCCCCTCACCCCACCCCACTGCCCCTCTGTGGACTACCAGGTCCTCATGTGCCCCGTGCCCATCGGCCCAAGGACAGGGATGGGAACCCCTGGTCTGGTGGCAGGTGAGCCCCAGTGGGAGGGGGCATCACCAAGCTGATGGCCAACACAGGCTGGGCCTCCAGGATGTGGCCTTAACTCGACGCCCCATGCTTCTCAGGGCCTCCAAGGCCTCGTCTGCAAAGTCCTCTTGTCTGCGGGTCAGGGACACAGGAGGCCAGGGGCACTGCCCTCTGAGAGACAGGTGGACGAGCATCTGAGAGGCTCCCACTGCCGGAGTCCGGAGGGCGATGGCAGCACTCAGCAGCAGAGCCTGGAGGGACGAGGCTGCAGAGGCCAGCGGTGGTTTTGGAGCGGGGGCCGCCTGGGCTCTGTCTCTCTAACTTGCTTCCTTCTGTTGCTGCAGCCCACCCTGGATCTGCCTGCGCGCTCTAACGGGGCCTTTTCAGCAGGGCTTTTCTGGATCGAGTGGAGGAGGGGCTTCAAAAAGCTTGTGGGCAAATGGATGAGACGATCACGGGTCTCCCGCCGGCGTTTTGAAGGCCTCTCCCTCACCATTATGTCAAAGACTTGGTTCCGGACGCCGAGACCCACCAGGCCTCTAAGGGGAACTTCAGCCACTTGCTTCAAGGTGGCTTTAGGCAAACTCGCGTCAAGAGAGCCTGCTCACAAACCTAGCCTTTTCCTAAGACGGCAGGTAGATTCTCGAGACAGTCTAGATCCTGCCTCGGCGCTGCCAGAACTGCTTACCAATGAATGGCCCAGAAGCACCTTCCATATGGCCCTGCGTGTGCAGCAGCTACGGTTCGTGGGCAGTGCCTGTCGGTCCGCCCTGGGTCGTCACGGCATGTCCTGTACTGTGGTCTCACCGAGATGGGGTGAGGGAGGGAGATCAAGGGGCCGTTCTCCCCTGCTAAGCAGAGAGCCGTGTGGGGATGGGCCCCATGAAAGGGGTGATGGTTCAGGGCCCAGTGTGGACAGGGGTCCCTTCCAGGCCAGACAAGAGCAGCCCCCAGCTGAACCCCTAACCCTCGGTAGTCTGATTCCACTGCCCGGCCAAAGAACCCGCTTTCCCACAAACTGCTCCGAACTCGGTGGACACACATTCTGTCCTGGGGAATGACCTCTTCGTGGAGCAGCTGGTGCAGAAGAAAAGTTCATGGGTGTTTACACCACACGCACACTCACACCTCACACATGCTCACAACCACACCTATACTCACCACTCTGACCATACACACACATACACACACACACTCACACACACACTCACACTCATACCCCACACCCTCACTCACCCCACATACCCTCAAACACACATCACACGCGCACACATACCACACACACCAGTCTTGTCACACGCATGTCATACGGGTGACCCTGTAGTCATATCACATATACATCTTAAACAAACAGTTCACTCACACAAACCGGTATGCACACTGGGCTGAAGTGAACTCTCTCAACAGGACGCTTCTACCCATGCCGCTGTCACTCCCACCAAATGATGGGTGGGGCTATGCACACAGTGTGGGAAACGCTACTGGAGGGGACTGGTCAATTGAGCCATCCCAGAAGCAGGAAGAGAGAGCGCCCTGGGATCACGAGGAAGACCAGACACCAGCAGCGCGGGCTCAAGATCCCTGCCTGAAGTGGTGGAGGGAGCAGAAGCCAGGCGACGCTGAGCCCAGAGGCCGAGACAAGGAGACCGTGAGACAGAGCAGAGAGAGAAGCGGGGCTGAGACTCAAGACTGAGGCAGAGCAGCGGGCTGGCTTCCTGGCCCCCAGACAGAGGAGGGGACAAGGGGCCACCCGGCTAAGAGGCTGAGGACCAGAGAGGGACGTGGCTGCTGGCGGAGGAGACCAGTGACCACCCCGAGTGTTTTCTAACCCTGGCCGTGGTAACCTGCTACCTCCCCAGAACCCCAGGGTGGTACTGTCTGTGAGTTCCCTGTGGCAACTGCAACGGATGACCCGGCCAGCAGCGGAGGACCGTGGGAGGGAGGGCTGGCGTCAAACAGCAGGGACATATGGGGGCTGGAGGCATGTCTGCCGTCCGCCTGTGGCCGCTGGCCGAGGGCTGCGGTGGAGATGGCGTCTCCTCCTCCCTGGTGTGGGAGGTCGGGTCCGGCCTCCATGTTCTTTACGCCACACACTCTCTCTTCTCACACACACTCACTCTACACACTTACCCACATCCCCTCACACCACACACACTCTCTTCTCACACACACTCACTCTACACACTTACCCACATCTCCTCACACCACACACTCTCTCTTCTCACACACACTCACTCTACACACTTACCCACATCTCCTCACACCACACACTCTCTCTTCTCACATGCTCACTCTACACACTTACCCACATCCCCTCACACCACACACTCTCTCTTCTCACACGCTCACTCTACACACCCACATCCCCTCACACCACACACACTCTCTTCTCATACACGCTCACTCTACACACTCTTACCCACATCCCTCACACCACACACTCTCTCTTCTCACACATGCTCACTCTACACACTCTTACCCACATCCCCTCACACCACACTCTCTCTTCTCACACACGCTCACTCTACACACTCTTACCCACATCCCCTCACACCACACACACTCTCTTCTCACACACGCTCACTCTACACACTCTTACCCACATCCCCTCACACCACACACACTCTCGTGCATATTCACACACCACACACGCCTGTATAGTCACTGCCTTCATATCACACACACACTCATACGTGTTCACACAGTACACACCAC
>NW_022103920.1:6316698-6318623 GCF_000313985.2 Echinops telfairi | reverse complement strand
GCTCACTCTACACACTTACCCACATCCCCTCACACCACACACTCTCTCTTCTCACACGCTCACTCTACACACCCACATCCCCTCACACCACACACACTCTCTTCTCATACACGCTCACTCTACACACTCTTACCCACATCCCTCACACCACACACTCTCTCTTCTCACACATGCTCACTCTACACACTCTTACCCACATCCCCTCACACCACACTCTCTCTTCTCACACACGCTCACTCTACACACTCTTACCCACATCCCCTCACACCACACACACTCTCTTCTCACACACGCTCACTCTACACACTCTTACCCACATCCCCTCACACCACACACACTCTCGTGCATATTCACACACCACACACGCCTGTATAGTCACTGCCTTCATATCACACACACACTCATACGTGTTCACACAGTACACACCACACTCATCACACACTCACGCATATTCACACACTTTCACACACTCATACCATACTCCCACACTCACTCACATGGATGTGCCACTCATTTATGCCACACTCAACCACACCCACCACACCCCCACCCTGCACCCCCACGCGTGCCACACACGCACTTCCTCGCTCGTGCACTCACAGGCATACCACACCTGCTGATCACAAGCCACTGCCATCGCCCACGCAGCTGCTGCCTGGGAGTGCTGACCCTGTTCTCTTCCTGTGCCCACCACAGACTCTTGCAGGGGCAGCAAAGGCCGTACCTGAGCCTGTCTGCCACGAAGATGACCCTCCTTTCCAGGAGCAGGGAGGCGAAGACGCAGACCAGGTGGCGGACGCTGAGCGAGGAGAAGAGAGACTCAAAGTCCACGTGCTCCAGTCGTGAGTCCAGCGGGCGACACAGCTCGATGACCTGCCAGGGACGGGGCAGACATGAGCAAGGTGACAGGAAGCGGTCACCTGCAGGGGATGGAGCAGGTAGGAGGGGGGCAAGGCCCCTCTGAGGGACAGTGTCTGGCAGGAGAGGGCAGGTTTCTGGCTGCCTACCTCAGTCCCTGACCCTGGCAGGAAGTTCTTGATCACGATGGTCTTTCCCAGGGCTGGGAATGGGGCTTCCATCACGCTCCTCATGAGGGGCTGGACCAGGGCAGGCGAGATGCCCCGCCGTTTCTCCACCTCGTCCAGGATCTGCAAGGTCCAGATAAACTGCTATCCTGACGCCAGGCCCGAGGGACCTGAGAACCGCGGCCAAGGCCACTGCCTCACCTGGCCAGGTAGCACATCAGTGCCCCAACCCTGCCACCGCCAGTCCCTTTGCAGCCCCCGGAGAGGGGGAGGGTGTTGCCTCCCCTTGGTGCTGGGCTTGGCCATGGAGCCCGCGGTCTAATACGTGCACTCTTGGAGGACGTGAAAGGGTCACAGACGTGCTGGTCTGCAGACCTCCCTCAGCTCCCCTATCCGAGCAGATGCAGGAGACACTTGTGGTGTTCCAGCTTCAGGGGGACAGGAACCATCAGGAAGGACAAATCAAAGCCACTGCGAGATATCACACACAGACACCTTCACCATTGCGAAAGAAAAAGATATACATCACACACATCCACACGTACACACACACGTACCACAGTGAGATATGGACACACAGATACCACTTTTATAAGAAAAAGATATATATGACACACACATACACAATTTATATATACAAGGGGGTATACCCCAACCCCTCCCCAAAGTGGACTTTTTAAAAAAAGTTCTGTATTTATACTTTTTTAAAATAACCTCATCACCTTCAAAGTGCTCTCGATTACATTTGTCAACTCTGAGACTTCATTCTTGGAAACATGTTTCAAACTCATCTGTTTGGATGGCTGACAGCACTGCCTTCTTTTTTTTCTTCCCCTCGTCTAAGTCTTTAAATCGCTATTCTTTCATGTCCTTCTCCATTCACGGAAACAAAAAGAAGTC
>NW_022103920.1:6303329-6316094 GCF_000313985.2 Echinops telfairi | reverse complement strand
TTCAAAAGATCAGGTTATAGATCATACACACATGGACACATCTATGCACACCCCACAGTGAGACCCTGCTGCACACGCACTGTCCCAAACAAATTAACCCCCTCCCTGGCCAGGGCGTCGGTTCCAACTCACAGCTCCCTGCAGGACAGGCAGACCTGCTCGGCTGGGTTTCCAAGGCTGTCACCGTTACGGGAGTTACGGGAGCAGACGGACACCCCTCTCTCGGAGCAGCTGCTGTGGTGTCAGGCAGTTCCTACTTCCAATGGCCCTCTGCACAACAGAGCCAGACTCTGCCCAGTCCTGCTCCAGGCTCACGATGGTTCTGTTTGAGCCAGCTGCTGCACCCGCTGTGTCATCCAGCTTTTGAAGAGCATTCACCCTTGTTCGCTGACCTCTACTGAGCCAAGCATGCTGTCCTTTTCCAGGGACCGGTCTTTCCTGCTACCAGGTCCAAAGTCTGTGAGATGCAGTCTCACCAGCCTCACTTTTGAGGAAGATTCTGGCGGTCCTGTTTTCCACACAGCTTTGTTTGTCCTTCTGGAAGCCACGGTCCTTCCACTCGTCTTTGCCAAGCCCCCAATGTGATGACTGCAGCTACTCTTGGGAGGACGGCGCAGGGCGGGCAGTGTGTCATTCTGTGGTGCACAAGGTCGCTGTGGGCTGGTGGGAGCTGACTTGGACGCAACTGTCAACAACATCTATTCTCCCAGAGCTGGGGGGCGGGAGCTCATTCGAGGTGGCCAGTCGATGTCCTGCTGTTTTCCAGAGGGGACAGCCTGATTGTGCCCCATTTTTCATAAACTTAGAATGTCACGGAAACAACACTCACACAACACACACACACATATGCACGGTCCACACAACATGCATGAGACACACTGCACACACGCACATGGTCCACACACATGCATGAGGCACACCGCACACATGTTCATGACCCACACATGCATGAGGCACATGGCACACACAAATATGCATGGCATACATGCATGGGACACAGCACACATCCCTCACTACATGCGCAAGACATGTGACACACACAGCATCCATGCCACACACAATATACATGAGCTATGTGGCACACACAGCACATGCAACCACATAAGACACATGCACACACACACAACACACACCTAAACATGCACACAATCAGAAGGGCCTTTTAAACAATGACAAGACTCATAAAAGGGAGAGTGAATGACATGCCCCCATCCCCTGGGGGGACCCTCTTCCTCTCGTCCCCCACTTTGTGCCTCTGCCCCGTCTGGCACTTGGCACGGAAAAGTGGCAAGAGGAGAGGAGGGGAGGAAGCATGTAGGAAGGTGGATTTTTTTCATCAAGGGCTGGAACTGGGTCTGCCATCTCTGCCCAGGCTTGTCCACCTGCCCGTCCTCCTCCTCCGTGCTCTGGCCCTGCCCTGCTCACCTTGGAGAAGAGGCTGAAGCAGCCCAGGCGGCTGACGATGCAGTAGACCTCGGGCAGGCGCTTCCCCTTGCCGCTGGGCTTCGGGAGAGAAACAGGGAAAACCTGCTGTCACTAGCTGCCCCCCACCCCACCCTCAGGCCGCTGTCATGGACTGAACTATGTCTCCCCCGCCCCACCCACCAAAACACGTGTCCTCGACCCGAGCCTGTCTCACTGTGGTGGCAGGAGCCCGGTGGTGCAGAGGTTAGCTCTGGCTGCAAACCCAAAGGTCAGCTGTTTGAACCCAGCTGCTCTGGGGTCAGAACCAGACGGCTGCTCGTGTCTGGAGACGGCTCAGAAACCCCGAGGGGCAGTTCTCTGTCCGAGCGGGTCCCTGAGTCACAGTGCACTGGCGGCTGTGGGTCTGGTGTCTTGGTTTGGTTTCCCGTCGAATTCCAGTTCGGACGGGGTTTCTTGTTGTGCTCATGAGGCGGTACCTGCCAGGGTGCATTTTGCATCAATCTCATGAGATCAGGAGCAGAGGAAGCACAAAAGCAGAGAGGAGGAGGGTTGACAGCCAGCCACAAGATCCCCGAGGACCCCAGGACAGGGACCCTACCTCGGGGCAGACGGAGCCTGCACCTCCTGCCGCTGAGTCCGAGGGAGGGAGGAGCATCTCTGTGAAAGCCCCGCGTGTGGCGTTTCTGTGACAGCAGTGCTGTGAGCCAGAGGGTCCCAGAAACCACAGCTTTGGGAAACCCGTGGAGGCAAACAGGCTCTGGCCTAGCCCACCCTGCGCCATCATCCTTCACACTGTGGTCTTATCTGAGGTGAGCGGCTGGGGGCTGAAAGACCACTCAGTTTTCTCGGGGGTACGGCCTGCACCTGTTCTTACGGGCTTTGTGGCAAAGCTCACTCTGCATCCTGCCTCTGACTCGCAGGATCTGCCCCTGGCGCCTGGTTCCTGGGATGCGAGCCAGCAGCGTGCCCTGGATCCACACGAGTCAGCAGGAGCCTCCAGCCTGATGCCTGATCCACGGCCTTGGAAGCCACCACAACTGCGTGAGCCACTTCACTGAGCATGCACACACACGTATCTGTATCCACTCGTACACACATTGGTGAAGTAGAGGGACAGTAAAAAAGATGAAGGGGCACAGTGGCTGCAGCAATGGGCCCAAACATAAGCACCGTGGTGAGGAGGGCGCAGGAACGGGCAGTGTTTTGTTCTGTTGTGCACACGGTCACTGTGAGTCTGAACTGACTTGACGGCACCTGGAAACAACAGCCACACACACACACAGAGCCCAAGACAGGCACCTGTGCCCGACTTCAAAGGCAGGAAGAGCCTGGCCAGACAGTGGATGTGGGGCGAGGAGAGGGCTGCCATCTCCTCGACTGGGACAGTCAGGGTCAGAGTGGCGAGGTGGGTCCTTCCTTTTCCCTGTCCCTCTCCATCTGTGGTCGGACTCTTCTAAGGGGGATCCATCTATTTTCTCCGCCATCTGAAAGAGTATAAGCATCGCCTCTACCCCTAGTCACCAGCAAGCCTGGTGTCCACACCCCGTCATCGTTCTTCCAACAGATTTTCTCCGGTTGGTTTTCTCTGTGGGGGTGGGAAAGTGTTTCTCCGCCCTAGTTACACGGGAATCTTTTGGAAGTGAGAAGACATTTAGAATCAATGTGGCCAAGTGGAGTTTATTGTGTGCTGTCTCACCTTTCGTTTCCCCCTTCTGTTGAAATAATTGAGTTTTCAGTGTGCCATGTGCCCGTTCAATGAGGGCTTGGCCCTGAGGGTTGTAAGGGATCCCTGTTATGTGATGAATATTCCCGTCTTGGCAAAAATTGTGGAATCTCTTGCTAGTGAAGGCAGAGCCATTGTCCTTAAGTGTGTACGAGTGCCCATCACAGCGAAGCAGGCCAGCAAGTGGCTGATGACATATTTTGTGGACTCGCTAGCCATGGCTGATGCCCATAAAAATCCTGAGAAGGTGTCTATAGTAACATGCACAGCTCCTAGACGTCCAAATGAAGGGATGTGAGTGACATCCATCTGCCAAATAGCATTCGATTGGTCACCACGTGGGTTTACCCCGTGAAGTCCTTCTCTGAGTGAGGCATGCTGGCAGTGAGGGCATTCTCTGACGATCTGCCTGGCCTGCGCCCATGTCAGGTGGTATCCATCCCTGAGGCTGGCAGCGTTGTTGTGTAATCTTTGATGTTCCGCTTGTGGGAGCGCTAGAGTGGTGAATGCCTATTGTGTTAGCACGTCTGCATTGGCATTTCCCAGGGAAATGGGTCCCGGTAATTGTGCGTGTGCTCTTGTGTGTCCCGTGAAGAAAGGGTGAGAGCGTGTTCTTATCTGGTTCTGTAAAGTAAGGAATAATCTGCCGATGTCAGAGTGTGGATCTATCTTCAACTTTGCTGTCTCAGTGAAAGAACAGACTTGCACTGTGTAAGCAGAGTCACCGATTATGTTGATTGGCTGCCTCATATCTTCAAATAGTAAAATGATAGCAAATATCTCTGTTTTCTGAGCAGAGGTGTAACAGGTTTGGAAGGAATGAGAGGAGAGACCCCAGTAGGCTGCCATGTCATTACTGGAGCCGTCTGTGAAGTAGGTGGGGGCTCCTTCAATTGGCTTGTGTGAGAAAACCTTGCTGAGGGTCCAGGGAGTTTGTTTTAGAAAACCCCAAAGTCTCCCTGGAGGATAGTGGCAATCTAGCTTTCCACAAAATTCGGTAGAGCTATCTGAAAATCCGTGGCAAGTTCTAAAAGGCGCCTCACCTGAGCGGGAGTGTAAGGCAGAATTATGACAGCCGGATCAAATCCACACAGCTGTCAGCAACGGCGCCTGCCTTTGGATACTAGCTGGGCTACTTGCTTCCAATAAGGCCAGATGACCTTAGGACCTGTGTTCCCTAAATGTATCCACTCGAGAGGCTTGTCCTCTTGGGCCAAAATAGCAGTGGGAGTGACTGGAATGTGAAAAATAATAAGGTGTATGCGCTTGTCAGGATCAACTCGAGAGATCTCACACTCGCTGAGCCTCTCCTCCACAAACTACAACTCGAGGCGAGCCTCGGGGGTGAGCTCTCTGGGACTATTCAGCTGAGAGTCCCCCTTTAATATTTCAAATAAATGTTGAAGTATGGGAAACAGAAGGATTTCTCTCAAGTTGTCTCCCCCAAATATATGCCAGACTTAGCTGCTTGAGAATGACTGTACACTTGGAGGTCATCAGGAGTAGATTAAGGGTCATTCTCCCTAAGAGCTAATCAGCTGTCTAGACCAAGCAGACACCACTGTTTATCCCACAACAAGTAGGGTCCACTCCCTTCTGATAAGGATAGTAGTTGTCTGTTTCCTTGTAAGAGACACCAGAGAGGTCAAACCCGCTCAAGGATGACCAAGGTTAGGCTGCCATTATGAATCTAGGGTCCGCCCATCTTGTCACATGTATACCCCTAGACCTTCCCATTCCTATGGGCACACCCCTAGCTCATCCCCAATCCTGTTACGCTTATGCCTATCATAGATCCCCTTCCTACAATGTGCATGCCTATTGTACTGCCCCTTCCTGTGACGTGTGATTCTATAATCATGTCCCCCTAAAGTGATATAATGTGTGGTTGGCAATAAAGAGAGAGCGCTCCCCAGTTCTTGGTCCCCGAGGAGGCTGCTCCTGCTCTCGTGGCTGGGTTCCCCCCACGAGGACCACGAAGCCGGGCTGAGGTGAGCAATGCTACCATGTAATGTGTCTGACTGCATTAATGTAATATCTCTCCTATCACTCATGCTCTCGATGACTTTAATATAATATATATACATCTCAACCGTACAATTGTGCTTACTGAACCCGTGGGTAGTAGTGGTGGGGGGGCTGGTTCACCCCCCTCACCCCCCAAACTTTATACCACATTTAAATTCCTCTGTGAGGATTCCTAGGTAGGGTCTTACCCAGTTTATTTCTCCTAAAAGCTTCTGGAAATCATTCAATGTCTTAACATGGTCTTTTCTAATCTCAAGTCTCTGTGGCATGATTGTGGTCCGATGTATCACTGTCCCTAGATAGGAGTGGGGACTGGTAGTTTGAATCTTATCAGGAGCTATTACAAATCCTGCCTGAGAGACTGCTTCACGGACACGCATATAAGTCTTCTGCAGCATGTCACTGTTAGGAGGAGCTATCAAAATGTCATCCATGTAGTGTATTATATACGCCTCAGAGAACAGTCTCCTGACTGGCTCTAGCACCTTCCCTACAAAGAATTGACACATCGTAGCACTGTTTACCATGCCTTGAGCCAGAGTTTTAAGATGGAACCTCTTATGAGGAGCTTTATGGTTTAATTCGGGCATAGTGAGAGCAAATGGAATTAGAAATTGAAGGGAAAAGGTTTTGCAAATCTGGATTTGGGTTCATTTCCTTAGGGCATTCAGGGGGGCTTAAGACCCACCCATTAACTTCCCCTACAGCCAGCATGGAGGGAATGAAAGAAGTTAACCAGATCAGAATATTGCAAGAAGGTAAAATCATACAGTGTAAAGAGCCTGTAACCTTATTGGTAAACATGGAGAAAAAATGTCTGTTTGGTAATTTACTTCAAGAACAGCTGAACAGATTCATTAAGAATTTTTTCAGTCTTTCAAATCATCCTGAGTTAGTCAGCTCTCTTAATTCTCTGAGAGCTGGGAGCCAAAATTTATATAACAATGAAGGCTGTCTAACTAGTCCTTATACTGGGTCAAAGCCTAGCAAGTTAACTGAGATTGCTAGCAGTGCTTTGAAATCTGAATTGTTAAAACAGAAGGGGGAGAAGAGGAATCTTATGTGTGACAAAGTTCATTTAGTCATTTTAACCCCCAAAATTTCCTCCTTACTAAAAGATTGTAACAAAATTAGGGCAGATAAGCACATTTTCACTTCTACAGAGAGAGCTAATCCTAAGAAATCCCAAGAGGACGGAAACCACGTTTGGGACCCAGGTCCCCATGTCATGTTTTTGCAGAGTAAAGCTGATGGAGAAAGATGGACAAGGAAGAGATGGAGAAGCTACCCAATCTTAATCATAATTCCTTTTTCAGGTTAATGACACCCCAAAGAGAGGGGCTATTTGTTTATATTTTCACAGGCAAAGGAGATAGGTGGATTTCTCTTCAGCTAGCAAGGCCCAGAAGAAAAGGGGGCCATTATCAGAGAGACTGCAGGCAGATATTGCAAAAGAACAGGACAATTAACAATGGGAAAGACCCAGGGAGAGAGCCCGAGATGGGATCCAAGGAACCCAGACTCTGCCCCGCTGCAATAGAGGCTCTCCCCGGTCCTCGCTCCCGGAGGCTCTCTCCTGCTCTCTGGCCGGGCTCCCCCCATGAGGACCACCAAGCGGGGCTGGGGTGAGCATGCATGAATTGTGTCTGACTCCATTATTTGACTCTCATGCTTTCTATAACTTCACAATAACCTTTACCTATTATCGCTGAACAATTGTGCCTACCGGACCTGTGATGATTTGTTGGGGACTCTCTTCTCCCCACTTCATCCCCAAAGTGCCCACTCGAGCCCAGGGTGTGATGCCCGGCAAACCAAACCCCACGGCACTGCTGTCCAGTCGACCCTACAAATGACTTCCCAGGTTGTAAATCTTTATGGGGCACACAACCCGGTCCTTCCCTCAAAGAGCAGCTGGTGGGTTTGAACTTCTGATCTTGGGGTTAGCAGCCTAAGGCCTAACACACTGTGCCACCAGGAAGGTGCCCATACTAGGTGCTTAACCTCCGACAGAACCAGAAAACGACGGAAGCCTAACTTGCCCACGAGCCCTTTTGGAAACTGACTTCTGAGCTAGTTTTCAAATCCCAAAGAAAATCAATCTCCATCGCTTAGTGCTGAAGCCATTTTCGGTCAACAGAGGGTTATCCCACCTAACAGCTTCCATGACAGCCTCAGCACGTTTCCCCAGCACCTACTGCGTGCCCGCGCAGCACTATACTCTCAAACTCCCATGCACTTGGTGGGAAAGGTTTGTCCTGGTGGCAGGGTGTCAAGACCAGGCATTGAAAAGGATGCAAAGGTCCTCAAGTGGCCATTTCACTGTACCCTAGAGTGACCCGTGTCCTGAGCCATGACAGCACCGTCGGCCGGAGCACACATGTGGCCTGACCTAATGCCTTCAGGGTATAAGTGGCCAGTTTTCTCATGAAGGAGGTTTTGAGGGAAGAGGAGGTTGTCTCCCCTTTGATGGGGAAATGTGGAGAAAGCAATTCTTCCCCAGGAGACAACAGCCCCCACCAGCCACCGTGGGGTTCAAGCTGTCTCACGGTGACCCCACAAGTTGCCGATGGCTGGTGTTCTGGGAGGTTGCCACGCCTTTCTTCTGAGGCAGGGCCCTGGGAGCCCCAGCCCCAGGGGCGCCTGCAGGCTCCTCCCGTGCCACTCACCAGCAGCCTGCGGCAGTACCCGAACCGACGGCTCCCGTCTTCCCCGGTCAGCACAAAGGAGAACGTCTCGCTGCGGAGGGAAAGGAGCCTGAGGAGGCCCAGTCGCCGCCAGGGCAGGGCAGATAGACTGTGGCACTGCATCCCTGAGGAAGCGAGGGATGCCTCTCTTCACCCACAGAAGTCTGCCCCAGCACAAAGCGCCTGCCTGAGCCTGCTGGGCACGGAAGAGAGAGGGCCTGTGGCTGAGGGGGGCCTCAGTGGGCTTCCCGAGCCAGGGAGTGGCTGTGAGAAGCAGACGACAAGCAGAACAGTACTGGGCCCCTCGGCCCTGCCCCCAGAGCCCCACCCCAGGCTCTGCCAGGGGCTCAGACTGTCCTAAAGACACTGGGCTGACCTCCAGGGTCTCATCAGCCACTGGCCCTGGCCAACCTCGGGGTGCAGCCAGCTGGGTTTGGGGAACAGCTGGAGCAGGCAGGCAGGCCCGAACCCTAGGGGTGAAAACATAGGCCGCCCCAGGCGAAGACCAGCCTCATAACTGCCCCTTACACTCACATGGCCCCACCTACCCCCAATTTCCTCCTGGCCTGGCCCATCAGGGACAATGGGCAGAGCTGTCACCAAGCCCCCACTCCTGTCTGTCTCAGTGGGGGGAAGAGGGTAACCTCCACTCCTGTCTCCTTTCTGCAGTGGGAGAGAGGCAGCCCCCATCCCAGTTTCTGTGTCTGTGGTGGGGCGGGGACGCCCCCTTCTTTTCCCGGTTCGGGTTGGGGTTGGGGGGCAGTCGACATACCTGGTGAACTCCTGGACGGGGGCCCAGTCCTTGGCGTCGGGGAAGCAGAACTGAGGGATGGCCTTCAGCTGGTCCTCAGCTGCCTGCAGGAACTTGAAGGACCTTTCCAGCTGCAGGGAAGAGGAGGAGAGATGCCGGGAGACTCCTGGGCTGGGAGCGGGCCACTGGCACACCCTCCAGGTCCCTAGGGTCCGCCCCCAAACCCAGTCTGCTTTATCGGAAGATGTCGATGCCTGACTCCTAGTGACCCTGCTGTGGCCCGCAGCAGAGTGCCCCAAGGGTTTCCAAGGACTACCTATTCACCACAGCCTCATCTTTCCACTGGCACTTAGCCAGTGAGCACACCAGGGCTCTTCTGCTGCCTGCCTGACTTGCTGGGCCACACCAGAACCCGGGAATGGCCACCTGGACAGCAGAGCCCCTGGGTCCCTGCACTGGGCCCCTGGCAGAGCATGTCCCCAACTCTGGAAGCACCCTCCGATTCATGACCAGCACTCATGAAGACAGAGGGCCAAATGGCACTGGGTCAACTGGCCGCAGTGTTACCGAGCAAAGATGCCACCTGGCAGCCTCAGGTGTGTCTGCCCCAGGCCAGTGTTTCCAATAGACTGAGTTGTCTGAGAGCTGGTGAGCAGGGAGGGATGAGGAGAATGGATGCAGCGGAATGTCAGTGACCGCGAAGAAAACTCGAAGTACCAGGGGCCAACCTGTCTGGGCGGCAGGGCGACCACGGCGCTCCTCTCCCCAGAGGCAGGGGGGTGGGATGCCAAGGTCTTGTGCCCTCTAGGCCAGTCCCTGAGAAGGACGTCATGCTCGGGAAAGTGGAGGGGCAGCGGCAAAGAGAGGGGCTGCAACAATGAGCTCCAACTTTAGATCCATCGTGCGGACGGCGCAGGTCTGGGCTGTGGGTGGAGCTGACTCACAGTACTAACAACAGCAGTGAGCACACGGGTTCAAGGGCCTTCAGAGTCCCTGGGTGCCACAGCTAGAGGGGACTCCGGGCCTTCTCAGACTGGACAGGGAACAAGCCCTGACATGGGATGGGACGGGTCCCTGTCCACACAGTCGGTGTTGAAGCCAGAGGACAACTGTCACCTCTGTGTCTCTGCCACCACGCTCCCAGCACAGGGCCTGGGGCACATCTTGTCCAGCTCTGTGACCCTAGGGCCGGACAGAGGGACAGAGTCTCTGCCTCTCAGCTTACCTGTTTGCCTGCCCGGCTGTCCTGTGTACCCCTGAATCCCAGGCACCCTGAGGAGCCCTGGTGGTGTACTGGTTACATGTTGGGCTGCTAACTGCAAGGTCAGCAGTTCAAAACCGCCAGTCTTTCCACGGGAGAATGATGAAACTTTCCACTGTAAAGCATTACGGTCTCAGAAACCCATGAGGGGCGTTCTACCCAGTCCTGGAGGGCTGTTACGAGTAGGAATCACTGCAGTGCCTTTGTATGCTTGTCTGCGTGTGTGTGTTTTGTGTGTGTGTTGAGTTCACAGCAGGGGAAGTCATAGCTCCAGGCCGAGCGCCCTGTTGGGACACAGCAGGCTCCGGCAGGTACACGGACACGGGGGAGCCCCATTGGAGGGGGAGGGGTGTGGCTAGATACAAAGCTAGGGAGACAGAGGCTGGGGGCCCCTCTTCTAGCCTCACTGCACTGGCCCCCGCGCCTGCCCGCATCCCGGCAACGGCAATCTTCACGTCGCACTTGGGTCACACGCTCTGCTGCTGCTGGTGGAACAGCCCGCCCAGCTGCACCGCTGCCCAGCGTGAGAGAGGCCTGGCAGTCTGCCCCCGTCAAGATGACAGCCTGGGCGACCCTGTGGGCAGCACTGCTCCCTCACAGGCCGCAGTAAGTCAGGACGGACCCAACGGGCCGCAGCCGCCACCTGTGGGGCCGTCCCCGGGGTCCTTACCTTCAGTGGAAACTGCTGCGTGAGCTCGGGCGCGTAGGCGGCCCCCGCCTGCTTCCTGTGCAGCGACACCACCACGAAGTACTCGAAGAGCTGCCGCTCCGGGGGCTCCAGCAGCCTCCGGTCCAGCGGGGGGCAGCGGGGGGCCTGCTTCAGGCGGGCCCGCACGTGGACCAGGCGCTGGCTGTGAGCTGCAGAGAGCAGAGCAGAGCCACCCTTTATCTGAGCCCCTGGTGGTGCTGTGGGTTAGGCACTTGGCCGCTAATCACAAGGCCGGTGGTTCAAACCCACCAGCCGCTCTGCGGGAGAAAGGCGAGGCCGGCTGCTTCCTGGGAAACCTTCTAGTGGGTGCTCTGTGCTGTGTCTGGGTTTGGGGTTTCCCCATGAGCTGGGAGCAGCTGGCATGGCCCCTAGATCTAGCGTTGTAGCCTCGCTGTCAGGGGGCGCTGCGCAGAACCCCCACCCCCACCCCTGCCCCGCTACCACTTGGCTGGACGATGGGGCAGGCACGGCCACAGGCCATCTGGAGAGGGAAGCTTGGTGACAATCTTGCTGACAATGCCCGCCCAGCATGCCTGTGTGTCTGGACAACACTCGTGAGGGTGGAGACAGTCCCCTCTGACACGCGGCCCCCCTCAGAGCCCTGGCACAGCTCCCAGGGGCTTTAGAACCTCAGGGTCCCACACGCACGGACCCTGGCAAATCACACTGCTGAGGGCCCACATGGCAAGCTGAGGGGGCTGGCTCGGGGACAGTGTGGCCCCCAGGAGCACCCGAGGCACCCTGCCCTCACCTTCCAGCTTCTCCTCGGCGTCGCTGTCTGACTCGCTGTTCTCATCCGTCACTGGAACAGAGACAAGACGCAGAGAGGTGACAGAGGGCCATGGACACTGCGGACCCTCCCGGGGCCCTGCTGTCTGCTTCAGAGGCACCTGGGTCACCACCTCTCTGCCCGGCCCGTGCACGTCCAAGCTCAGTAGGCCCTCGCTAAGGTGGCAGCCGTGTCAAGTGATGGGGGACGGTGCTGGGCATCGACAACTGCCAGTCAGAGGACAGTGCCCGGGTCGGCGGCTGGGAGAGGCCCCAGACAGATGCAATGGCAGGCACCGTGCATCCCTCCTTGTGTGGGGGCAGGCCTACCTTTCCCGGAGCTGCTCTCTGCCGACTGGGACAGCCTCTTGACGTGTTTCTTCCCCCGTCGGGCCTCGTACACAGCGTTGATACGGAGCACCAGCTGCAGAGTGTAGGGGAAGCGTTGGCAGGGCCTCCCCATGGCCAGCGTCCCCATGGCGGAGGGACACTTCGCAGCGGGCAGCTTTTAGGATTTCTTTTCTGCCTGCGGTCATCAGCCCCAAAGGATGTGCCAGCCCTCTGGGCATCCCTGGGATGGCTGAGGGGTGGGTGCCCTGTCACTGCCCCGTCTGGGTGACGAGGAGTCTGGGGAGCAGCCACAGGGGAGGCTCTGGAGTGCACTGAGCTGAGGTTCAGCAGCATCACAGTGGCAAGTCTCGGTGCACGCTGGCACCGGTTAGAGTGGGACAGGGCCCACAGGGAAGGGAGGATGGCTGGGGGACAATGCCACCTTCGGCCTGCGGCAGAGAGGTCACCTTGGGGATCTTCCTCTTCCTGCGGCCGTTCTGCGCATCCCCAAGGTTGAAGAAGGTGTCGTCGGGGCTGCTGGGAGTGGATGGGGGGCTGACCCGGGAAGGCGACACAGTCCCGTCCCGGCTCGGCTTCCGCGTGTCCAGTGGCTTGAAGCTGCTCCTCTCGGAGCCGTGCCGTAAGAACATGGGCTTGACCAGGGCCTGGAGGGGGAGAGGGCATGCGTGTGAGCGGCACAGCAGGGAGCGGGGGTGTGGGGGGGTGGCCCCTTTGGGTCTGTCATCAGGACACGTGAGAAGGACATCATGCTGGGTAGATGGCCATGCTGGACGAAACTCGTGGACACAGCGGCTAAGACCACAGGCTCCAAAAAAGCAGGGCTGGTGGGGATGGTGCAGGGCCTGCGGCGTTTCGCTCTGGTATGTGCCAGGTCACAGCTGAAGAGGGAAGGCAGTCCCGGGCGGCAGGTTCATCACGCGTGCTGCTGCTGCGGTTCCCGTGAGGGTGCATGGTGGGTTGTGTCTCCGAGTGAGCAGTGGCGGATCCGGGCTTTCTTCCTGCCTTGGCTGCCGTGGACTTCCTCAGCTTCGCGAAGCTCTGTCCTGTAGACACGCACCGCGC
>NW_022103920.1:6300337-6301955 GCF_000313985.2 Echinops telfairi | reverse complement strand
GAGGGTTTGGTGTGTCTGTGTGTCTGACGTTTGGTATGTGCGTTTGTCTGAAGCACTCTGTCTAAAGCAACCGGCCTAACTGGACCAGCAGCCTCACCTAGAATGTCCTCGTAGACGTTCTCCTCGGACAGCATGCGGGAGAGCCCCAGCTTGGTCTGCGCGTACCAGTCCACCCTGCAGCTCTCCGTGGAGGACTGCAGCACGTCTTCAAACTCGTACGACTTCCTGGCAGAAAAACCAGACGCCGGTCAGTCTAGGCTCACTCAGAGAACGGAGTCCTGGAGGCGCGAGGCTGACGTGCTGGGCTGCTACCCGGAAGGGGCAGTTCAGACCCAGCAGCTTTTGAGCTCAGCGTAGAACTGCCCCAGAGAGGTTCTGAGACTGTGACTCTCCCACAGAAGGCATGCCGCCCCTCCATTCCACCAAGCATGGAAGCCTTCTCCAGGGACCAGTCTCTCCTGAGAAAGCGTCCAAAGTACGTGAGACGAGGTCTCACCATCCTCGCCTCTAAGGGACCCTCCGGCTATCCTTTTCCAGGACAGGTCTGTTTGTTCTTCAGGCATACACAGACCCCCCAAGAGAGAAGGAAGGCCTGCTTACATATCACCCACCTTCTGGCAGCCCCAGAAACCAAGGTCCCAAAGGTGCCCAAAGACCCTTGGGAGAGAAACCAGCTGGACTACAAGTTCCCCTAACCACTGAGTGGGCCACGAAGAAGCTGGACGCCAAAGTCAATGAGGTCAGCAGGCTGGACAGCAGCTCAATTACACTGAGCCAACGAGTCTGACACCCGGGCAGGCCTGGTGGAGGGCTGGCAGAGCATCGCACTGGCCCTGGCTCTCCTGCTTTGGATGTGGCCGGCAGTTAGGACCACCTACACGCAGAGTGCAGGGGTGTGCGGGCTAGCTCCAAGTCAGAGAGGGCTGAGGGCCCCAAACCGCAACAGCAACCGCAAACCAAGTCCAGGGGGCTGACCAGAGAAAGAGATGTGTCCACTGCCAAGCACGCCAGGAAAGGCAGCTGGGTTTAGCACCGAGCGCTACTTAGAATGTGCGCCCATCGAGGGGCAAAGCCAGGAAACGATCCTAGGGGAGGGGTCCACTGTTAGTTGGTTACTTGGCACGTAGGGTCCCAGAAGGAGGATTTAAACTGTGGATTCACAGAGGTGGTTTTTTTGGGGGGGGACCTAGCCTTGGGACACAGCCACCACCAAAAATGCTATTCAATGCCCGTGGAGAACGTGGGCACCCACACCCACAGTAGTGTCCTTCACAACAGCCAAAAGGAGGCGGCAAGCCCACCCGCTGGCAAATGCACAAATGACGCAGAACACCAACGGGGGGGGGCTTGAAAATGCCCGTGGGAAAATGGAATGAAGAGATAGGGGGATTCCCCCAGGAACTTCCTGGAGGCCCCTGACACCACGGAATATCATTCAGACATAAAAGAAACGACTCTGGTACATGTCGTAACATGAGTGGATCTTGACAGCATTGAGAGACCAGTCACCGGGGAGCTGATATCAGGGGCTCCAGTGGGAAGAGAATGCTTTGAAAAGGATGATGGCGGCAGATGTGCAAATGTGCTGGACACCCGGGATGAATGTATGGATTGTGAT
>NW_022103920.1:6298166-6299520 GCF_000313985.2 Echinops telfairi | reverse complement strand
AGGGGGCCAGAGCCACGGGAAGGCATTTTCTCTTAGCTCTCTGGGAAGGTGCTGGCCTCCTTCATGCTCTGTTCCCTGGAGAGCCCCACGTGTCCTGGCAACCGTCTTCCCAGGGTTTAGAAGGTTCTCAACACGGGGACCCTGGGTCCAAAGGATGTGCCCCACACCTCCCTCCGGGATGGTAGTCAGGTCTCAGCTTCTCTGCTTCTCTCATTTTTATCTCCTCTACGGTAAAAGGTGATGCAGGCATATCCCTGGGAAAGTCCCCTTTCACCAGATCAGGGCTGTGACCCCAGAAAGGGGACTGAATCCTGCCCAAATCCCCTTGCAACCTGCTGGCCAATCATCATGGCAGATGATAACATTGCGTAACCCCCAAAGCCCACCATTACACACGTCACTGTTATGCCCCTGAGACTCACGGCACAGCCAGCTGACACACACTGTGGGGATACACTTCAACCCACGGCAAGGGGGTTAGCTACACTGGGGTTTCTTTTGAAAGGATGAAAGTGTTTCGAATCTGACCGTGGTGATGGCTCCACCTATGGCGAACAGACCAAAAAGGATGGGCCCGCACACCTGAACTGGCCAGGTACCTACTTTGACTGTCCTCATCCCCAGCAGCTCACCCTTGCTGCCCACACGGGGCGGCCCCCACCCTTGGCGCTCGGAGTTGGGCACACCACATGCTGTGGCTAGGTGCTGCTTCACCGCGTGGTGCGGGGCTCCAGGTGGGATCTCTGCATCCCACACAGAAGTGCCAGACAGAAGGAAACTGTTGAAAGCCCAGTGAGCAGGGGTGGGGAGGGAAAAAAGAAAAGAAAAGAAAAAAAAAGAAAGCCCAGTGACAAGCCAGACTTGACAGCATCTTCTGATGTCAAAGAGCTACTTCCACCTCATGCCCGTCTCTCAGGTTCCCAGCGCCTCTGCTGTTGTTAGCTGTGTTCAGACAGCTCTGAATCAGGACGGAACTCGGCCCGGCCCTGCGCCACCCTCCCCATGGCAGCAGGGCTCGGACCCACGGATGCAGCTGCTGTGGAGATTCAGGGGCTCTGTCGAGGGTCTCTGTCGCTTTTACTGCCTCGCTGATGTACCGAGACTGACAGCCTTCTCCAGGGACTGGGCCAGTGAGGTGCAGGCTCGCCATCCTTGCTGCTACGGAGCCTCCCGGGCGGTCTTTCCTCCAAAGCAGGTCTGTTCGCTCGGCAGTCCACGGCACGCTTCCTACCCGGCACCAACACCGACGTGCACACCAGCCAGTTCTCCTCGGGTCCGTCTTACCCACTGCCCAGCTTTCCCAAGCCCAGGAGGTCAGTGGAGAGACCACGTCTCGGGGCAGGCACACCCTGTC
>NW_022103920.1:6280542-6296793 GCF_000313985.2 Echinops telfairi | reverse complement strand
GAGGGTGAGGCTGGGGACAGACAGGCTGCAGGGTGCCAGGGGCCATGCTGGCACACGGTCTGGGGAGGATCTGGAGCTGGACGGGTCAACGTCTCGGAGGACGCAGAGAAGGGACGACGACCTGGGTTCTCCACTGACCCACTCTAACTCGGAAGCCAGAGCCTGTGGCGTCAGCACAACAGAAGCACAGGCTGGGCAGCGCACTGCACAGCGAGGGCACAAAACCCTCACACAGAAGTGTCAGCGGACCCAGCTCAGCAGTAGGAGAGCCCGGCAGTCCTCGGGGGCCAAATGAGGGCTCTTCGCCCAAACAGAAGGATGCGGATGTCCACCTCCACCACACATCTGTGAGGTGACAGGAAACACTGTGGCTTGGGTTGGGGCAGCTTAGTCCTAAGGTGACATCTCTGCTTTGTAACCTATGAAGAGTTCTTGCACGGTGGATTTGCCCAGTGCGATGTGTGGTCTGATCTCGATGGCTGCTTCCATGAGCATTGATTGTGGATTCAACTGGACGCAATCCTTGACAACATCAACCTTTTTCCCGTTTGCCAAGATATTGCCTGTTGGTTCGGGTGGGGTGAGGATAGGGGTCTCCTTCCCATGGAATGGTGATCCACACGGAAGGCTGACTTCCTTGACCTTCATCCATCAGGGCTTCGTGTCCTTGTTTGCAGCAAGCACAGTTGTGTCATCTGCAGACCGCTGGTTATTAATAAGCCTTCCTCCGATCCTGATGCCGCATTCTTCCTCATCCAAGCTCGCATCTCTGATGTTCTTGGCATACAGAATGAACAAGTGTGGTGAGAGGACACAACCCTGACGCACACCTTCCCTGATTTTAAGCCCTGTTTAAATGACATGTCATGTGAAAATCAAGAACAAGAGTTTAAAGAATGAAAGAGAAAAAGATCTGCAACCATTACAAAGGAGTCAAATGGATCGTTATTGTTCCTTATGCGGATGACAGATAACATACATAAGGAGTCCAAGAGAATCAGGCGACTGGCTACCAGCAATGACAGAAGTAGCTGTAAGCCCTACGATGTACTCCCAGGAGAACGCATTAGGAGGTGAAAAGAATGTAGACACTTTGGTCTCTGGGAGCTGGGGAAGAGAAGACTGTAGCCGTTGCTTTAAGAAGAGGAAGATGGCGGTGGTTTCGGGCAAGAACTAAAGAGGAGGGGTTCCCCGGACCTTGGGGGGGGGCATGGAAGAGGGGGAGTCACGGCTATGAGCCCAGACAACTGCTGGAGCAGTTCTGCTCGAGGGCTGGCTGCTGGATGGTAGGTATCACATCGACGAGCAGATTACAGAATGGGAGGTGAGTTTTACAGAGACAGTTCCCAAAGCAGAGATGCCTTCCCTCTGAAGCACAGGCAGGTTCCGGGCCATCCACAGACTATTGACAGAGGTGGACGGATGGTGCGGACACCAAGGCGCCCAGGGGTCAGGGCCTTGTTGGACTGGTCACGGCCATGGGGAGTGACAGGGACAGGGCTGGACCCCAGACAGCACGCTTCTAGAGCCATCTCAAGGAAAAACATGAGGAAGGGTCTGAAAAGACCTCAGGGACCTGCAGTGAAGGCTGGTCACTGGGGCAATTCCCCATCCTCCCGCCCCACGGGGCAGAGTGTAGGCACCCCTCAATTACAGGAGGAAACATCGGAGAGCTTCTCGTGGAGGAGGTAATGAAAAGACCAAGGAATGTCTTCACACATTTGAAGCTCCCTCCCTAATGTGGCCTTGGTTCCCGACCAGCACAGGGGTTGTAATAAAATGAGGCACTGTGCTTTTTAGTTCCTTGGGAGCCCTGGTGGGGTAGTGGTTAGGAGTTGGGCTTTGATCTGCAAGGTCGGCAGTTCAAACCACCAGCCAGCTCCTCAGGAGAAAGACAGGGCTTTCTGCTCCCGTAAGGAGTGAGTCTTGGAAACCCGCAGGGCCAGTTCTACCTCGCCCCACAGGGTCACTGTGAGTCAGCATCAACTCGATGGCAGTGAGTTTGGTTTTTGAGTGTCTATAACAGTGATGATTACATCAGGCTGTACTCCAGAGTGTGTGTAACAACACCATGAAGACCAAAATGGCACGGAGACACAGAGCGAGTGCCTGCTGGTGGAGACATGGTATCCAGACCAGCTGACGATGGGGCAAAGGCACCATGGACCTGCCACATGTAAAATCAAGGCGTCTAGGAAGAAATGTGAAGTGAGGGGTGCCCGCAGAACTGCCCCCTCGGGCTGCCGAGGACTGTAATGGAAGCCGCCTGCCCATCTCCCTCTGCCGACCTCTGAGCAGCCAGCCTCTTAGCCACTGCGCCACCAGCAAGCTCCCTGTTGCAGCATCAAAGTGAGAGAGCGCAGTGCGAGTCACTGCGCACCAAACCCCAGGCTACCAACGCCCCCACGTGAATGCCGGGGAACGGTCTGCAGCAGAGGCGCCCAGTGCCCTTGACGCAGACACAGTTCTGTGGTCACTGGGCTGTGAGCTAAAGAGGCTGGAGGTTTGAGTCCCCCCAAAGGCCCTTGGAAGGCAGGCTGGGGACCTACTTCTGAAAACCCTGGGGGCCGTTCCGCTCGGTGCCTGGGCCACCGTGATGCTGGCAGTTGTCCCCTCTTCACTTCCACCCACAAACCTCGGTGACAGTCCCACCCTCTCAGGAGCCACCCGGGGAGAGCAGCAGGGCCCACCCACCACCTACCTGTGGTCGGCACTGGGCCTCTGCCTCCCATTCCAGAGTCTTCTGTTCACAGAGGGCGGGGGTGGCTTGGAGGGCAGGGGCGGGGCCGGTGAGGAGGGTAAGGGTGGAGGTGGCGAGGAGGGCAGGGGAAGGGGAGGCAAGGAGGGCAGGGGTGGCAGGCTCTTCTCTCTGCGTACACCGATGTCTGGCAGCCCGGCCCCGGCCCTTTCACCCTCGTGTTTGAACGTCCTCCGGGGCTTGGGCAGCGGGTTGATGAAGGCCCTTGGGGGTGCCACCTCATACCGCTCGTACATGCTCTCCTGGCTCTGGTTCCAGGTCCTGGCAGGCTTGGGGCTGGGCTCCCGGGCCCCCAGGTCCAGCAGGGTGCGGGCCTCCGGAGGGCCCGGCAGGCAGATGGGGGAGTAGCAGATCCCGGGGGGCTGAGGGTTCAGGCCAGCAGAGCCATCCCTCAAGGCCTGCTCCAACTTCCTGACCTGCTGCAGCACCGACAGGCTGTCCTTGGGGGGGCCCCCGCCAGGCCTCGGGGCCACCTGCTGCCCTGCGCCTCTCGCTGGCTCCTGGCTCCCTGTCCCCTGTGTGCTCTCGGAGTCCAGCCGGGCACCAGGCTGGGCCTCCGGGACCCAGGCCCTCGGGCTGTCACTGGCTCTCCTGCCGGGCGTGCAGGCCACCAATGCCTCCTCGTGTCTCCTGTGTCCATCTGCACTCCTACCCAGGTCTGCCGGCTCCCTCTTCCCCTCCCACTCCCAAATCTTGTCTCTGACTCGGAGGGAGCCCTGGCAGGCTCTGGAGGCAGAGTGGGTGCTCAGGGACCTGCCAGTGTCCCCTGCCTGGAGTTCGGGGGCTGGGGCGCTGAGCACCTCGGCTGGGCTGGGCATGCTTGGCTCTTGGGCGGCTGGGGGGGAGGCTGCTCTGTAGGCTTTGGTTAGGAGTGTCCTTTGGGAAGGGGGTATCTCTGGCGCAGGTTCCAGGGGAGGGAGGGGGGTGTCTTGATGTGCCCCCACTGGAGGGCGTCAGCGACTGCCTGCGTGGTCCTGCCCCAGCCCTCGGGCCTTCCACCTTGACCCTGAAGGAGAGACACACACTGTGAGGACAAACACAGAAGGATCACAGCTGTCCTGGCTCCACCACTTCAGCCTGCCCAAGGATGTTTCTCTTGGTTGCCAACTCAGCCAGCAGGGTGAGCACAGGGAGGGCTCTGGGGGTGGGTACACCCCGTGGAAGTTCCAGCCCAACCTCCGACCAGCTGTGACCACCGTGTGGCCTTGGACAAGCTGCCCTCCTTCCCTAAAGCCCTGTGACAGCACATCAAGGAGCCCTGGTGGCACCACGAGTCAAGCACCGGGCTGCTGGCTGCACGGTTGGCAGTTCGAACCCGTGAGCTGCTCCACGGGGGAAAGAGGAGACTGGCTGCTCTCATGAAGATTTAATCTTGGAAATCCACAGGAGCAGAAGAGAAAGAATTCACCCAATGGCAGTGTGTGGTCTGGTCTTTGGTTTTAAGAGCACGTTATCTTCCAAGGGCTGCTCGCAGCCAGTGACCCTGCGCCACCTGCATGGGTGTCCAAATAAGTGGCCTGTAGGGAGTATCGCCCTGCCCCGCTATGAGAACAGGAGCAGTTTGGGAGGTAGAAGTAGCATCCAAGAGGAGAGGTGGTGGAGGCCGGTGTGTGAGCGAGAGAGGAGAGGAAGAAGGTGAGTCCTGGGGACAGCGAGGAAGCTACGGCAGCCTGCAGCAGAAGGGGCACTGACTGGGGCAGGGAGGGGGCTGCCTGTGCAGACACTGGGGGCAGCGGGGACGAGCTGGCTGTGGCCATGCAGAGGTGATACATCCCTACACCCCTGCAGCCCATGGACATGCACCCTGTGCAGAATGCTTGGGTGGGGGCCCACCCTGAGCCCCTGGCCCCCCTTTCAGTACTTGGCCACAGCTCAGCCCTGGAACACAGAGAGAGTCCATCCCAAACAGCAGCCTCCCCAAGCCAAACAGTGGAACCCATTTGGACGCCGAGCTGTGGCGCAGGGCAGAGTAAACTGCCCCTGCGGGTTCCCAACGCTGCTCTCTCAAGGAGCAGGTGGCCTCGTCTTCCTCCTGCAGAGCGACGTGTGGGTGGGAACTGCTAGCCTTTGCGGTAGCAGTCACGTGCTTTAACCATATGCTCCCTGAACAATAAACGGGCCGATCCTGCAGTCAACAGGGAACCTCAGAACAACCAGCCAGGAGAGGCCACAGGGCAGCTCTGCCCAAATTAGAGGTCGGATGGCAGGAAGGGCTGGTAACAGGACGCAGGAACCCAGGGAGGCAGTGGGGGCAGTGCTGCGGCATTGAGGGCATTGCAACCGGTGCACAAATTGTTGGTTGGGAAAGGCTGCTGTGTACATGCTCCCTCAAAGCACGATGAAATGTTCTTAACATAACACAAGGGCCTCCAAACCAAACACACTGCGATCCACTTGATTTTGACTCAGAGCAATCTTGTAGGCCAGAGCAGGGTGGCCCCTGTGGTCTCCCTGGGGTAAATCTTCACAGGAGCTGACAGCCTTGTCTTCCTCCCTCAGAGCAGGTGGTGGGTTTTGATCTGCCAACCTCGCCGTCAGCAGCCCGGAACAACAAACCCCAAACCACACTCACTGCCATCGAGTGGATTCCGGCTCTGAGCGACCCTGCAAGACAGGGCAGAACTGCCCTTTGGGTTTCTGAGACGGTTACCTCTTTACGAGCAGAGAGCCTCGTCTTTCTCCCAAGGAGTAGCTGGCGGCTTCAGACTGCTGACTTTGTGGCTAGCGGCCCAACAGGTAAGGAACGCACTCCGTCACCAGGGCTCCTTATAACAAGGTGAGTGAAATTAAACCATTTTTACAGACCAAGGAAATGGCACCCCCCCAGTTCTTGGCAGTGGGTGTGGCAGGGAGGGGGCAGGGAGGGCCAGTGCAGCCCCAGGAGCCCTTACTTGGGGGCCGACCTGTAGTGCTCCCACTCAGTCCAGCGGCGTTGCCCTCGGAGGTCCTGGGCCCCGTCATCCTGTCAGTGCTGGGCAGGGCTCCGGGTCACCTGGAGGACAGATGCTTGTGAACCACCGGAGAGGAGGAGGCAGGCTTCCCCCACCCCCTCACTCTCTCCCAGGAGCCCCCGAAGAAACAGGGGGCCGGGCAGAGTCTTGAGGGTCACTTGCTGCCAGAGCCGTGCCAACTTCTCGTCATTATGTTATTTTAGCTGAAGTCGCCACAAAACGGAGGCAAACGTAGAAACGCTGAAGAAAATGCCACTACCACCAGCAGTGCCCCTGACCAAACCAAACCAAACCTCACTGCCATCAGTGGGGTCCAACTCAAGGGGAGCCTCCAGGACAGAGTGGAACGGCCCCTGCGGGTTTCCTGGGGCGATCAGTCTTTACGGGAGCAGAAAGCCTCATCTTTCTGCCGTGGAGAGGCTGGTGAGTTTGAACTGCCCACCTTGCCCGGGGGTCCCTGTTATCTGCCCATTACACGTTACCCTTAACCCTTCACAGAAAGGAAAACTTTGTGATCAAGACTATTCTGGGGAAATGCTGAAATAACTAGGAAAGCCATAACCAGCCCCCGTGGTCAGAGGACAGAGAAGTATATGGAGAACCAAACCAGGCCACCTCCCACCATGCAGGTGGCTGCACCCCCTTCTGCCACCTTCCCCATGGGCACTGCCCTATGGACGGCATCGCATGTACACCTGCTCACATGACAGAGTAGAACTGCCCCCACCCCCACCCCTTGCCCCGGCAAAAGCAGAGGGTTGGGGATCACACCAGTAGACACTGTCAGAGGGGCTGTGTGTTAGTCTGGGTACTTTAGAGAGACAAATTCACAGAAACCCATGTGTCTGACACCAATCCACAAAGTCCTCCTCCATCTCACAAAACACATGCAATGACGCAGACTGCAGAAGGAAAGCTGAATCAGTGAACGTGTAAGCATCTCAGCGCTGGCAGGGGTCTCCACACGGGTGCTCTAGCATCCAGGGCTGCATCGGGGTAGGTCCATGTGGCTTCTCCTTGGGGATGTCTTGCATGAAGTGAGCCTTGCCAGCTGAAGCAGGGAACTGGCTAAGGCAGCTGCACCCTAGTCCGACCATCACAAAGCAAGAGACCCGAGAACTAGAAAGGCGAGGCTCACTGAGCCATTTATCCCTCCGCCCTTGGATTAGCCCCACATATATTTATCGGCCAGGTTGGCACAATAAACCTCAACTATCTCAGGCGGGTACTAAAATGACTGTCCGTATTTTTCACACTGTTTGGTAGAAGTGAATGATTTTTTAAAAATCAAAATATCCCTATGGTGAACTATAGCGACCAAAACTTCTTCCATAAGTGGAGCTTCTCAGCTCCAAACTCACTGGCATCAAGTCAATGCCGGTTCGTATGGACCCTATAGGACCGGACAGAATTGCCTCTGTGGGTCTCTGAGACTGTCATTCTTGACGGGAGTAGAAAGCCTCATCTTTCTCCCTTGGCACAATTGGTAGTTTCAAACTGCTGACCCTGTGGTTAGCAGCCCAACATGGAAACACTATGCCACCAGGGCTCCCTGAGCTCAGCTTCCATATCTCAACACACTCTGTGCTCATTTACTGGTCAGAGCTGTCACTAGGACTCAGGAGATGCTTGGAGTCACCTCATCAAGAATTACAAGCGCATTGTTGCTGGTGATGTTTTTATAAAATAGCTAGGGGAGAAATCCAGGAAGACTTTTGCTCAGTGACTAATAATGTATCAGTTCAGTGCGGGCAGACTTCACAGAGCCTTTCAGTTGTTAAAAAACAAAAACAAGGGAGCTGATATCAGGGGCTCAAGTGGGAAGGGAATGCTTTGAAGATGATGGCGGCATGTATGCAAATGTGCTTGACACACTGGATGAATGTATGGATTGTGATGTAAGAGCCCCCAATAAAAGTATTTAAAAAACAAAACCAAGCTCACTTCCATGGAGTGAATTCTTACTCATAGTGGCCCAACAGGACAAGACTGAACTGCCCCTGCGGGTTTCCAAGACGGTAACTCTCTATGGGAGTAGAAAGCCTCCTCCTCCCTTGGAGAGGCTGGTGGTTTCGAACTGCTGACCTTGTTGCTGGCAGCCCAATGCATAACCACTATACTACCAAGGCTCCCTATTCATTTGGTTGGTGGTGGTTACATAATCTAAGCCAGTGTCAGCGTCGGTCTCTCGGGAGGCCCATCATCTTCTTTGAATAAAAAGGTGTCAAGGACATTGAAGTGGCTGCCCTGGACCTTGACATATGAGTTTAGTTTTTCTGTGCTGCCTCGGAATAACACGCCAGGGTGCATCTTGCAAAACAGCAGCTGCCCTGCTGGACCGGACGTCCGGGCTGCACCTGCACGAGGGACAAAGCCTTCGGACAGCATGTCCTCTGTGTACCAGGCTAGGAGTGGGTGGGGCAGTGCTGAGCAATAATTAGTCTCCCTGTTCCTGGGGGCTTTGCTTTTCAGCCTAGAAGAGCCCTCCACCGGCATCAAACAATAATTATTTGTTCACTGAACAAGCAGGGAACTGGCTAAGGCAACTGTGCCCTGGTCCGACCATCACAAAGCAAGAGACCCGAGAACTAGAAAGGCGAGGCCCCCTGAGCCATTTATCTCCCTGAGCCACAGTAAACTAACTAACTCACGTGTGGACGGATGGGTAGGGATTATGCCAAGTAGATGAACAGGAAGCGGGAGGCCGGAGCACAGACAGCAAGGGCCCAGGCTGGCAGGATGCAGAGGTAAGAGGACTCCGAAGGGGCAGGGTCCAAACTATCAAACTCGGCACAGCCTGACGATACCTCCTTGGGGGTTGAAACATTCTGTATGAGTGAGAGACTGAACAGAGTCCAACTTTTTTCGGCCCTTCGCCTTCTACCAGAGCTGGATCTCATGCCCTCGACCTCCTGTCACCGTCCTGCCCATCCAAGGAGCTGACAATGGACTCTCGCTGGTGGAGCTAGCAGATTTCAGTACCCCCTGCTGTCTCTGTTTCATGGGCCTGCTTCCTGTTTGTCAGCTCCCACAGTTCAAGAGAAGCCTGACTGGAGCTCAACTGCACGTACCCACTCCTACAAGGACGCGAGCCATTTTTTGATAGCAATCTCGTTCTATCAGACAGACGTCACTGGTGTTTCTGCCCTAGGGAAGCCGATCTTCCACGGTGGGCGACCAAGGACAGGAAAGATTACGGGTCGGCACTCACTCACCTGGAAACGTAGGAACTGTCCTTTTTGCAGACAAGGCTAGCAGGCGTGTTGCACAGCCCCGGACTCTCTTGATCTGCTGAGGCAAAAGGAGCAGTGGCCTGTGCAAACACTTGCCTGCCTTTTGCTCTCTACTGTCCTGACGGCTGCCTCACCTCCTCACTGCGCCCAGCCGGCGACCATTCAGGTTGGCCTACACTTTGAAAGTTGGGTCTGATCCCGTGCTGCTCCGACGGCCACAACTGACTAGTCTAAGGCCCTGGTTCTTCCCTGACTCTCCAGCAGTTAAGCTTCTTCCATGCACTGCCGGCTGCCCACTCCGCCTGGGTCAGCATTATCGCTCCTCCCGCTTCTCCGGGGCGTGAGGGTGCTTGTCTATGATCCTATGGTTACTCCCATGTGACAGACTCGGGCAGGGGTCCAGGTTTCCGATTCAAGTCGACTCTCGACCAACGGGTCCTGCTGGCACACTGGTTCAGCACACAGCATTGTGGAGGAAAGGCCTGGCCGTTTGCTCCTGTAAAGATGATAGCCCAGGAGACTCACTCCCTGGGGCAGTTCAACCCCACCCCCCTGTCTCGTGGGGCTGCTCAGAGTCAGAATTCATCCCACAGCTAAAGAGAGTAGAGCCAGACTAGCTTATCAGTCTGCACATCTGTCTCGGTCAAGTCTTTGCTATCAGTATCGTGCTGAATTTCCTAACCTCTTGTGTCCGAGCTGGGGGTGGATAAAGGTGTGTGCGGGTCTGACAGTTCTGTGATTTCTTTGAGGATATATAGATAAACAAGTGTCCATGTGCACGCATACACCGTGGAACAATACTACACAATACCACGGAATAGCAAAGAAGCTATGTATACCACACCTCATGACGCGGGAGAAACTGGAGACATGGTGCTGAGAGAATTAGTCAGGCACGAGGACCCATATCCCATGAGATCACTGTTAGGAAGAGTCAAGAGATTGTCACACTAAAACAGACCGGCTTTGATAGTGGGAGGGGACAGGGGAGTCACAGGCCAGGGGGTGGACAGCTGTCAATGAGGCTGCAGGGGAAGACAGTATCCCACAAGGGGGCGTGGGCCCCATATGATGGCGACAGGGCCAGGCAAGGGGAGGTTTGATGAATCAGCTGTTGAGTGAAAAAGCCATCTTTTGCTCACTAACCCTTCACCTAATTCACAGTAAGGTCAGAAAAAGAGGATCCTGAACTTAGAGACAAGACACGACAGGGCATGCATAGCTATTGGTAGAGATGGCATCAGGTGGCCCCCAAACCAAAAGCTATCCTCAAGCCCTGGCCACCTGGCAGGTGGGTTTTCTTCAGTTATGCTCATGAGGTCCCAGCAGAGGCTCTGACATGTGGGCTAATATCGGGCTTACGGACTTGATCTGGACTGGCCTGAGATGTTTTCTCCACGTTCAATTGCTCTTGTATATGGCGCTCTGTCTTAGACACATAGAGTGTCTATGAATTTGCTTCTCTAGTCCACCCAGACTAACTCGAGGGTGGGGGGGAGGCACGGAGGGTGAGGGTGATGGGTGAGAGGGGTGGGGGGGAGGAGGTGCTGGTAAGGGATGAGGGGGTAGGAGTATGGGACTCCTGTTTCCGGGTGCTAAGAATGTTCTGGTTTGTTGTGCTAATAGCTCTACAGCTCTGACTCCAGCAGAAGCCACTGAGCCGTGTGCTCAATTGTATGTGGAATCCAGCTCAGTGAAGCTGGTACTACAAAACCCACACCCGCCCAGGCTGGCAAGTGGATTCCAACTCACAGCAATCCTGTGGGGTTTGGGGAGCAGGCAGCCTCGGCGTTCTTCTCCCTCAGAGCAGCCGGTGGGTTTGAACCACCGACCTCAGAGTTAGCAGCCCAATACTGAACCCACAGTGCCCCAAGGTTCTGTTATTACAAAAAGTATATTAAAAAGAAATCAAACTAACCAAAATAAACCCCACCAAAAAAATCTATAAAGAAAATGATTACTGAATGGCAAAAAAATGCTCCCATTGCAATGTTTGCTGACAGAAACGGGATCCAAAAGCTCATGGCCAATATGAACACAACCACATTCGTTTTAAGGGGGGCGGGGGGCAGGCAGAGTCTAGCTCTGTGTAAAAATGTGCTGGCATCGTTATCCTGGGGTAAGAGACTGAAGATTTCTTCATCGTTCCTATTTATGGATATTTTCAATGAAACAAGATTTCCACGTTTTCCATCAGCAGCATGTAATATTATTACTGCAAGGGTGGTGAATTATTTAAGGTGGCTCTTGTAGCCAAAGTCAGTAACTCCCACCAAACGACCTTTCCCTGCCTGCGTCTGGTAAGAAGATGTGGGGAGACATTGATAGGATTCACCTGTGAGTAACTGCAAATGGGATCCCATGGAATGACATCCTGCTGTGTATAAAAGGAGCCCTCTGGGAAACGGGGAAAAGGATCTCATTACCAGCAAGAGCCAGGAGTGGAGCGTGTGTGTCTTCTGGACTTGAGAGCCTTGTGTGATGAGCCTCCTGGTTCCAGAAGGCAGTTAGAGCAGCAGTGGAACCAGGAGTCAGAGCACGGAACAGAGTGGTGAACGTCGCAGCCCACGGAGCAAGGGCAGCTGAGTGCCTGTGTGCAGGAGGCTGGCCTGTGGATTGGGGTGCCTCTGGGCACTTAATTGGGCAAGTTGGACCTTCTGACCCACAGAAGTGAAGCTGAGTGCCTTCAGGCTGAGGCTTACGATGGAGTGGGGTGCTTCTGGGCACTTAATTCAGGGAGCTGGGTTTGCTGAATGCCTTTCGGTTAAAGCAGAAGGCAGAGTGGTATGCAGACCTGAATGGATTTTGTAACATGTCCTGATAAAGGCAATTCAACCCAGAGCATTTCTCACTTGCACGAAAACTTTCTTAATAAACCCTTTAATCATGAATGTGTGTGTGTGTGTGTGTGTGTGTGTGTGTGTGTGTTCTAAGTAGCCATGGAAATGGCTATTAGAACTCAGGTAAAGCAGAGAACACTAAGACAACACAATTACTTTAGGCATTCCTAAGTGGGGTGGTGGGAGTGGTTACACGTATGGCTGACTAGAAGGTTGGTGGTTCGAATCCACTGACAGGTGCCTTAGAAGCAATCTGCTTCTGACGGGACACCGCTGAGCACCCACCAGAAGAATCCGTTTTACTGATCCAGGTGGGGGCGCCGTGAGGTGCACTCTTGTCTTTCTGTAGTATTTCTGTGACAAAATGGGGATAAAACATGCACCCTGCTGCTGTGTGTGGGAGTGTGGTCTGCCCCAAGGCGTCCCACCAGGATGCCTGTGGTTATCCTGCAGCCACAAACACTCTTGCTCTGCACGGTCTCTCTCTAAGTCAAGGGGTAAGTGACACTTGATTCTCGTCACTACTTCTCCCTGAGCACAAGGAAGATGGGCCCAGGGTCCAAACCCAGATTCTGCAGGGGGCCGAGGACTGGCGAGAAACTATTCGCCGCTGCTTGCTCACTTGCCAAAAGGAGCAACTTCCCAAAAGTGGAGTTCATCGCCCTGACCTGAGTAGCCAAAGGGAAATCAGTCAATATATTTGCTGACTCCACGTATGCCCTTTTGATGGCTCACGACCACACAGCAATATGGAAAGAACGGGGTTCCTCTCTACTAAAGGCTCCTCCATTATTACTTGTCCCCCAGTATTATTTTTATTTATTTTGAAGGCTCCCCTATTATTAACGCTAAGTTAATTGCCAATCTTCTTACGGCCCTGAAACTCCCTGTGCAGGGCTATCACTCATGTAAAAGACATCAAATTGATGAGTCCTGGTAACACAGGACAACAGAGACACGGTTGCCCACAGCCTAATTCAGACCAGCCTCACCCTCTCCCATCCTCTTCTTGTCACTGCCCAGCATCTGGCCACAGTATACAGACGACACGGAATTATACTCCTTGCTGTCCAAGGGAGGAACCTTAACCTCAGAAGGGTGGGTAATGCTGCAAGAAAAGCTAGCCTTCCCCCAAGCCTAGGCAGCCACCATCATACAACAGATCCGTCACTCTTTGCACATCGGCCCCCAAAACCTTAGTCATTTCCTCAAACCTGTTTTATCACCCATCATTGCGAACCCTTATTAACACACTGTTTGTTCGGCCTGCCACACTTGCGCTTCTGTCAGCCCACAAGGAGGACTTAAACCAAACTTCCTCACCCATCAGATGAGAGGACATCTCCCAAGACAAGATTGGCAGGCAGACTTCACCCATATGCCATTACACAAAAAGTTAAAATACCTCCTTACCATGGTTGATACCCTTACTGGATGGGTAGAAGGCTTTCCTTCCAAACATGAAACTGCAGTAGTTGTGACAGACACCCTGCTATCCCACATCATTCCCAGATTTGGGCTCCCCCCCTCCATACAATCTGATAATGGGCCTGCTTTCATTTCTAAGATTACTCATCAGGTATGTTCAGTCTAGACATAGACTGGACGCTACACTTCCCGTACAGACCTCAGTCATCAGGAAAAATAGAAAAGTCTAATGGACTCCTCAAAGATCACTTCACAAAATTCTCTGTAGAACTCCACCAGTCCTGGGTCATGCTTTTACCTCTAGCCCTTGCTCCGATTAGAGCCTTAGTCCCTTGCTCGTAGTTCAACCTTACTTAGTCCTTTCAAACTCATGCGTGGAAGACCATTCCTACTTAACCACCACATAGCAGTCCAAGAACCCCACTTGGCCTCCTACCTCCTTTATCTCTCTCTTTTAGACAGCTGCTCCAGGAACATGCAGACAGGTACCTGTCCCGCCCTGAACACTCGGACCAAACCCCTCAGGTGGTCGTGCTGCAACCAGGAGACTCGGTGCTTCTCAAGACTCTTCATCCCAAACCTCTACAATCACGGTGGTCAGGTCCACACACATCGTAATCCTTTCCACTCCTCCAGCAGTGAAACTCTTAGGGGACCCTGGGTGGCACCATGTTTCCGGAGTCAAGTGCCCCCCTCTAAACCCTCATGAGGCCCCATACATTTTGGAACCCACTCGAATACGCCTTAACTGTAGCCATAACCCTACTTACGATGGTTGAAGCCCATAACTCTTATGTGTGGAGCTTTAAAATCAAAGAAACCTATACCTCGCAGTCAACTGAGATAACTCACCTTATCAGCCAGATATCCACTCATACACCCGCTTGCCCACCAGCTCCCCTTCTACCTAATCTGGTGTCTAAACACTCAGCACCCCCTACCAGTAGGAAGCAGCCAGACAGTCTACAACGCCCCTTATCACCCAAAACTCCAGAATGTTAGGCAGAAACAGGAGTTGGTGGGGCAAGCCAAGGATGTTGTGGAAAAACAAGCCCCCCCCTCCCCTTCGGTGGCCTTTCAGACCCAGATGCAGGAGGCTAATTGTTGCAGATAACATTGAACATGGTTGCTTAGGCCCAGATTTGCAGACAATAAAGTCACAATTGAAAATTCCCCAGCTACTCCCTCACCAAAGACTCAGGCTATAAAAGTCTCCACTTCTCACCCGGGCAGTGCTACTTCGCTGGCCCCAATTAGGGACCCGAGAACTTCGCCCAGGAACTCTGAAATAAACTTTTAAAACTATTTTCTGCATTGGTCTTCTTTCTTTCCATCGCCATATCTAGGTACCTTACAATCTCATGAAGTTTAAAATTGAAAGACGATCTCAGGGCACTAGTTTCAGGGGTTCACCCAGCCTCCAAAGCTCCAGGAAATCTGGCTTCCATGAGAATTTCTAATTCTGGTCTGCAGTCCCGTGCCACCCCCCATCATGTTTCTTCTATAGGCTCTTGGATGAAAGTGTTCAACAGAGGCTCCTAGGTGACCATCTATATGGCAGCAGATCCCCTGGCCTTTTCTTCGGTGGAGCCACAGGAAGTTTGAACTGCCAACCTTTTGGTTAGCTGATTGCGTAACCACTGCGCCACCAGAAGTCCAAACAACAGTTCAACCCTCATCCCACCCCATTTCCCACCAGCCCGTTCACAAAGACAATCAGAACTTTCAAATTAGGTGAGCAAACATATAAGAACTTCAAAACCATTGAAAAATAAGTGGATGAGAGAAAGGACTGTGGGGGGAGACTAGCCTACCAGATACTAGAAAATACTACAAAAACGGCTATATTTAAACTAGGAGTGGCAAGCGTTCTTTGGACCCTAATTTACCTGCACATCGAACCTCCTTGATCCAGGAGACAGCTGTGACACCAGAACAGCAGCAGCAGCAGCAGAGCCAAGAGTCAGAGTGTAAGATGTAATGGTGGGCCTCCCAACTCAGGGAGCAAGAAAGCCAAGTGCCTTCTGGCAGGAGATTCATTTGTGGAATGGGGTGCCTCTTAATCAAGGAAGCTAAGTTTGCTGACCTATGGAGCCTTTGAGCTGAGGCTTATCAGTAGTGCTAAAAGAGTTTGTAACATCACCCGAGCAGGGCAGGGGCCAAGCCAAGGGGCCAGAGAGAGGCCTGCCAATGGGCACAGCAGAGAAGAATCTGTCCAGACTGAAGATCTGTATTCCGAACATTTCTGATCCTGATTGTAACCTGTCAACTTCCCTAATAAACCTCATAATTATATGATCTGCAAGCTCTGTGCGGCCAATACAATGAAGTATCAACCCCCAAAGACAAAAGAGTGTTGTGGGAGGGGCACTGGTGTCATTAAGACTTGGTAAGAGGGTTGGCGGGTGGAAGCATATCTGGCCCCTGCCTTGTAGGAATTAGTCTTGGGCCAACTTGGAGTTTGATTCTCCTTCCCCCGTGTGAAGTCCGAGGTCCGATGTGCCATTCTTCAACGATACGGCTCACATCTTACACCAGTGGAGATTTTTTGGTAAACAGTGCTGGAATAGCTGACTAGCTCAAAGGTACTCAAATAAGTCCATTCTACACGTCTGGACATGCTCTCATTGCTGGTGAACTGCCAGAGTGGCCCGAGTCCCTGGGGCATAGGGCGTAGCTGCAAGTAGAACTCGTTTCATAAAAGGGGTTCAGCTCTGAGGGATGACCACAGACCCAGATGATTCTGACCTGCCCACCCTGGTTCCAGAAGGGCCCCAGCTGCCCTATGACCCTGCTGTGGCTAGAACTGAGTTTCAAAGGTCTACTGGTGGCAGCCCCAGAGTCTAGAACACATGTGTACATCATGTTCCACCCCGATACACACATTAGAATGTGTGCGGTTCCCATCAGGTCCCCATGTCCAATTATCCACTGGCTAGCTCCCCTCATTAGGGATGAGAAGATCCCAGGTCAGCACTGGCCCACGGTCCCAGCGCTTCCGTAGGGGAGCCGGGACTCCCAGTATTCTCTTCCAATTCCAA
>NW_022103920.1:6279085-6280193 GCF_000313985.2 Echinops telfairi | reverse complement strand
CGCTCCGTTCCCATCCCTCCATCTATTTATGGGAGGCATTTCCCTTCCGGAAGTGCTGAGCCCCTTCTCCCAGGACCCCCTGGGGAGTGGCGCCTGCTCTGCGCTGACCCAGCCCTCGGACCCAGAAGCTTTCATCGGTGGCCCGGTCACTGGGAACCCAGCCTGGAGATGGCAGTGTCTCTAGTGAGGGCATGCAGTCAGGAGAGGGCGGACCACGACTACAGTGGCAGGCTGGGCATCAGAGAGGGCCACACCGCACCTCTGTCACCTGCCGTGTGGTGACAGCAGCTGACACTTCAGAAGCTCCCGGAGTCCCATCTTGAGCTCGTTCACCTCCTCCGCACGCCTTTCTTCTCTCTCTCCCCAAGTGCTTCTCCTATCTGTCAGGGAAAGCTGTCCCAGGAGACACGCTGCATCTAAGAGCTCCGTGTTCACAGTGGAGCAGCAGGCTCCCCAGAGACTCAGAGAGATGTCTGGGCAGGATCGGCTTTGGAAGCAGGACGTGTTCTCTGTGATTTGGACGCGCTAAGGGGTTTCCTATAGGGTGGGTTCAACCTGCCCGCCAGCTGTTTTGGTTAGTGGTTAAAGAGTTCGGTCATTTGCACACTCTGGGTAAGGAACACAGTTAGGTACCACGTGAAGCACCTTACAAATACAACCTTGGAAATAATGCATCATAGGAGAGAAAGTGCAGATGGCCATCCACCCGAACGACCTCACACGTAGAAAGTCCCCAAAAGCATTCCTCACCATCGCGCACAAGTGCCAACTGCGTGAACATCTGCCAACAGCAGGATAAAGTGGATCTACTTCCACGGTGGAATATTATTCGGCCCTAAAAAGGAATGAGGGAGTGTGAGCATTAGAAACCGGTGGGCAACGACGCTCCCAGTTACGGAAAGGGAACGAAGGCGGAAAGCGGATTTGGAGTTGCTTGGGGCAGGGGGATGGGGGATCTCGAAGGATGACAGGTTTCTTTAGGGGCGTGTGTGAAAATGTTCGCCAAGAGCAGAACGCATCCAGGTGCCTGCACAGCCCTGGGCACACATACCGGGCAGTCAGCCTCCACAGGGCGGGACCCGAGAACTTCGCCCAGGAACTCTGAAAT
>NW_022103920.1:6277652-6278866 GCF_000313985.2 Echinops telfairi | reverse complement strand
GGCTGTGGACGAGAACGATGCTCACGGAAGATGGCTTCTGACTCTCTGGGTCCCATCCACTCAAGAGGCCAGGCTGCACGAAAGCGCTTTCCACGCTTGTCTGCTTAAGCCCGCTTTAGTTCCTGGTCACCGGAAGGATCCACAGGAGCATGCTGTGTCGGGTCCAGCCTTTGTCCAACCGCTTTCCCAGAGGAAGGCCACTGTGTGGGTGTGGTGAAGTCCAGCAAACTCCAGTCACCCCACTCCCCTCCCCATGTGCTGCCCCTGGCCCAGCACCAGGACGGCGCCTAACGGGAGTGGGGGTGTGTGTGACCTGACCGCGCCCACACCTCCACCAAGGTCAAGAGCGCCTTTTGTGGTACCCCCCCCCCTCCAACTCTGGAGGTACTGGGAACATCTGAGGTCCTAGCAAGGCCACGCTCCTGAGACCTGAAAGTTCCCAGGAAGAATCGGCACCTTGGCGCTGTGTGAAGACTACTGACTACACTGTGGCCTGACAGCCGGAAGAACCGACCCCCTGCCTTGGAGGAAGTCGGCTCGGGGAGGTCCTGAGAAGTGAGGGTGGGAGACTTCCTCTAGTCAGAAAGATCCATTGCTGGGGAACAGAGTAGGAAAGTAGAGGGTCATCAGAAGCAAACCTCCTCGCCCCGGGGAGATGGACTGGCGACGTGTTTGCAACCACGGGCAACAACTGTGAGCGTGACAGGGGCCCGGCAGGGTTCCTTCAGTGAAACATCAGGCTGCCGAGTCAGAGAGGGCTGGGCAGCAGCTAACAATGTCACCACCACCCTTTCTGAGGCTCAGGCTACAAGCATGATAAGTGCAAGAGCTGCCCGTCCCCCGGAATGGAGCCAAACAGGACATGTTGTCAGCAGGCATTCAAGTTTCATCTTTCCTTCCTTCCCACCAACAAAACCCCACTGTTGGCTTCAACAAACCCACTCTGGTCTTCTACTGGGGGTGAGGGAACCCTCGAATGGCATGCTGGGAAGACCTCGCCCCATTCTTCTTTAGGGCCTGCAGTGTACAAGCAAGAGTAACACAGGAACCCCAACAGGGAAGCAGAGGCCCCCACCCCCGCTGGCAGGGCCACGTGTGAATGACAAACACCACAAGGAGTGGCCAGGGGAAGAGGTGGCTGACGGAAGGGAAGGGAAGAGCCGCTCCGTTCCCATCCCTCCATCTATTTATGGGAGGCATTTCCCTTCCGGAAG
>NW_022103920.1:6275049-6277107 GCF_000313985.2 Echinops telfairi | reverse complement strand
ACTCAGAGAGATGTCTGGGCAGGATCGGCTTTGGAAGCAGGACGTGTTCTCTGTGATTTGGACGCGCTAAGGGGTTTCCTATAGAAACAATCGAAACTATTTGCTCTCTGCTCCCAGGTAACTAGCCACTGTCTCATCCGGAACGGAATGTTTTTACTTCTCTCTTCTCAGAAGAGGAAGGCTGTGTTCAGAGCTTCTCTCTGCCCTGCAGAGGCTGAAGGGCAAGAAGTGGGGCGTGAGGGTGGACCGCAGAGAGAGAAGAGACAGCGACAGGAATCCAAGGGAACAGAGCAGCAGAGACAGAGAACTCACGGAGACATGGGACCTCCGCCAGGGCGGTGCTGCCGGGAACTCCCAGCTGAAATGCCCCAAAAGGAATCAGACTCCGTCCAGGCGCATACAAGGGAGCTTTGAAAAGCTCATGGAAAACTTCCCTTGTCTTGCAATCCCATTTCCCCACAAACTTTCTGAGATTCCCCCATTACTGTGAGCCAGGAACCCCCACCATAGCGAGGCTGTCCTTTGGACAAAATGAGCCTGGGCCTCGGTGACGTCTGTCTCCCAACCTCTGCTTTTGTCCACACTGGCTCACTCCATCCCAGACAGCCTCTCCTCTTCCCTGCACTCACCCCACCTCCTCCTCCGTCCAGCCTGGGGGGACCCTGGCTATTGCCGAGAGTCAACGCCAACCAAGGGGTTGGAGCCTGGAGTCCACTCAGAGGCTGCCCGGAAGAAAGGACGGCCCCTCCATCTGAAGTGGGTCCCCGCCCTGCCTCGGGGGCCCAGTTTGACTCCAGCACAAATGGGTCAACACCATGGCAACAGTCTCTTTTGCTTTGTCTTGATATTTCCCAGGAAATCTGCCCCGGCCCACACTGCTGTCCGCCCCTCGCTGAACGTCCAGTTACCATCCTGAAGCCCTCTCCGCCTGCTCGCAGACGAGCTCAGTGGAACCTGGCACCTCCTCTGAGGGCCGTTCTCCTGCAGCTTGCTCGGTGTTAGGATTCCCGTGTGTGCAGACGTGGACACCCCCAGTTAAAGGGCAATAAGAAGCTGCACTAGGGGAGACTCCCTGGGTGGGCTCATCCGACTCCACTACCCCTGCCCCAGCATGGGGCCTCCCCTTTACTGATGAGGAGACCCAGGCTCCATGGACAGTGTCTGGGCTGGGCATCCAGGGCCTCATACCCATCGGAGGGCTGAGGGCAGGGCACAGGCCACCCTCCGAGCACACAGGCTCCGGGACCTGTCTCATCCCCCTGGGCTGCCATTAGGTGGCTCCTCTGCTCTCTGCAGCCCTTCTGTAACCTGACCTATAGCTGGGAGGCAAGCCTGGGGCCCACTGCACACGCACCCCTGCCCAGCCCATCAGCCTGCGCTGTACACACCTCCTCACAGGCCATGTCTGCTGTCACAGCCACCGCCGGCCACAACGTGTGCCCCTCCGGCCAGGAGCCCTCCCTCTCCAGCCCCACCTTCCCTTCCTCCCTTCCCGCTCTCTCCCCTCGACCTCCTTCCCACCCTCCTAGCTGGCTTTTGGGTCTCTCTTTCCAGGCCTGGCGGGGAGCCGGCGCTTTGGACAAAAGCAGCAATCTTGTAGACAGACGTCATCTCCCAGCCCTTCCCGGGCCGGGCTGTGTCCCTCACCCCCGCCCCCAGCCCCAGCCAGCGCAGGGCCCAGGCTGAGCCTCGGCCACTCAAGAGATGGCACGGGGGGAGGGGGAGGGGGGTGGTGACAGCACAGGCAGAACCCAGTGCCCTGGAGTTCACTCTGAACTGGGCCACCATGGGGCTTCCACAGATGTCAGCTTCACCGCAGCAGATGGCCGGCTTTCCCCCACAGAGCACCTGGTGGTTTAGGTTAGCAGCTGAGAGCTTCACCCCTGTGCCGCCAGGGTTCCCCGGCCCCCAGGTCCCAGTCCCAGCTGCGTCCCCCGGCACGTCCCCCGGCACGCAGTCTCTACATCTGCCCAGTGATGGGAGCAGCTCCAAGTGGGGCAGCTGTGAGGGTTCAGTGAGCGCCTACTGTGCTTGAGTTGCTCCAGACTCGCAGAGGAA
>NW_022103920.1:6271979-6273368 GCF_000313985.2 Echinops telfairi | reverse complement strand
AGTTGGAATCCACACTGAAGGCGGCAATCCTTGATCGTCATCAGCAAGGGGGGCAAGCCCTCCTCACTTTCCGCAAGCAAGGTGGTGTCATCTGCACATCACAGGGGGTCATAAGCCTTCCTCCAATCCGATGCCGAGTTCTCCTTTATGGAATCCAGCCTCTCTGATGACTTGCTCGGCATGCAGACTGAAGAAGGATGAGGAGAGGCTATAACCCCGATGCACAGTTTTCCTGGTTTTAACCACTGCACAGGCTTACAGCCGTGGGAGCTCGAGGTAGTCCTTCTCTGTCCCACAAGGTCGTTAGGAGGCAGAATTCACTCCATGGTGGAGGGCTGGTTTGGGGGCTGGGCTGTTCTTTATAACGAGTCCTGGTGGCACAGTGGTTAAGCATTCAGTGGCTCACTGAAAGGTCGGCAGTCGAACCCAGCAGCTGCTCACTGGGAGAAAGATGAGACTATGTTTCCATGACGATTCCAGTCTTGGATTCCCCATGGGGCAGCTTCCACTCCATCACATGGGGTCGCTGTGCATGGGAACTGACTGGAGGGCAGTAGGATTGGTTTGGGGTTACTCGCTGCCCTTTCCCACCCTGTCACATGCCACACCCTGGTCAGCTGGAGGCAGAGAGGGGCCCCGTTCCTCTTTGATGTCCTGGGAGCCTGGTAGGAGTTCACAGACAGATGGTGACAAGGACCAGATGGAAGGATGACATTGCCACTGTGAGAGACCGGGGGCCATTCTGGGTCGTATGACCGGACACTTCACCCCAACAACTTTGAGACTCCTTGCATCCTGGAGAGTGGACACCATGGGCCAGCTGCCCAGTGCCCTGCACTGTATGTGGCCCAGAGACCTAAGGGAGTCTCAGCTGCCCAGACAGGGCTCAGGCTGTCCACAGAGCCCTATCTGCATATCCCTTCTAGAGCCTTCCCAGAGTCCAGCTGCACTTCAGAAACACACACTGGCTACCTGTGGTTTCCCTGGATTCTTCCCGCCCCTGTGGTGACCGGAGGGGCAGGGACAGTCCCCATGTCCAATGACGTATCCAGCAGGAACAAAGGATTCACACACAACACCAGGTCACCGCCTCCCACGACCCCCCTCCCCAACCCCTTCCTGGAGAGGCCTCCACTCTAGGGGGTGAGGACCCTGGAACAGCAGGAGTAGTCCAAAAACCCCTGCCTTGCCAGCACAGGTGCCAGTAGGGAGGTGGCTTGCCCAGGTCCGGGGTGGCCACAGGTGGCTGCTTGCAGGAGCTGTCCCAGGGGAGGCCTGGTGTCCATCAATCAAGGGCACCTACTCCGAATGCTCCCCCTCACTCTCACAAGGCTGCAGCCAGGACCAGCAGCCTGTGGGCAGCCTGTCATGAGGGCACTTTGCCCCCCC
>NW_022103920.1:6269528-6271879 GCF_000313985.2 Echinops telfairi | reverse complement strand
GGGGGGGGGGTCAGAGGCATTTCACTGGGGGGCGCCATCCCGGTCTCCGCCCACACCATTTGCACAGTCCTGGTTGTGCGGGATCAAGGTCAGGGGCGTGCACAACCAGAAGCAACAAGCAAAGGGCATCGTCGGTCACAGCAGCTAAGGCAGTCTGTCCCGGCGGTGGCAGATCTATTCTTTAAAGCGCCAGTGAACCCCAAGCTTCGTATGTTGCTGTTTACATGTCACCAAGCTCCCGGTAGGCAGTGGGTCCCTCTCTGAACGTACACAGAGTTTTCATGTCACTGTCACTGTAATCGGTGCCATCCTCAGTGAGAACTGCGGGGGGCAGGGGGGACACAAGCAGGGGTGAGAGAAGCAATCCATTTCTTTCCATTTTTAAAAGACTTTTTAAGAATCTGAAAGCAGAATCCCATTTCATAAAGAATCGTTCCTGGGCACAATACAAAGGGCCGTGGTGGTGGTGCCGTGGGTCAGGCTTCAGGACGTTAATCACAGTGTGGGTAGTTCAAGCCCACCAGCCGCTCCATAGGAGAAAGACGAGGCTCTCTGCTCCTGTCGGGGTTCACAGGCTCGGAAACCCATCGCAGAAGTCCTGCTCTGTGACTCCGAACGGACTCGAAAGCAGTGGGTGGGTTGGGTTCGGTGCGGGTACAAATGCACTCAGATACACTTGGCATTTAAATCTGTTCAGATGTATGAATTGTGGCTAGAGGAAGAATGGATCCTACATCAAGACTGGAACCTCTGCTAGCCTTGTTGGCAGTGACCCAGATGCAGAACAGTCCATGCTCACAGGTAGGCAGCTGGTCGAAGCGTTCAGGGCCAGTGACACAAAGGAATCCCCTTTGTGGTCCTGGAAAGGCTGAGGCGGTTAAGCAGTTATTCCCAGAGTCCAGTTACCGTCTGACGTCAGGCTGCAGGCAGGGCTGCTGTGGTCATCGTCAGCTGCTGACCCACAACAGCCCTACGCACGGCAGCATGCAACCCGCTGGGTCCTCTCCCTGTGGCATGCTGGCATCCATTATTTCAGCCCCTGCATCAGCCCATCTATGCAGACCAGACTGCCACTTACCAGAAAAGGAAATAAACACACACAGTTGATTCTTGCTAGTCAAGGTAAGTGTGTTCTTTTTTTTTTTTAGCCTCTCCGCCCGAGAACCAGGGAGCCTCGGTAAGTGTGTTCTACTAAGTAGCCAGGACCTGGAATAGTGCACATTAAACCAAGGCTCCAGGGAGAGGGGCGAGTCGGATTAGAACACACAGGAGAAACACAAAGGGATGGAGAGGGAGGAGAGGACATCCTGGCCCACCAAACCCTAAGGATGACGTTCCTGCTCAGAGCAGACAATGCACGGGGTGGACCGTAGGGCCGGCCCCACCACAGGACATGGCGTCCCTCACTGAAACATGGCGCTGCGGGGGACAGCGCTGGAGACACAGTGCAGGAACAGTGCACAGTCTGGCCCCCTCACTCTGGGGCGAGGCACTGAGGGCATGCAGCAGAGCAGCAGAGGGAGCAGAGTGATGAGACCCCCGGGGAAGACAAGAAATAGACTTGGGAGACAGAGTGTGGCACCCCATCAGACTCGACTGGAAAACACTCGTAAAGGCCAACAGACAGACCTTGAACTATTTATAGGCTTTTCCATTTTTGTCGGTGGTTTCCTTTTTGTTATTGTTATTTTGTTTTGGTTGTTGTTGTTGTTTTGTTGGTCTGACTTCCTTTGTTGTTTTATTTGGCTTTGCCTGATTTTTGCATTTATTAATGTATCTGCATGTCTATCTAGATGAGAGGGGTGGGATAAGTAATTGGGGGATGAAAAGGAATATGGGACCAATGGCTCGGGGAGTGGGGGGATACAGGAGAAGGGGGATTGGGGGGGGGAACCAACCCAGGGGACGAGGGAACAACAAGTGAACTAAATCAATGGAAAAAAGGCAGAAAGCCGTAGGATGCCTAGTGGGGCTTAATCAAGGGCAGTGTAGCAGCAAGGAATTAATGAACCTGAATGAAGAGCAAACATGATGGTGGGACAAGAGGAAAGTAAAACAAAATAGAGGAAAGGACCAGGAGGCAAAGGACATTTACAGAGACAGGCATGTACATATGTACATATGTAAACATATATATAATGAGAGGGAAATAGAACTATGTACTTATATCTATATGTTAAGAATTAAAGTTGCAGATGGACATTGGGCCTTGACTCAAATACTTCCTTAACACAAGAACACTTTGTTCTAACAATCCCGCATTCTGTGATGCTCACCTTCCCAACATGATCGCTGAAGACAAAATGGGTGCATAAGCAAATGTGGTGAAGAGAGCTAATGGTGCCCGGCTA
>NW_022103920.1:6266979-6268564 GCF_000313985.2 Echinops telfairi | reverse complement strand
GCCTTATTGACTTCAGGAATCCTGGTGGTGTAGTGATCATGTGTTGGGCTATGAAACGCGTGGCCAGCAGTTCCAAACCACCAGCAATCAGCGGGAGACAGACTGGGCTCTGGCTCCGCTCCGTGAGCAGTTACAGCCTCAGGACCCGCAGGGGTGGCTGTGAGCCAGCAGTGACTTGGCGGTGGTGCGTTTGGTTTGGTTTTGACTGACTTCATTCCCACCCGTCATCTGCCAGCTTATCAGCTTACCAGGCTGTGTGTTACCGAGCAAGGACGTCCCTTTGAGGACTGAGATGCACCTGACCCAAGCCGTGGTATTTTTAGCACCTCCTATGCATGTGAGAGGAGCCCTGGTGGCAGGGTGGGTACACATTGGGCTGGTAACTACAAGGTCGACAGTTCTAAACCACCAGCCATTCTGAGGGAGAAAGACAAAACTTTCTACTCCCATAAACACAGGCCTGGAAACCCACAAGAGCAGTGCTACCCTGTTCTAAGTGGCTGCCATGGAGTCAGACTCTGCTCTGTGATGGCAGGTTTTTGGTCTCTAGGCATATGAAAGCTGGACGGGGTATCGGCAAGAGCGATGGGGAGCTGACACATTTACACGATGGTGTGAGTGGAGATATCGGAAGTGTCGCGGACTGCCAGACGAGCCAACAAGTCTGTCTCAGAAGATAAGAGCGTCAGAAGGCTCCTTGGAAGGGAGGATGGCGGGACCTCGTCTCCTAATCAGGAGGGAGACATCCCTGTACAAGGACATGGCGCTTAGTAAAGTGGAGGGTCAGCACAAAAGAGGAAGACCCTTGACGAGACGGACTGACACACTGTCAGGATGGCACAGGATTGGGCAGTGCTGTCTTCTGGTTCGCCATGAACCAGCGGCACTTGGGCAGACTCAACCATGACACTGAGACATCAGCACTCGCTTCACTGCCAACGGCACTGTAGCTTGGCCCTGAACAAGGCACAGGCTCATCAGACATGCTTGTGAGGGCTCTTCACCACCTCCCACACATCAGCACTGCCCTGTGGCTGTCATCGATTGAACTGTGTCTCCTAAAACATGTGCAACCTGGTTGCGCCATGATTCTCAGTGGGCTGGCAGCTGCGTGGCCATGTCAGCATCTCCCATCATGTGAGCTGCTGTGATCAGCCTCAAACTGATGCAAGGAGATGAGGGTGTGATTCAACACCCTTCCTCAGGTCACACACACACACCATCAATGCATGAGGCATTTCCCTTAGGCACGGCCAGCACCACCTTAGAGGAGGTGAAAGACACAAGTGAGCAGAGGAAGGGCCCTGACTCACCAAGAAAGAGGAGCCCAGAGTGGAGCTCTGCCTTTGGACCCAGACTCCCTGCGCTGAGAACCTCCTAGACCCGGGAAGCTGATGCCAAGACCCACGGAGCTCTCCAAGGAAGGCCAGGCACACAGACGCTGCAAGGTGACAAAGACCTTCCTCCTACCCTGTAAGCAATGGAGAGAGAGCCTTCTCCCAGAGGGGGTGCCCTGAATTGAGACTCCTAGTCTCCTCAAGTGCGAGAGGATACCTTTGTTGTTGAAGCCATCCGTGTGTGCGAG
>NW_022103920.1:6263851-6265182 GCF_000313985.2 Echinops telfairi | reverse complement strand
ACCACAGACCATCGGTGAGGGAGATTTTCAATGGGGTTTCTCCACAGAAAGCCCCAGAGGTGTGGGATGGGAGGGTGTCCCTGAAGGCCTGCGAGGGGCAGAGGAGACCCTGGCATGCAGGAGTCATGCTGGGTTACCTGGAGATGCCAGAAAGAGCACCTGGGATCCCAGGCAGGGGCAGGCGGAACCAGCGGTGGCCAGGGGCAGAGGGGACCGCCCATATGGTGGGTTGAGGGGATGCTGGAAAAACCAAGCCTCTAAACACCTACCCAACTATTCTCTCCAAGTAGCTGAAATTCTACTCTGAGAGATTCATTCCTTTAGATAGCATCCTCCTGCACGTCCAGTGCAAGCCACTTCTCCCACTTCTTTCTGTCCTGCAGTAGGCGGGTCACAGAGCACACACACTCTGGGAGAGGGGCGGGCAGGCCAAGGGGGGAGGTTCCCGAGAGACTCATAGGTGGAAGCCTGTCAGCACCTGCACACATCCGTGTCACCCCAGACAGTGGCAGCTGTGGAAGCTTCCACAAGTTCTGACCAAGAAGCGCTGCACCTCAACCTTGTCACCCCTCACCCACCGCCCTCAGGAGGATGTGCACCCCTGGGAGATGAGCTGTGGGAGAAAGACAAGGCTTTCTACTCCCAAGAAGGGTTGCCATCTCGGAAACCTATACGTTTGTATAGGGTCACTGAGTCAGCGACAGTTGGGTTTTTGGGGTGTCTAGCTAATGTGGGAGGACAGAGAACACTGGTCAGACAGCTGTTTTTATCAGGAGTACCAGGGCCCCCTACTTCAAACCGGATGGGACCCTCGCTTTAGGAATTGGGTGTCTGTGCCCCCGTACCATGAGTCCCCCAAACCAAACGCCGACTCTTCGAGCTGGCTCTACCTCCGAGTGCCTCTAGAGGGAGGGCACAGCTGACCCATCCCCTGGGGTCTCCGGGGCTGGTGGGTTCGAACCACCGACCTTTGGGGTGGCTGCTAGGTGCTTTAATCCCTGCACCTATCTAACTGTTTTCACTGGGTCTTCCCTGAGCCACGCAACGCCCCGGACAAATTCAAAACGTCTCAAGAGTCTCCGGGCTAACATCATCATAGGTGCAGGAGGCCTCTCCTCTCTCCCTCGGTGGGCTCAAACTGACAACCTTTCAATTGGCAGCTGAGTGTCACCAGGGCTCCTGTGATGTGGCTGAAACAGCAGTTTCACATTCTCACTGCCAGTGAACCCATGCAAACTCATCGCCACCCCTACAGGGTAGAACCGCTTCACGGGGTCTCCAAGCCTGCACATCGTTACAGGAGCAGGCAGCTGCAGCTTTCTCCCAAGTGG
>NW_022103920.1:6260999-6262802 GCF_000313985.2 Echinops telfairi | reverse complement strand
CAGCGTCGCTGTGGCGCCGACCAAGTTCCGGCAGAGCTTTCACGCGAAGGAGGGCTAGGAAGAAAGGCCTGGAGATCCATTTTTGAAACTAAGCCGACGGATCACAAGTGGTTTGCTCTGCTGTGCAAAGGCCACACCACGTTGGAGGCCAGCTGACAGGGGATCACAAGACAGGTGGCAGAGGTGGCCCCCGGGTGTGGCAGGTGTCATGTGCTTGGCTGCTAACCGAAAGGCTAGTGGTTAGGGTCTGTCCCCATGTTAAATGTCACATGCTTGGCTAAAAGACAGGTCCACCCGGCAGCCCCAGAGACAGGTCCACCCAGCAGACACGGCGTGGGGGGCCCCGGGGCAGAATCCCGAGAAAACCACTGCAATCCCGCCCATCTTCGCCACAGCAGCCAGTCTGAGCTTCTCCCGTCGAGCCAGCAGTAGCCCCGTACCTAACTCACGGCGCCACCAGGATGCCCTTTGCCTGGCAGAGTTGGCAAAAACAGCTTGTACTTTGAAAGGCACACTAGCAACCCACTGACGTCAGCTCTCCAAGGTGCCTCCCTTCTGCAGGAGAGGCGGCCCGGAGCCCAGGGGCTGGGCTGGCAGACCCTTGCCCCCTGCACTTGGGCTCTGAGGGACTCTGGGACTCTAAACCTTTCCCCCTGCACCTGGGCTCCCAGGCCGTGGACATGTCTGCAGCCCTTGTCCTCCTGCATTCTAGCTTGTACTGTCTCCATAGCCCCCTTTGTGGTACCCCACCTCCTGGCCTCAATGGGGAGGGATTCTCTGGTATCCTGTCCCCTCACCTTCCCCAGCTCCCTTAGAAGAACATGAGCCAGAAGGACCCCGGCCTGCACCCCCTGGGAAGAGGACCTCTGGGCTACACTGACCCCTAGTAGGCCAGTCCCACTCCCCTGTCTAGCCAGCTGTAGCCAGAATTTCTGGGGGTGACCCTGCCAGTACACTTGGGGCTTGGATGATGCCTCTGGCTGTCTCCATAAATGGACCCACCTCCCCTTTTGGACCAGGGAGTCTGGCCTTCATGGGGGGTGGGGGAGGACAGTAGCACACTTTCCTGTCCTGGGAGGTTACTTCCTCCAACCAGACTTCAGCCTCAGGGTACAGGGCTGCCTGCTGACAGAGTCCCTCTCCGATAGGTGCCGAGTCCCCAAGTGTCAATCTGAAGCAGGAGGGATACAGCCCTGAGCACCAGCTCCACCACCAGCTGTCTGTCCCAGCAACAATGCCCCCTCTGCTAAGCCCCTCACAAGCAGTCCCTGGGGCAAATCCTCCTTGAAGCACCCTACCAGAAAAAGTCCTCTGAACCTCAATGGGTGTGCTTTCTGCTGGCCAGAGCCAGAATGTGATGGGGGTGTGTGTTTGTGTTAAAGCTGCCAGAAAACCTAGCACCAAACTCATTGTCCAAGGGTGGCTCTCTTGCTCACCTGGGCCAAACCCGTTGCCACCCCTGCCCTGTCCTCTCCCTTCTTTAACCCAAACATTCACCATCTCCCAGTCAATCCCAACACTAAGGACCGTGTGGGACAGACGGATTCTCCAAGGCAGAAGAACGAATGCCTCTCATGATGGTGTCCGTGAAAGAATGCTGACAGAAGAACAAACAAATCTGCTTGGGAGGAAGTGCAGCGGAATGTTCTTTAGAAGCGAGGCTGGGAGAGTTCAGCTCACATACTTTGGACATGTCATGAGGAGAGGCCGTAGGCTTGGTAGAGCATCGGCGAAAAGTGGCCGGCCCTCAACGGGACAGACTGACACAGGGGCGGTGACAGTGGATGCAAACGCAGCAACCAT
>NW_022103920.1:6257703-6259339 GCF_000313985.2 Echinops telfairi | reverse complement strand
GAAGTAGCAACAAAAATAATTTTATGGTTGTGGGTCACCACCACATGAGGAACTGTATGAAAGGGCCATGGCACTAGGAAGGTTGAGAACCGCTGCCCTGGGGACAAGCACACATACAGGGGACACAAGCAGAGTGGGGAAAGTTCTGGAATGAAGAGCAGCACAGCCCCTCAGTGGTCTGTGTGGCCTTGACTTGCTCTGGAACCCTGCTGGGTCTCAGCAACCAGCCCACGGACTGGCCTAGGCTACTCTCTGGAGAGTTTGGTTGGTGTTGGAAAGGCTGGATGAAAATCGGAGGACTTTGTTCCTTTACTGACTGACCAGTCTGAGAACTTACTAACGGATGCCTGCAAGCGCAAAGGCAGCCACACCCCTGAAACAAGGACAGCCCAGCAGCCTCCTCCAGCCCCAGCTGCGGGGCAGTGACCCCGGCACACGCGGGTCCCCGCCCCCTTCCCACGTAGGGTGGGTTCTATCTCCACACTGTCTCCTGCTGGCGGGCGGAGAAGCTGCAGGTCCAGCTTGTTTGACCCAATGGAGTCCGAGCGTATTCCACCTCTGGGACCCTCTGGAGCTCCAGTTTATGAGGTCTTGGGGACCCTCCGAGCCAGAGCTATGGAGTCTCAGAGTCGAAGGTCCCAGCGTGCCCCGGCCCAACCTTCCGTGGAGACACAGGGCCGCTCACTCCCTGTAAGCTCCCACTTGGACGGCTCTCCTCCAGCCACCTTCCTACTTCCAGTACTCAGGGTGGCCCTACACACTAGCGCGCACCCACACTGTTCAAAGCGCACGCATGTACAGACGCGGACAACTTGGACTCCTCGTACACACACACATACGCATGCAAACACACATATACGTATACAACCGTGCACAGGTTCACACGGCGAGCTATGCGCGTGCACACGCGTGACTGCAAATACACATGGACATGAGTGCAGACGGCTGTGTATATATACACGCATGTTCACACACGCATATATACACGCACACCCACAGAGCTTTGAGCACACGCACGTCTACAGAGCAAGTTGTGTAGCACAAGTACCTATACATACACATGTATGATAGGATGCACGCACACTAAACTAGGCACGCAAATACACATGCGTGCCTGCAAATACACAGGCGCACATTCATACACGCACAGAGGGCTCTGTGCAGAGCGCACGCTCACAAATGCACACCAGAGGGCTCTTTGCACAAACGTGAACTCACATATACACCTACACACATCCATACACAGTGGGCTCTGTGTATACACAAGCAAACATACTCGTACCTTCATATACATGTACGCATATGATCGCACACACGCACTGTTCGCACAAACACATGCACAACCGTACACACTCGCACATGCACGCGCACAGGGCTGCACGCAAATACACTCACATATGCATGCGCGCGCGCACACAGCAGACGGCTCTGAACCCACACATACACGCGCAAATACGGTGGGCTCTGCTCGAAGACACAGGCGCACACGTACGCACACACGTACACGTACGCGCGCGCGCACTGTCTGAGGGGCCCAGGCGGAGACCGCGGCCTCCGGCGCCCCAGGAAGTCCCCGCGCTCCAGACGCTGGCTCGGAGCTTTGTTCGACCAGGAGACCCCGGGCCCCCAGAGCCCC
>NW_022103920.1:6250467-6256611 GCF_000313985.2 Echinops telfairi | reverse complement strand
TGGCTGGGTCACAAGAAGCAGAGGCCTTGCAACGAGGGCCACCAAGGGGAAGCCGGAAGCAATGACCACGGGGTGGGGTGGGGGGAGGGTGCCTCAGAGTAGAAGTGACTTCGTAGCTCCTAGAAAGGCGGTGGGTTCTGGGAACAAAAACACCCCAAGTTCACGCCTGTGGAGCCATTCTGACTCGTGGTGACTCCCAGTGTTCGAGTAGGGCTCCTTTGGGCTGTCACCTTTATGCCGACAGACCACCAGACCTTTCTTGCGCAGTGCCCTTCAGTGGTTCCAACTGCCAACCTCAAACCAAGGGAAAAAGCCCTCCTGGAAGGGGCTGCGGCCTTGCAGGCAGGCTCCTGGGAGCTGTGAGGGGCAGGAGAGGCTTTCCGGAGCAGAGGCTGCTGGGGCTGGACCGGAAACTCGTGGAGAAGGTCAGCTGGCAGAGCGCCAGGGTTGGGGCCGCGACAGAATTTGGCTTTCCCACTACTGGCCTCATCTGTGATGAGGATGACATCAGATGGGCCAAGAACCCACTGCCGGCCCTCTTTCCCCCCTCTTTTTGGTCCAGAAACACAGGGTGTGTCCAGTTGAAGAAGCAGGCAGGCAGTTTTTCCTTCCAGTAATCCGGAGGGACCAGTCCCTGGAGAAGGACACGGAGCTTGCTCACAACAAACTCACTGCCATCAAATCGATGCTGACTCCGAACAGCCCTATAAGATAGGGTAGAACTGCCCCTGTGGGTTTCCAAGAATGTGGTAGAGGGTCGAAAAACGCAGAAGACCCTCAACAAGCTGAACTGACACAGTGGCTCACACGTAAGGATTGTGAGAGGGCGTAGACCCTGGCAGTCCCTGGCATCTACCCACCACCTGAGAGCTTGCCTCCCTCTCCCTCCTTGGGCTCCCTACCCAGCTCGGAAATCAGCCAGGAGCGGTAAAAAGTATTGAGGGGCCTGAGAGGGGGAACGAGCCCCTCACCCAGGATTGCCGGTTCCCCTTGTGTCGCTTTTGCGTGGACAGTGTGAGCACTTGACACATGGCATCACGAGGCCCTTGCCACCACCCGAGCAATCAGAGACCGCCTCCACCAACCACAGCAGCCACAAAGGGCGGGGTGACCGCACAGGACCAGCCTCTACTTGTTCCAGCCACTACCCCCCTCACGTTATGTGTGCCCACTCCCCTGAAGGTGGCTGGCTCAGTGGTCAACTGTCTTTAAGCCCCTACTGCCCTGGAGTTCCCTCTGTCTGGCTGTGGTGCCCCCCTTCTGGAAAGAACAGGCAGTGCATTCTTTAAAGCAGATGTGCCAGTGGCCGGCTCCCTCTGAGGTCTGGCCCTCTGCAGGAGTCCCTGTGGTCCACTCCTTGCTGTCCCTGCCCTCCGTTCCCAGCCGGAGCCCTTCACTACCTCTGCGCCTCCTGCCTGCCAGAGGACAATGCCTGGTAGGCGGGAGAGGGGGTGTTTTTTCTCTAGAAGGTTACCATGAGGAGCCCCTGACCGATTCCAGCTCATAGCGACCTCCATCTAGGGTTTCTGAGCCCGTCAGTCTTTATGGGAGCAGACAGGCTCCCTCTTCCTTCTCCCTTGGGGTGGCAGCGACATTTGAATAGGGGCCTGGGGGTTGGCTGTCCAGTGCCTCTCCCACAGCACCACCAGGGCTCATTGGCACGAGGAGAGGTGTTGTGTTAGGCCAGGTTGACTACAGAAACAAATCCAGGGACACTCAAATATGTGTAAGAAAGAACTTTGTATCAAGAAGCGTTATAGATCAGGAAACATCCCAGCCCAGTCCAACTCAAGTCCCGAAGTCTGATACTGGTACGTAAGTCCCTCTTTAGACTCACGCAGTCCATGCATTCTGCAGCGTGCAGAAGCATCACTGGACAGTGGGCACAAGGTCATGAGGATCCAATGGCAGTGGCTCTGGTAGCTCTCCAAGTGACTCACTCAGTGACTCACTGGATAGCAGGAAAGTGAAGGCAGAGAGGGGGAGGAGGGTAAGTTCCCAGGACCTTCCTTAGGAGGAGGTCGTGCACACAAGGAAGCACCATCAGGCTGTGAGCTGATTAACAGGCTAGACACCACCTGTATACTTCAAGCCAACATGAAATTACCATATATACTTGTGTGTAAGCCGAGTTTTTCAGCACATTTTTTATGCTGAAAAAACCCCCCTCGGCTTATACTCAAGTGAGGGTCCCACTTACCTGTTCTCTGGTGCAGTGCAGGTGTTTTATGGTCGTTCCCACTCATCTGTGGGCGCCTGCAGCCTCTGTGGGTGGTCCGATGACTGCTGATCTCACCGCTCTTCTTTTCTCCTGCACGCCGGCAGCCTCTGTGTTGTCCATGCCATACTGGGCAAGAACCTGCCTGCTTCTGTGTGCTGGTACCTGGGGCGCACCGCATCCTTGTCAGATGAATGTCGGATGTGGCCACTCTTCTTCTCCTGTTCTTATCCAGGGCTGTGACCAGTTACGTAGCCTTTACAGTCTTACCCATGCTTGGTCATGCTCCCTTGCTCTGCCCAAGCATTGCTGAATACAAGTACCAGTATATCTCTCGTCTTGGATAGACAGTACACTTATTTACAGTATTTAACATGCTACATTTTATTTTTTATTTTCTTATTAACCCCTATCTGGACCCAGTGTTGTCTATGCTTGCATAGAACAGCCTGTGTTAGGGCTCATAATATACATGCTGCATTGTGTAAGCACTGTGTTACTGCATGTATTGCGTTAGCGCTTCCCATACATATGCGATAATGCTGCGTATGCAGTAACACAGCGCATGCGGTAACACAGTGCATATACAACACGGCGTGTATATTATGAGCCCTAACACAGTGTGCTCTATACAAACAGTCATGTCATCACATTCTGGAATATCAGCCTGCGTTAGGCCTCAAACTATACAAGCTGTGTTGTGTCCATGCGGTAAGGCAGTGTATATAGTAATGCAGCACATGCAGTAGCACAGCTTGTATAGTTATTGTGGATACCATATTGTTTTTGTTGACCCTATTTTCCACTTACAGAGCTAGTTTACTGCTTTTCTTTGAAATAAATATTCAAAAACATTTAACCTACTGATGCCTCAATTAATGTAATTTTATTGGTATCTATGTTTATTTTGAAATTTACCAGTAGCGGCTGCATTTCCCACCCTAGGCTTATACTCTAGTCAATACGTTTTCCCAGGTTTTTGTGGTAAAATTAGGTGGCTCGGCTTATATTTGTGTCAGCTGCTACTCGAGTATATATCTAACTACCGCAGGCATGTAGGGTCAGGTCCATGAGCGGAGCCTGGCAGCACAATGGCTCAGCACTCGGCTGTGCCCTGGGAAGGTGTGGCCATCGGCTTCCATAAAGATGGTGCCTTGGAGACACTGGGGGCCACTGCTGCTCAGGAACATGGAATTGTCATGACTCAATAAATGCTGCAGCACATGACAGCCACTGGCTCCTGACATGTGGATGGGGTCACACCAGGAAGGAACCTAGCTCACCTGATCCCCTAGGCTGCAGACCCAAGCCCTCACCCATTGGCGGACAAGATGTCTGGCTGGCCTAGTTCTCCTGTCCCCATACCATCGTCATGCCCTTTCTCCCTTCCCAGAGACCTAGCCCCACTGGACACTGGATGCAGTTCCTGTCCACCTATCCACCGCCACAAGCCGCCTTCCCTTCTGGATGCCAAGCTGAGCCAAGGCTCCCACCCAAACCTCAAAGCCAGCCTGGGCTTGTTCTTGGTCGCACTCACATCTAACTGGGTTGTGTGGCTGAGAGCTGAGGGGCCAGGTTACCCAGGGGAGGGGCGCCAGGGCAGCATCCCTCTGCTCCCAGTCCCCAGTGGCTGGCCCCTCTCTGGGACTTTGTCACCACCTACTGCCTGCTATAAGGAGTCCTGGTGGCGGGGAGGGCTAGGCACTGAACTGCTAACATAAGGTAGCCAGCCACTCTGAGGGAGAACAAGGCTGTCCACTTCCGGAAAGATTCAAAAGTTCCCGCAACTTGCAGGGGCAGTTGTCCCCTGTCCTATAGGGTCGCTGTGCCTTGGAACGGACTTGATGGTGGCAGTGAGCTCAGTTTGTTTGGATTCGCTGCACTGGGACTAGACGGTGGCAGCTGCTGGGCCCACAAAGGGGCGCTGTGGGGCAAGGCCATAGGTGAGTACAGAGCCAGTTGGCAAATCAGGGTCCCCAGGAGTCCTGGAGAGCCCCAACCTGGAAAACGGCACCGTGACACGTCATTTAAAAAAAGTACCAAAACCATCTGTTTCACTTCAATACCACCAGCTTACTCTCTAAGACCTCTTGCTACACCCAGGCCTATGCCCCCCCCCCAAAAGATCCCAGAGTTGAGGGGTTTACAAGGGTGAGTGCATTTGTGACAAGAATAGAGCTCAGGTCAGGCAGAGCCTCAGTGGCTTAGACTCCTGCTCCCACCCCCTAGCACTCCCTTGCTCCCTGCTCCTGCTATGGGGCCTGGGCTGACTTCTGGGTGTTTCTGGGTTTATGCAGCAGTTGTAGCTCCTGCTGATCCTAGTGATTCCCAAGCCTAGTGGCAGAGTCACACCATGCACAGGATGGAGGTGTGTGGGGTCTTCCTCCTGGCCTCCCACCTCTGACCTGGAGGGGGGGTGGTCACAGAGAGGCGCTTTCAGATGTTTCCTTTCCCCATAGTCCATCCTGAAGACTGAGGGGGTGGGTGGGAGAGTGCGGGTAGGATATGGGGATGTGGATGGGAGGGTGAGGAGTAGGTGGTGGAAGGCCGGCATGTGCGGAGGTGGGCCAGGAGTTGGATGAGAGTGTGGGTAGGAGGTGGTGGGAAGGGAGCAGCTGTATCTGGCATGGGGAGGCTGCCAAGTTCTCAGCCGAGAACTATCCTCCACCAGGAGCCAAGCCTGGGGGTGCCCAACCAGGGGGCATTTGGCAAGGTTTGGAGACATTTTTGATGGTCACAGGTGAAGGGGGTTCGGCCCTCGCATTTGTGGGTGGAGGCCTGGGTTTGCTCCTAAACCTGACAGTGCCCGCACCCCCACCACCATGCCACCTCCCACCCCATCCCCGGGGATTTCCCTGCTTCACCTATGGTCGGTCACTGCTACGTGGCGGACTTGAACTCACAGTAGCACAGTGGGCCTGGAACCCCAACTCCTCCCTGACTCCTGCCCGAGTCGGTGCTGCCACCTGGTGGCAGAGCGCTCCTGGCCGGAGCGGGAGCCTTTCGGAAACCTGAGACAATGAATAGTCAGCGGGCCATTGGAAAGCGCCTGAAATAGACAGACTGCCCGCGTGAGAACTAGCAGAGGTGATTTACTGTGAGCTAGCCTGAGGAGGGAGCGCGTGTGCGGCTGGTTGGCTGGTTGGAGGAGCCCGACTCTGGTTTCCCTGGTGGCAGAGTGGTTATGCATTTGGGGGGCTATCAAAGATCAAAGGCTACTCCTGGGGTGAATTGGTTGGTCCCGGGGAAGGGGGAAGAAATTGGGATCACTGGCCTGTTGATGTGGAGGTGGTCTGGCTTCCTGGCTGACCTTGCAGGTTGTTGGCTGGTCAGCGTCCTTTAAATGACAACCACTAGCCCACTTCTGAAGATCGCCCTGGCAGTTACATAACCTCCTGTCAACTTGTGGAGGGGTGGAGTCTAGCCTGTCAATCAGGTCCCAGCTTGATGACCTCATTTGGAGGCCAAGGGGATAATTAGCTCCCTGGAGGCCATACCCTCACTCTGCTTTGTCTTCCTGCTGACAAGACACCTAGAGCTACACTGATGGAAACAGAGCCCTGGAGCTGGAGGAACCACATGGAGACCCATGCCAGCACTGACATGCTTCCGCCCCCACCAGGTCCACAAGATTTTCCACACACTGGCCTGTGATCTTCCTGCATTCTGCATCATTGCATGTGTTGCATGAATCTGAAGAGGAATTTGCAGACTGGTATCAGACATATGGGCTAATATCGAACTTATGGGCTTGACCTGGACCGGGCTGGGATGTTTTCTCAATATACAATTGCTCTTTCATATAAAGCTCTCTCTTTTTTTTTTTTTCCAATCGTTTTACTAGGGGCTCATACAACTCTTATCACAATCCATACATACATCAATTGAGTAAAGCACATTTGTACATTCATTGCCCTCATCATTCT
>NW_022103920.1:6245918-6247963 GCF_000313985.2 Echinops telfairi | reverse complement strand
GGAAGGACCTGTCCCTGGAGAAGGACATCATGGATTGTCCAGAGCGAAGGAGGGCACAGTGGCCGCCACAACGGGCTCATGCCTGGCAGGGATGGTCAGGGCAGCACAGGCCCAGGCAGGGCTTCCTTCTGTTGCCTGAGGGTGGCTCTGTGCAGGGCCAACTCCACAGCACCTGACAACCATCATAAGGAATCTGAAATGCTTTGCTATAGAAACCAATGCATGAAGGAAAGAAAGGAGTCCTTCTGTCTGGGTGTGACGGATGGGAGGACAGGACAGGAGAGAGGTGCTGCTCAGGATCTGCTAGGTAGCTAGTTTAGGGACAGGGGGTTGTCCCTCCCATGCCTGCAAAGGCCCCCACAGAGGGGGTTGGAGAGAAATCAGGCAGCCATTAGATACTTACGAAGACCCCAAACTGAGCGTCTTGTACTCAAGCCCTTTCCCCTTCCCCTCCAGCCAGGTTGCCAGGCAGGAGGGACACCTGGGCGGGCCAAACTAAGCCCTGGCTCATGACATCACCCAGGTGGGTTCAACCCAGCCTATGGGACCAACCAATACCATCAACCACAGCTTCCCCCAGCCAGGGGCTGGGCTAGAATAAAGGCAGGGAGCACCTCGGATGCTCTCTTACCCTGTTCCTGGTCAGAGGCAGGTAGAGGGGGAGGGGCTCCCCACCCCACCAGCCTGAGGGCGCAGTTGTGCCTGCTCCAGGCCTACTGGGGCCCACAGCCTCTGGGCCCACATGCTCTCAGCCTCTAGGGTTCTTGGTTTTCTGACCTCTCGGGATTCCCCCCAAGATCCTCACGTGCGGGTGCTCTTTTCCACGTGGTTGTTGGGGCCCAGTTGTGAACCCCTTTGAGACTGTAGAACCTGAAACTTGTCCTGTCCATAGAAACCCACTGGGATTACAAAACGGGCTTCGGCGTGAATTCTTTCATCATGCGAAGCCAAGAACGGAGGCATTATCAACTCCAGAAACCTAACACCTGGAAGGACAAATGCTGTCACACCAGGAGCCTGGTGGCGCAGCATCTCAGCGCTCACTGAACGGTTGTGCGGTAGAGCCCACTGGTCACTCTTCTCCAGAAAGATGAGGCAGGCTACTCCCTTAAGGATGACACCTTGTGTGACAGTACTTGTCCCCTGCTAATGTCTCCGTGGGCTTCCCAGGTGCCCGGTTATTTCCTGAATGCTGAGCACCTGGGGGTGGGGTCTCCGCCTCGTCTGCACACACCACTGTGCTGGCTTCTTTTTTAAAGGTGGTAAAACTTTTCATTAAACCTATTATTTATTAAACTTATTATAGTGATACCTCGGTTGTCGAATGGCTCCAACCAAGCCTGCGCATTTCACTACTCGAGCAGCAGAGTTTGGAAAGAAAAAAAATCTGTTTGGTGTTCCTACTTTGCTCGATGGTCCACGGAAAATCAGACTAGAGAAACCTGTCCGATGGTCCACGGAAAATCAGACTAGAGAAACCTGTCCGGCCGAGAGTCAGTCACGTGTTGAGCCTCCCCTCGCTGGAACACAAAGGGGTGGAGCCCCAGTCTAGACACTGCTCTCGCTGAGACAGCACAGAGCGAGTGTGTTAGTGCGGTAAAACATTGGGCATTTTTCTTTCATTTTATTTGCATAAGATATTATAACCATGGCCCCAAAGAAAGAGGAAACCGGTGAGAGCCATGCGAGAGTTAAAGGTGAATCAGGTCCCTGGTTTTCTGAGTTGGCGGCTGAATACAACCTGGCTAAGTCAACATGATCAACAGTTTTGAAGGGGAAAAAAAGTTATTAAAGCGGCTAATGTAGCGGACGAAATGTGTGAAATGGTTAACTACGTCGAAACAGAGAACCCAGATCATGGAAGAGATTGAAAAGTGACTGTTCATTTGGATAAATCAGAAACAACTCGATGGCGATGGCGTAGCCGAGGCAGTGATGTGCTCGAAGGCTAAAAGCCTCCACAGTTAATTTATAAGTGCAATTTTTTGGGTTTCATAACTAATTACTTAGTTTTCCATGATTTCCTATGGGAAAAATATGTTCAG
>NW_022103920.1:6230967-6244928 GCF_000313985.2 Echinops telfairi | reverse complement strand
GGGGACGGCCGGACGCTCTTCCCTCCGTCTCTGCTGGGTGCACCTGCGGCGCCTGGAGGCTCGCGGGGGGCGGGGCGCACCCCCTTGTCGCCCCGAGTATCCCCGCAGTCTCGGCTGGCTTCTGCTGGGCACGTTGCCCAGGCTCGTCTCTAACTGCCAGGAGGTGGGCGCTCGGGTCCCAGAGAGCCTGTGTCCCCGCAGCCCCGGCGGCAGCGAGCCGGTGGCGACGCTGGGGCAGGTGGAGTGTGGGCTCCTGGCTCACCTGCGGCTCTGGCTGCGCGCCGGGGTGCTGCTGGTCAAGTTCCTGCCCCTGCTGCTGCTCTACCCCGTCACCTACCTCGACCCCCGCGTGGCCTCCCTCTGGCTCCGCCTGCTGCTGAAGGCCACGGAGACCTCGGGCCCCACCTATATCAAGCTGGGCCAGTGGGCCAGCACCAGGCGCGACATCTTCTCGGAACCCTTCTGCGCTGTCTTCTCCAGGCTGCACGTCCGCGTGACGCCCCACCCCTGGGCGCACACCCGCCGCCTCCTGCAGCAAGCCTTCGGGGAGACCTGGGACCAGGCCCTCTGCTTCGAGCACCTGGAGCCCGTGGGCTCGGGCTGCGTGGCTCAGGTTTACAAGGCCCACGCCAACACCGCCTTCCTGGGGGAGGACAGCCTCCGGACCCTTGGGGCGGGCGTCTGGGCCCTAGGGGGCTCTCGAGAGCGCTTTGGACCCTCTGGGAAGGGCCAGCAGCCTGAAGGAACCCTTGCTGACCAGTCATTTCTAGAAAGGCTGCTCCTCCCCCAAGTGGACGTTGTAGAGGTGGACACATCACGCCCTGGCCACCCACCTAAGCCAAAGCACCTCGTCCCTGTGGCTGTGAAAGTAAGTGCCGGGGCTCCCAGCGGGGCTTTTCTCATCTCTAACCCAACAGCCCGCAGCCCACTCCCACGAGGCTGCAGCTTGGGACCCCTCCCTGCAGATCACCCCCCTCCACTGCCTTCCTTTGGTTTCTGTTGGGCTGGCCATCACGTGCAAGCTGAGGGAAATGGGGTGTGAGCAGTCTGGCCAAGGAAAGGGGGGAAGGCTTGGCATCCTCTCTTTCTTGGAGCATAGAGGGACCACCTACCTTGCTAAGGGACAGTGTGGCTCCCGGATAGACTCCTCACTTTCCATGATGGAGACCCACATTGCACTCCTGGTCAGTGCACTGCATGCAGCCACCACCAGGCTGACCCAAACAGACTAGGTGCCAGGTACCCACTCCTAACCCATCATCACGGTCCGTAGGCGCAATTGTACAGCGATAGTAAGTAAAGATTATAGTAAAGTCATAGAGAGCATGAGCGATAGTAGAGAGATTGAAATAGTGGAGTCAGACACATTTCATGGTAGCATGCTCACCTCAGCCTCACTTGGTGGTCCACATGCAGAGAGAGAGAGCTATTTATTGCTAACCAAGGCTTTTATATTCTCTGGGGATGTGCAAGCCCCTTAATTACAGGTGAAGACATACATCACAGGAAAGGGTTGTGCTATAGGTAATACAGTAATGGGAGGGGGACGATCTAGGGGTATCCACGTAATAGGAAGGGGCAGTATTGGGGGTACACATGTGACAAGATGGGCAGATCCTAGATTCAGGATGGTGGCCTAACTTTGGATGTCACTGAGCAGGTTTGACCTGTTCTCTGGCTCACTATAGTGGTGGGACCAGATAGTAGTCTGGCAGCTGACAATCATTTACCATTAGCTGCAAGCAGTGTCCTAAGTCTAACATATATTTGGGAGAGACAATTTGGGAGAAATCTTTCTGTTTCCCACAACTAGGAAGTAAGGCTTCCCACCAAAATAGCCACTGGAAACCCTGTGTACCGCAGCAGAACATGTCTTATCCACAAGCCATTGAGGGGATGGTGCAGGACGGGCCTGTGTTTTATTCTGTTGTGCGCCCCAAACCCGGCCCCTGCCCTCTAGTCCGTTCCACCTCAAAGGCACTCACTGTGTAGGACAGAGTAGAACTGCCCCTTTGGGTTGCTGAGACTTTAGGTCTTCACAGGAGCAAAGAGCCTCATCCTCACTGAGCTCCTGGTGAGTTTGAACCACTGACCTTATAATTCGCAGCTCAGTGCATAACCCACGATACCACCCAGGCACCTTTCTTGTGCAGATTCACCAGTCTGGGCTCAACTTGAAAGCAGCTCATGGTTGGCCACGGCCCTGGGGGAAGGACCAGTGTGAAAGGGTCGGGGTAGATTGGCTGTGGTACACCCAAGGTGATGGTGGTTTGTGGCTTCGGTTGTGTTCATGGAAGTTTACAGAGCAGATTCGTTTCCCATTCAGCAATTTATACAAATTTGGTGACATTGTAACCCTGTTGACATTACAGCACCCTTCCCACTGCCCTGGCTTCCTGCTGCCATTCATCCTTCGTTCCGGGCCCTTCCTGCCGCCTTACCTCTGTTTGGGGGCAGATGCTGCCCTTGAAGTCTCATAGGATTGACTCATGTACAGTTCCCTCTGTACGATGGAATCTCGCCAGCCTCGCTTCTGGAGTCCTGGTGGCATAGTGGTTACACATGGGGTTGCCAACCCGTCCCTTTGAGGGGGAAGGATGGGGGCTTTCTGCTCCTGTCAAGCGTTGCTGTCTCGGAAACTCACAGAGGCAGTTCAACCCTGTCTTACAGGGGCCCAGAATTAGAAAAGCAAAAGGGAAGAACACGCTCAACATATCTGAAACTTAAAACTTGCAACTTTGAGAGAGTCTACAGGGAAAACATTGAACGACACAGGAAGCATCCAGAGAAGATGGAAAGACGACAGAGTCGCTGGACCAGAAATAACGAGCCGACAGCCCACCATATCAGGAGGTAGCATATGAGCAAGAACCAATGGTGCTGAAGGAAGATTTTCAAAAAGCAAGGTTCCAGGATTGACGGAGTGCCCATTGAAATGTTTCAGAAAGCTGAAGACGCACCGGAAGCACGCAGTCGTCTCTGCCAGGAAATTTGGCAGACCGCTACCTGGCCAACCCATTCCAAAGAAAGGCGACCCAACAGAATGCTATAGAATGATATCATTGATATCATCACACACAGCTAAAATTTGGCTGAAGATCATCCAACAACGGTCCCGGCAGCACATTGACGGGGAGCTGCCAGAAGTTCAGGCTGGATTCAGAAGAGGACGTGGAACAAGGGATATCATTGCTGATGTCAGATGGAGCTTGGCTTGAAGCAGAGAATATCAGAAAGATGCTTACTTGTGTTTCATTGACTTTGCAAAGACATTCAGCTGTGTGGACCACAATCAACTGTGGGTCACCTTGAGAAGAATGGGGATTCTGGAATACCTCTCTTTGTGCATGCAGAGCTCGTACATGGACCAAGAAGCAGTGGTGCGAACAGAACAAGGGAACGCTGCCTGGTTTAAAATCAGGGAGTGTGTGCGTCAGGGTTGCATCCTCTCACCACACTTGTTCAGTTTTGTGCTGAGCACATCCTCAGAGAAGCTGGCTTATGTGAAGAGTGTGGCATAGGATGGGAGGAAGGCTTATGAACAACCTGCGGTGTGCAGATGACAGCACCGTGCTTGCTGAAAGAGAGGACTTGAAGCCCTTCCTGCTGAAGATCAAGGATTGCAGCCTTCAGTATGGATTACAACAGAATGTAAAGAAAACAAAAATCCTCACAACTGGACCCATAGGTAACATGCTAAATGGAGGAAAGGTTGAAGTTGTCAAGGATTTTGTCTTGCTTGGATCCACAAAGTGTGGTCATGGAAGCAGCAGTTAAGAGATCCAAAAGATGTATTAGGGAAATCTGCTGCACAAGACCTCTTTAGAGAATTGAAGAGCAAGGCGGTTACTTTGAGGACTAAGGTGCACCTGGCCCCAGCCATTTTCCATTGCGTCATATGCGTGTGAAAGTTGCCCACTGAACAGGGAGACTGAAGAAGAATCGATGTGTGTGAATTGTGGTGCGGGGGAAGGCTATTGAAGGCACCACAGACTGCTCAGAAGACAGACAGTTCAGTGTTGGAAGAAGTCAGGCCAGGGTGCTCCTGAGAGTCAGGTGTGGCAAGAGTTCATCTTACATCTCTTGGGGCATATTATCAGGAGAGACCAGTCCCTGGAGAAGGACATCATGTTTGGTAAAGTGGCGGGTCAGAGGAAGGCTCTCTAGATGGACTGGCATAGTGGGCCGCATCCAGGAGCTCAGGCATAGCAACAGTTGTATGGATGGCACAGGAGCGGGCAGTGTTCTGTTTGATTGTGCATGGGGTCGCGAGGGGCTGGAGCCCACTTGATGGCACACCACCACCACCACGACAAAGGGTTGTGCATCAGTATTGACTCAGTGGCAGTGAGATGAGCAAGAATTGACTGAAGAGTCGTTTATTCTCTTCTCATGAAAGCCGATTGCCAAGAGTCAGCATTGACCTGATGGCTGTGAGTTCGGTGTTTGGTCTCGGGAGAAAGTTGAGGCTTTCTACCCCTGTGAAAAGTTGCAGTCTCGAGAACTCAGAGAGGCAGTTCTACCATGTCCTGTCAAGTTGCGATGCGTCGGTGTCACTGGATGGCTGTGAATAGTCTTCGGTGTCCTCTCTTCTGGGCCCCTGGTGGCATACTGGGTTACTCGTTGGTCTGCTAACCTCAAGGCCAGCAGTTTGAAACCACCAGTGGCTCCTCGGGAGAAAGATGAGGCTCTGCACGACTTTCGTGAAGAGCGACCATCTCAGAAACCCACAGGGGCAGCTCGACTCTGTCCTGTAGGGACGCCCTGAGTCAGCATCGACCTGACGTCACTGACTCTCTTCTAAGCATCTGGCTGTGTCTTTTCCAACACAGATTGGTTCGTTCTCCCGCAGTCCGTACCATATTGGATAGTCTTCACCAGCACCATCCTCCAAAGGCTTCTGGTTTGTCAGCTCTGCGATGGTTTGGGTCGGCCACCTCTTAGTTCTCAAAGTGGCCTCTCTGCTCTCTCACACTCGAGCGAGCTCTTTGGCCTCACGCTTCCCCGACGCATGCAGCACGTCGTTTATTTTTTCACTGCTGCTTTTGCGCGGATGATGGTGGCCCCAAGGAACATGAAATCCCCGACTGCCTCTGCCTCCTTGCGCGCTCCACCTCTGAGACCGCGCGGGCTGAGTGGGGCCCTGTGAATGGTAGACCTGGGACCTGCACGAAGCTGCTAGCAGCGCCTCCCACCTCTCTGCTCCTGCGGGTGTCTGTGGCCCCAGCACATGACGAGACACAGGCGTGCTGTGGGTTGGGCCTTGGCCTGCTAACCACAAGGTCGGCAGTTCAACCCTGACCCCCGCTCCGAGCCTCTCCTCGGGAAAGTGATGAAGCTGTCTGCTCCTATAGAGATTTTTATTGATTTACTTTTATTTTAATTGTTAAACTTTGTACTGTGAATGGGGCGAATGCTCCCATAAAGATTGGCAACGCCTTGGGCACGGTAGAGTGTTACTGTGTGTTGGAACTGACTCGGTGGTATTGGGTTTGGCTCTGGGGGTGCCCGGTTCAGGGCGTGACTGTTAACCCAAAGTTGGATGGTTCCAGCCCATCAGCGGCCCCAAGGGAGAGTGAGCTGGTGAACTGCTTTGGTAAAGATGACAGCCAAGCGACACCTGGCGGTGCTGCCCTGTCCAGTGGGTCCTGCTGGCTGGCACACAGCCATGGAGCATTTCCCTAGCAGAGGCTGAGATTTGGATGGCCTGTGAGTAGCATGCTGGCTCTGGCCCCACCCCTAGGGAGATCCAGGCTCACACTGTTCCCAAGCTTCGCAATGGGACTATTTGGCCTGTCCCTGAGAACCACGGCCTAACGTGGCTTCCACACTCAATGTGGAATTGAAAGGGTACAGGCGTTTCCCACCACCTTATGTGTGACAGGACTTGGCCCCAACTCCTGAGGCCAAGCTGAGCGCAGTGCCCAGGAGTCCTCTCCAGTGTCAGGGGGCAGGCTGGTAGGGTGAGGGGGCCCCTTCCCGTCAGTCCCTCCTGCGAGGGTTGGCTCCCTGGCCACCACTGCCGCTCTCACCACCCATCTCCTGCAGGTGTTGCACCCCGGCCTGCTTGCCCAGGTGCGCATGGACCTGCTGCTGATGAAGATGGGCAGCCGAGCCCTGGGGCTGTTACCAGGCATCAAGTGGCTGAGCCTGCCCGAAGTTGTGGAGGAGTTTGAGAAGCTCATGGTCCAGCAGGTACCACCCCCCCTCCCGCCGTTCTCTCTCTAGGGGCCCCCGCAGCACACCAGTGAAGTGCTCGGTTGCTAACCCAGTATGATCCCAGGCTTTCCAGTGGAGACCCTAGAGGCAGTGCTGTCACGGGACAGCACCGACGACGACAATGTGGTTCTCTTAGCAAACGGCTTCCCCAGGCCTCTCGCCTGTGGTGCCGTAGTGGGTAGATGCTGATGGCTGATGTGACAAAGGGCACAGGAGCCTGGTGGCTTCCATGCCACATGGTTCTGCCTCCCTTCTAGCAAAGCCCTGTGCACCTGTGCTAAGGGAGGGGGCTGCACCCAGCACCCAATTCCTCAGTGTGTGTTGGGTGGGGCCACTGTGATAGAAGAGAATCTGGAAGGTCCTGTCAGAGTGGGATGCTCAGCGCCCCATGGGGGACAGCTGGGCCCCCATGGAAGGTCCTGTCAGTGTGACAGCTAGGCCCCCATGGAGGATGTCGTGGGTGTGGTGGTTGGCCCCGTGGAGGTGGTCTTTAAGGTGTGGCTAGTCCCTTTTTCCCACAGCCTACCGGTCAGCGCTTGATCACTGGCCCGTGTGACTGAGAGCACTTGGGAAATACCAGGGGGGATGACATGCTTGTGGTGACACAGAAAGAGCTGCTTCTGCCTCAGCTAACCTTGCACTGCAGTGCAGAACAATCCTCAGCCAGGCCACATGCCCTGCCTGCTTTCCAAAGCTGACTGGGGAGATGGGCCCGGTGGGGCCAAGGCTGCGTGCAGACCTCCGCACTGGCTGCATGCGGGCTGAGAAGTGGGCCGCAGTGTCCTTGACGCCCTCCGAGCTGAGGGTCTCGGTCCCAGGGGTGCGTCTCCGTGGGCAGAAGGCATTGCTTTGTCCCGTGGAGCAGTGTGGTTCTGATCCTGTGAGAACAACGAGAGCAGAGGTAGCTTCTGCCCAACCACTTGTGCCTGGAGTATGCTCACACTTGACCACTAGCTGAGGGGTTGGAAGTTCAAACCCACACAAAGGCTTCTCAGCAGTCAGGCCTGGTGAGCTGCTTCTGGAAAGCCCCGTACCAGCCAGTCCTCCCGGCACACAGGGAGCACCAACAGTGTGGCTGAGGGGCGGGGTACAACTGCCAGTCAGGCCGGAGGGGCTGGGGTACAGTGCCAGTGGCCTTTCTCCTCCTCAGCTCACAGCTGGGCCAGACAGCGGCAGACATCCCAGTCGGAGGAGGGGTGGAAATCACGGATGAGGGTGGGCGGGTGCAGGTGCTTGTGGGAGGCGGGGAGGTGGGCAGTTAGGGTGCTCCTGGAGGTGGGGGACGGGGCAGTTCAGGATACTGGCAGGCGGGGGCTGGGTGCTGAAGGAGGTAGGTAGGGCAGCCCACTGTGGAGGTCGCACTGTGGAGTGGACTTTGTCCCGTATGTAGTCGGGGCCAGGGGCGGAGCATCTGGAGAGAGGGGACACCTACTGGCCTGAAAGGGGTAAGTGGCAGACTCGTGGCTCTGGGCCACCCCTTGTGTGGGGACACCAGGTGACGGAGTAGACCAGGTGGTGTGGATCAGTGCAGGTGGAGCTTCAGGGGCTTGTGGTGTCCACAGGGACTGGCCCAGTGTCGGGTCTGGACTGGAGGCCGAGAGTCCCTTCGAGGAGCCTGTGGGGGGTGTGGGAGGGGGGTGCTGCCCAGGCTGAGGCCAGCACCACCCAGGGGGCCCTGGGCTGAGCAGCCAGGCTGCTGCGCTTTCGGCAGGACCGGGTCCCCCAAGGCCGGGAAGGGTCTGGGGAGAGTCTTGGGTCTGCGGCCACCAGGGGTGAGAGCAGCTGGGCAGGGGGCCTTGGTGGAAGGCCTGCAGGCCTCTGCCAGCCAGGTGGAGTCACCCTGGACCCGCACCCACCCTCGTGGCTCTCCCCTGTAGATTGACCTGCGCTATGAGGCTCAGAACCTGGAGCACTTCCAGCGAAACTTCTGGAACATCAGTGCCGTCAGGTTCCCCACGCCGCTGCGGCCCTTCATCTCCAGGGAGGTCTTGGTGGAGACCTACGAAGTAAGACTGCCCGCTGGGCCTCCCTCTATCTGGAAGCTGGGAGAAAGGGGTGTGGACGGACGGGGTGTGGTGGCCAGGGGCTGAGAGGAATGGAAGTCAGTGCCCATCTTCCCAGTGCCGGTCTGTCGGGTGACCTGCCAGGAACCCTGGTGGCAGAGTGGTGGTTACATGTTGGGCTGTGAGCTTTGAGGTCAGCAGTTCAAAACCACTCGCTGCTCTGTGGGAGAAAGATGAGGCTTTCTAAGAGCTATATCTCGAACACGCCACATGTGGCGGTTCCTCGCTGTCTCACGGGGTCCCTGTGAGCCGGCATCGACTCGATGGCTTTCAGTTGGTCGGCGACCTCCATCTCCTCACCCCACAGGGTGGCATCCCCCATGCCAGCGTTGTCACAGGAGTCACGAGGCATGCACGCGGCACCGTGCTCTCGCAGCAAGGGCCAAACTCACATGGCCACTGCCCCTGCACTCCCGGGCCAGTCTCCTGAAGCGTGTCAGAGGTGGACCTGGGACATCTGTTTTGTCCCTCTGCTGCACCCTGGATGGGTTGCTTGAGAGGAACTGAGCCAGGGGCTCGCAGGTGGCACCGCTGTGAGGCCACCACAGGCCCAGGCAGTGCCCCTTCCCGTACAGGGGCCCCTGTGAGTCTGCACGCCGCCACTCTCACCTGCACAAAACCACTCACCGTGGCCAGAACTGCCAGCACGGGGGCCCGGGTGGCCACTCGGGTAACAAGGTCCACTGCCCAAGGAGAGGCTGGCAGCCCCCGCAGCCCCTAGGAAAGGAGCCTGGGGGCCTGAGCATGCAGCCCAGAAGCTTGGTAGAATTTTGTGCTACTTGTCACCCGCCCCGGGGTGGGGGTTGTATCTGTAAACAATGTTCCTTCACTGGCCCCTCCTCCCCCATGAAGCCACGGGCCCACTGGTGCCCCTGCGGCAGCTTCTGGGTCAGGGGGAGTTGTCCTGTGCCTCCTCATATGCGCACTGCTGAGGCTAGGACACTGGGTGGGGGATAGGCTCTGGGCCTTTCCGTCACTCATGGGGACAGAGCTGGGGTGCAGACTGCCCAGTGACGCTGCCCTTGCCCTTCCCCAGGAGAGCGTGCCTGTGTCCCGCTACCAGCAGGCAGCCGTGCCCGCGGAGCTGAAGCGGCAGATTGCCCGGCTGGGGATCCGCATGCTCCTGAAGATGGTAGGCATGGCGGGCGGGCCTGTGTGTCTGTCCACCCAGTGGACAGCGGTCTTGGGGCCATGCTGTGCCCATGCCCCTGGCAGGTAGTTCCTGGGTGGGGACGGTGTGCCTGCACCGGGCTGAGTTTTGGGTGTATAGGGTGTATCGGTAGGTGGGCATATTTTGTCACTCCTGGAGTCCTTTGGGGTGGGTGGGGGATCCGGGCATCAGATAAGTGCAGGATACAGATGGCCGGTTGGGGGCCTATCCCAGCCCAGCCCAGTCCAGGGGCTCATCGAGGAATGAGATACAGGAAGCCGGGGTGGTAGCGGCTGCTGCCCAGATCCTGCCCCCGCCTGGAAGGGCCTCCCGTTCCCGCCCCGCCCGAGGAGGTGCTGCTGCTGGTGCTGGGCCATGTGAGTTTCAGGGCCGACTCAGGCACGCATGGGCTCGGGCTTTCAAGGCTGGGACTGTTCAGAAGGTGACCTGTTGTCCAGGGAGCCAGCCCTAACAAATCATCATGGGTCCAGCAGGCGCGATTGTACAGCGGTGATAAGTAAGGATTATAGTAAAGTCAGAGAGAATAAGAAAGATGGAAGAGAGATTGAAATAATGGAGTCAGACACAGTTCACGGTAGTGTGCTCACCTCAGCCCCGCTCGGTGGTCCACGTCAGGATGTGGAAGGCAGGAATTGCAGGAGAAGAGCGATTTATTGCTGACCAAGGCGTATATATCTTTGGGGGTGGGCATGCGTCCTAATTACAGGTAAAGACATACAATAGGCAATGCAAGCAATAGGAGGGGATATACCATGGGCATAAGCATAACAGGAAGGGGATGAGCTAGGGGTGTACACATGATAGGAAGGGGAGGCACTAGTGGTATACATGTGATAAGATGGGCGGACCCTAGTTTCATGATGGTGGCCTAACCTTGGTCACCCTTGAGTGGGCTTGACCTCCCTGGGTTCTCCTTCAGGGAAACAATCTACTGCTGTCCTTATCAGAAGAGAGTGGGCCCTCCTTGTTGTGGGATACACAGTGGTGTCTGCTTCCTCTGCGTGGCTATAACCCTTAGGAAGAATAACCCCTGACCTACTTCTGTTGGCCTCCGAGTGTCAGTCATTCACCATGTGTAGCGAGCTGCTAAGTTTGGCATCCATGGGGGAGACAACGGGAGAAATGTTTCTGTTTCCCACAACCTGTCCTCTACTGGGTGGGTCCCTGTGTGGGTTTCAGACCTTTCAGTGGGGTGGGGTGGTGAGCTGGGCCCTCACTGGTTTCCTGCAGATATTTGTGGACAACTTTGTCCATGCGGACCTCCACCCCGGGAACATCCTGGTGCAAGGCGTCCACCGTCTGCCCAGGAGCCAAGAGTCTGGGCCGCCTCAGAGGGACGGCCTGGCCAGGTGGGCTGCAGCTGCCCTCCCTGACCCACAGCCCCTGAGGCTGGTACTGCTGGACGCAGGCATCGTGGCCGAGCTGCAGGCTGCTGACCTGAGCAACTTCCGGGCGGTCTTCCTGGCTGTGCTGATGGGGCAGGTGAGACGGGCCTGGCTGCTGTGGGGGCCCCTCTAGTTCCTGAGCATTAGACGAGGTGCGGGCAGGAGGTCTGTCTTGAGCACATGGGAAGGCAGAGGTGGAGGGCTGGGGGAGGGGGAGCAGGGTGGGGTGAAGGAGGAAGAGCTTGGTCCTAGAAGGCGGGTCCCGGGAGAGCCTGGTCCCCTGTGAGACTCTCAGCCAATTCCAGGGGCAGTCCAGCCCCTTGTGAGCTCTGTAGGTACCAGGACGCCCATGAGCCATGCAAGTGGATCCAGGGAGAGTCGGCCCCTGGCCCATTAGGGCCCCCTAGACCCAAAGAGACTGCTGGGCCCGGGTCCCCTGACACAGGGCAGAAAGGGAAGCACAGGTGAAAGGCAGTGTGGAGGGAAAGTTGGGCGCGGGTGGGGGTACCTGGGCCAAGCACCCAGCTCTGTCCACCCCATGGGTTCACCTCCCTCCTTCGTTTCTCTTCCAGGGCCACAGGGTGGCTGAGCTCATCCTGCACCACGCCCGGGCCAGCGAGTGTGGGGATGTGGAGGCCTTCAAGGCCGAGATGGCTGTGCTAGTGAGCCAGGCCAGGAAGAACACTGTCACCCTGGAGAAGGTGGGCAGGGGCTCGGCCGCCCGGGAGTGGAAAGGGCATGCGTGGGGGACTGAGTGGGGGTGATGCTGTGGGTGCGTTTGGGGTGTGCATGTGTGGTGCGTGTGAGTGTGTGTGTGTGTGTGTACAAGTGTGGCGTGTGAGTGATGTGTGTCGTGTATGTGTGGTGCACTGTGGGGGGGGGGCAGGGTGGGCTCCAGGCCCTGCCATCTCTGCCCTGCAACCCTCTTGTTTTCCAGGTTCAAGTTTCCAGTCTTCTCTCCAGCGTCTTCAAGTTACTGATGACGCACAGGGTGAGGCCCAGGCTACTCCTGCAGGCTCTCGGGGTGGGTGCCTGGATCCCCAGGGTGGGGGACAAGGCTTCTCTCCTCGGGAGATCGCAAGGGGTGGGGGGAGCAGCTGCTGCACCCGGGGAAAGGCAGGAGGAGCTTTCTAAGCCGCCCTGCAGGGCCCTGTTTTCGGTGCCCCCGCACCGCCCGGCCCTGGGATTGTAACCACCTGTGAAAGGGACAATGACCAAGCCCAGGGGAGTGCCAGCACGTCAACCCTCCTTCTTCTCACTGCCCACTCTGTGGCTGGGGTGGGGGTGCCCCGGTGGAAGGGGCCGTCTATCTGGTTACCGCTGCCATCATGCCTTCTCCAGACTGGCCAGTGTACCCACCGCCGTGACTTCTGTGGGACGGTGGGTTGTCGACGGTGGTAGGGTCGTCTCCAAGGAGACCGCGTCGCTGGGTTTAGAATGATGGGGGAAACCGGAATAGCAGCAAACCCAAATGAGAGAGACTGGCCCAGCGGGCAGTGGTGCACCCACGGACGGAGGACCAGCCAGCGCCCGCGCAGCCTCTCCTGAAGGAAGACGGGGAGCGGTGACCTGGTGACAGGTTCAGCTAGGTCGTCGCTGGCTGATGGGTCCCACCTGAAGATGACAGACGCCCCCCACCCTCGCGGAGGAATGGCAGATTCACAAATGCCTTTGGTGACAGCCCCATCCACATGCTCAGCTTGTAGACGCTGAGCTTTGGGCTTTCCCAGGAAAACTCGCGTTTTTGTAAGCAGAAAGACCAGCAGGATTTGCAGTATAGAACCTCATGGGGAGAAATGTGCAACCCTGGCCCCGGGCTCACAAGAAGGGTGTTGTGGGTTGCTGACCATCTGGCCCTGGACTGTGACCTGTGGGCAGTGGAGGAAGGGTGGGCTGTATGCTTGGCCGTGAGATCGTACAAGCAGGAGCTCTGGAGAGAGTGGCTGTCTTCAGAGCAAGGACAGAAGATGAGCGTGGTTAGTCGGAAGTTAGTCAGCTCAGCACATGGAGGTCAGGCCGTGTGGGAGGCCCAGGCTCCAGGAGCGATTCATCAGGTGGACCCCTCCAGAAAGGGGCTCCTGACAGAGCATGTGGTGTGCATGTCGTCAGCAACCTGGTTATGCTTTCCTGGGTGCTGGGCTACTCACCAGAAGGTGGGGGGTTCAAACCTACCCGCTGCTCCCAAGGAGAAGGATGAGGCTGTGTGTTCCCCTGAGGAGCGACGGTCTCCAAACCCACGTGGGTCAGCATGGGTGGGGATGAATGGGACGGAGGAAGGAAGGGGACTCTGGTTTGGCCGGTCCAACTTGTGGACAGACTTCTGGGACGTGGCTTGTCCCTTGTCTCCCACACCCACTATGAGGTGTTTCTTGACATCTACCACATCTTAAGGAAATCCTCTTTTAGGGACAGCCTGCAGAGCGGCACAAAGGGTAGCAATGGACTGAGATGGTGTGCTAGGCAGGGTCAGGCTGTGATGTCCAGGCTAGGAGTGGGCTCTGAGACAGGAAGTGATCCTGGAGGCCGAGTATGGTGCTCACTGTGTTGCTAACTAGAAGAATCAAGTCTTTTCCTTCCAATCTTCGTCATTTATTTCTACCACCATCTTGATGCTTTTATTGAAAGTGTTGCAGACAGAAGGGAAAGAAGTAGAAATCAGGACAGGTCTGCAAACGACTGATGCTGGCACCGTGGAAGGGCTGTGACTTTTTGAAATGGCAGCTCTCTGCCAGTTTGTCTCGTCAGGGGCTGTGCTACCCAACATCCCCCTAAGTCAGCAATCACGTCCGTCCTGTTCCCAATCTGGGGCAGTCTTGCGCACGCACGCCCTAGCTCTCCTCATTCCTCCATTCCAGTTCAGCCTGCTCCTCACGTACTTCCCTGCGTCAGACTTGCTGCAAGATCGGCCCGGCTGGCCCGCTGGTTGATTGGAGAGGAGAGATCACTAACCAGCCCAGAGGACATGCTGCCATTGGAGCAGAGCCCGCTGGGTGTGGTCTTCTAGAAAAGGGCCCCGGAGCTGTGGAGATCGTTCCTCCTGACTCACACTTCTGGGATCATCTGGGAATTACTCATTTTAAGCCATGTATATACACAAGGTTGTAACCCCCCAAAATTCTGGAA
>NW_022103920.1:6218933-6230267 GCF_000313985.2 Echinops telfairi | reverse complement strand
TTGAATGAAACTCCTTTTACCAAAAAAATTCACTTTTACCAGAGAAGCTTCCCAGGTGACACCACGGGGTGCACTAACTCAGAGTGAGTTGTCCAATGCTCACCTAGCAGGGAAAATGTGTACTGTGACAGCTGTGTTCCAGCCAGTGCACTTCTGGTTATTTTGGGGGAGTACCTCATCTACGTGGCTGTAATGTATGTGTCAGGCGCATGCGCAGGCACGCACGCACACCTCTAGATACTTGCGGTACGATTCTTCTCTAACATCCTAGCACGTGGGAAGTGGGTGCGTGCATGTGTGAGGCGGAGGACGGGCTTGGGAAGAAGTCTGGAACACAAGGAAACCACACGGGGGAGTGGTGAGCGTGGACGAGGACGGACTGCCTCCGACCCTCGTCGCCCAACGGGCCTTAAGAGAACCACTACTCTTATCTTTCAGGTGAAACTCGAGAGCAATTTTGCTTCAATTGTGTTTGCGACCATGGTGCTGGAGGGGCTCGGCCGCTCCCTGGACCCCCAGCTGGATATACTGGAGGCAGCGAGACCCTTTCTCCTTGGGGGTCCAGCGCCCTTCCCCTGACTGCAGCCTGTCACCGGGGAGCTGCCCCTGAGGCACGTGAGCACTCGGAAACTGGGTGTTTGGAGCTTGCTGGGCATCTATCTCCAGTGTCAGGTCGTCCATGAAGTGGGGGGTGAGAAAGCCCCCCCCCCAGTCATTGTGAGGCTGGGCCTGGTGGCCAGGACCCCTCCGGGCCATGAGGAATGGTCTGCGGACCAGGGGGAGGAATAAAAGGAGTTGCTTTGTGTCCTGGCTTTTCTTTCTTCTCGTCTTGACCCTGCACACTCCTCCATCCTGCCAGGCCTGCTGGTCCTGGTCCTGGGTCATGGCACAGAATCCGCCACACTCCTCCTGCCCAGCTCTTCAGAATATGCACCTTTATTGGTTTAAAAAAAATCTGAAGTAATGCACACACATATATAATTTAAAATTTTTAAATTTGAAATATTTTTTGAGGCACAATCTACCACTAGAGCCATTTTCACTGTGTCCCATATCTTCTGTTTAGTCCTCTTTCGCACTCCTTGCTAAGTTTCATTACCAAGTGAGAGAACGGTGATTCCCAGGGCTAACATGATGTGGGGAGTTCCGGCAGCGCTGTTCCAGTTGTGTATGGATGACAAAGTTGCCTCTCTCAGCCATATGCTTGGTCCTCCGTGAAGCAGGAAACACGGGGTCCATCTCAGTGTTGTAAAACCACTGGAGAGAGATCCTGTGTCTATTCCGAGACTCAGGGGACGTGAGATCAAGCAAGGCTTCAGGAGGATGGTTTGTTCAGTGACTTAAAACAAAATTGGTGACAATATACACAGCAGCATATGCGCACTCACCAATTTGCATATACAGTGAGTTTATTGTGCCAACCTGGCCAATAAACACGTGGGGTTAATTGAAGGGCTCGGTGAGCCTTTCTGGTTCTCGGGTCTCTTGCTTTGTGATGATCAGACCAGGGTGCAGCTGCCTTAGTTCCCTGCTTCAGCTGGCAAGGCTCACTTCCTGCAAGACATCCCCAAGAAGCCACATGGACCTACCCCGATGCAGCCCTGGGTGCTGGAGCACCCATGTGGAGACCCCTGCCAGCGCTGAGAATTTACACATTCACTGACTCCGCTTTCCTCCTGCAGTCTGCATCATTGCTTCTGTTTTGTGAGATGGAGGAGGACTTTGTGGATTGGTGTCGGACATATGGGCTTGGGCAGCACTGGGTTGGGATGTTTTCTTGGTGCACACTTAACCTTCATATAAAACTCTCATACATGAGTTTCTGTGGATTTGTTTCTCTAAAGTACCCAGACTAACACATACAGCAACACAAGCGCAGTCACCAGTTTGCATATGTGCTGTCGATGGACTGTGGTGACCTCCTCCCACTGTCTCCTTCTCACTCACTTTGCCCCTGTTTCACCACCTGGAGTGCCCACATCTGTGCTCCCAGGTTGCTGCAGCAATCTTTCTAGTTGTTTCAATCTCCTACAGGTAATTCTTTAAAAGTGTACTGCGCTCACGGCAAACATGACTTACTGAGCTAAATTTGCAATTCAGAGATGTTTTGTTTTGTTTTTTGGGAGGGGGCTAGTTTTGGTTGCCAGAACATCCCCAGGCAGTAAATTCGGGGGGGCCTCCAGTTTCAACGTGCCTTATACATGTTTTCCATGCAGGAGCCACCTATTGTGTCCCAGGCCAAATTACAAAGTAATGGCGGTTGGACCCCATCCAATTCCTAATTGTGGGACAAGATAATCCCTCCCCCTTTAACTCTTTGCTTTCTTTATCTTTCAAGTTAAGGGGGGTAGGTTCTTGGTTGAGGTTAGATCCTGTAATGCTAATCCAAGTAGGGTGTTCTCACAGTCCCGTGAAGTTTGATTTGCATTCGGAAGCTGTCAGTGTCGGGGTGGCCTCCCTTCCCCTCAGCCGAAAGGCCCCTATTCAAATATGGGGAGGGCCTGGAAGCAGCTCTTCCAGCCCATCTGGGAAGCAGCTAGATTTCACTGTTTGACTCATAATTGTTTGTAGGCTGAAACCATAAACTTTCTCTACCAGTTTTTTTTTTCTGTTAAAAAGATCAGAATTTGAAATGCAAAATCCTTTCAAAGTTAAGGGCCCCCAAGCTTCTAAGGAGCAGCACTGTTTTAAGTACACGTGAGCACTGACGTTAAAGCAGTGTTTTAAATTTAATTCAGCAAGAAGGATGGAGAGAGAGAGTGAATTTATTTCATCTGCGTAACTTTTGCTACCAGAGAAAGAAAGTACAATGGAGGAATAACAATGTCCTGAGCACACTTAAGGTACGATCTTAAATGACTCATTCGGTTGCAGGACACTCCGAGGTGGCAGGGTCGGAGAAGCTGTCCTCCTTCCAGTCCAAGAAGCAACAGAAGTCAGTATGAAGGCCCCATGGAGAAGAGGGAGACAGAGGCCAAGAACCCAGGGTTGCAGAACAATGAAACAACAGGGCTTTTAGGGAGACACACACAAACCCGAGCACTGTTAGCTTGACCTTAGCCCAAAGGCCGAGAAGCGATCGACGAGCTAGTGAGCCTCCAGGAGGGAGCAGGTCTGGACGCCGTGTTGGGGTTTGGGGCAAAAGTGTAACAAAGAAGTCGGGCTTCTAGGGGGATGTCCGGGCATTGTCCTGGAAGCGCCCCCGTGACATCCAGGGGCCGGATCACTCCCCCAGGACAGCGCTGTCCGCGGAAGCCGTCAACCCTCCCAGCCCCCGCCACGGCGCGACGCTCCTCCGCAAGGCCCGAACCCGGCCATACCATTTCGTATTTTAGGGGGACCCGCACCCAGAGCCGCCGAGCGGCAGGCAGCAGACGAGGCGCAGGAGCTCGGGTGCTGGCGCTTCTTCCTACGCCGGGGAAGGCGCTGAGTGCGGATGAGGCCGTTTGAACTTGACACGCGGGCAGCTGCTCGCCCGCCGCCGCACCCCTTGGAAGAAATGGGCGACGCCGTTGCAGGGGCGGGGCGGGGCACCTGCCGGAAGTGACGTCAGGCGGCGCGCGGCCCGGGAGCGTCCGCGGACACCGGCTGCCATGTCGGCTCTGACGCGCCTGGCGCCTTTCGTTCGCGCCGGAGGCCGGCTCTTCCGAGGCTGCGGCTCACGGTCGGCGGGAAGCGGGGGCGTCCGTCAGTACGTGTCGGCGGGGGTCTTCGCCTTACTTGGGGCGCACGGGCTCCCTTCGTCCTCACCTTGACCCCGCGCGGGCGGGTGTACGGGTCCCCGCCGCAGGGCATGCTGGGGGTTGTAGTCCCTCCTGGGCGCGGGGAGGCAGGGGCTTCGCTGGCCCCAACCCCGAGCATCTGCGGACTTGACCGCCGCCCCGCCGCCCACCGTCAGGTCCGGGGCCGAGCGCGCGCGTGCGTGTCACCCCCGTGGACGGCATCCGCCAGGCGGTGGCCGCTGCCCGAGTGTCGCGCGAGTGTGGGAAACCCCCCCTTCGTCCTGGGACGAGCCTGCGCGGGCTAGCTTCTAGGGTGTCCCCGAGCTCGGGAATGGTCCCGGGCGGCGCTGACCCGCTTCTCTGCCTGGCAGTGCGGGCGGCGGCGTGCACATCGAGCCCCGCTACCGGCAGTTCCCCCAGCTGACCAGGCACCAGGTGCTCCTGGGCGAGTTCTTCAGCGGCTTCATGTGGTTCTGGATCCTCTGGCGGTTCTGGCACGAGCCGGACGCTGTGCTGGTGAGTGCGGGCGGGGGCTCCACGACCTTGCTTCTCAAGGACACACAGGGGCCAGGAGGCCTTTCAGCTCCCGTCCTCAGGAGACCAGAAACGAATTCTGTCTTCCAACGTCTTTTTGCCAATTTCCATTGCTCCACACCCGAGTTTCTTGAAGCAGGATAGCCGGGCTGGGTGCAGTATGAACTCCATCCAGCCCAGAGTGACTCACCCCATAGGACCCGTGTGAGAACTGCCCCGTACTATGTCAGAGGCTGTCCGTTTTTAGGGGAGACCACTTCTTCCCACAGAGGAGTGGCCTTCAGTGCTTAACCTAGGCCTCCTGGTGAGGTGCACATGTGCTGATTGGGCCGGAGCAGCTGTTCCCAACCTGCGGGTCTCCACCCCTTTGGGGGTTGAACGACCCTTTCACAGGGGTTGCCCTCTTCTTAACAGTAGTAAAATGACAGTGATGAAGTAGCAACGAAAATAATTTTATGGGGGGGCGGGTGTCACCACAACATGAGGATCGCAGCATTAGAAAGGTTGAGAAACCACTGCCTTAGAGGGAAGTTCCTGAGCTGGGACGATGGAGCAGTTACTGCAGACCTCCTGCCGACTCCAGGGACCTTGAATCATAGTACATTTGGGGTTGTTTCTGAGAGGAAACCCTTGTACATGTGAGCAGTGCACATGTGTTAGGAGCAACGGGCTGCTACATACCCTGTCTCTTTCAGCATGTCTCTCTCTGAGCTGCAGCACGCTAGCTGGGTGCAGGTATGGGGTCAGAGTAGGCAGGCACTGGAGAGCCTGTGGGTTCCCTTCTTGGCACCATCGTAGACTCAGGACCACGCCAACTTGAGTCAGGGATTCTCACGGTCTCCCAGTGCACACACACTTGATGCCGACACACGGTGGCGCATTAGTGCGAAATGTTGCAGGAATGACCACGGCGGGACACAGACTCGAGCCAACACAGGCTGCTGAACTTGGCGCTGCGAGGGTTGTCACAAACCTTCCGTTTTGTTAAAAATCAAGTCCACATGATGTGTATCAAAGTGAGGTGTGCCCATTGCCATGGTGCCTGGCCTGATGTGATGGCACCAGCCACATGTGCCTGGGGGCCCCCAGCAGGATTGGCCTGGGCTGTGTGTGGACTCCACTGCCCGTCACAGTCCAGTCGTGTGCTGGACGCAGGCCTGCCATTGGAGCCCAGGGCCCCGCCACGGTTGTCAGCCCAGCGCGTGGTGACCACCTCTCCCTCCCATGGCTGCTTTTGGCCTGTAACTGGCCGAGTAGGCTTTAGGTCCTTGACTGTTGTCCATTCCATCGCTGCCCAGGGTCACTTTCCGTATCCAGATCCTTCCCAGTGGACGGATGAGGAGCTGGGCATACCCCCGGATGACGAAGACTGAGGAACCAGCTCTGCTGGCTGTCTGGTGGGTGTGCCCTGTGGTGCTGTGCTGATCATTGGTCACTTGTAACTCAGCCTGGGATGGCCGTGTACTGGCAACGTGAGGGGCTCATTTCTGCACACATTGTTTTTGCATCACCCTCCTCCTCTCGCTTTCCTGGAGTCTGTTCGTCTCCATCTGATAAGTGGATGTGTTCCCACCTTGGTGTCAGGCAGAGGGATACAGTGATGAGCAGACACCCCTGGTGAATATGTGCGTGTCCTTGTCCCTGTCCCTTAAGTCTGCAGTGGCAAGGATGGGGAGGTCCAGCAGGTGGAACTGTCCACACATGAACTCTTCAGACAGTAGCGAGCCCTTCCATCTTTGATCAGAAAGTCAGCTTTTCTTCTTTCACAAGAGAGGCGTGCTAGGAGGGTGCCTTATCCCCCCGCCCCACCTTCGGCGACCCTCATTGTATGTTTCATAAAATAAGTAATGCTATTATAATAGCTGCCACGATCAATTGCCTTGGCATTTGCTACAAAGGATGTGAGGAGCCATCGAATCTATTGGAACAAAACGCTTGGCCAATCCTGTGCCGTCCTCACAATTGCTCTTAGGTTTGCACCCAGTGTTGCACCCCTCGACCTTACCAGGCAGGATATCCTTTCCCTGGGACTGTCTCCTGATGATATGTCCAAGCAAAGTATAGAAGAGGAGAGGTCTTGCCATCGCGCCCTAAGGAACACCGTGGCTGAACGATGGTGGCACTTTTTCCAGCCCAGATTTGCTTGTTCTAGGAGTTCACGGTGTTTTGGTATTGTCTGACACCGTCATGCGGATGCAGAGGCTCTTCGCTGGTCTCTCTCACACACTGTCATTTTCCAGTGCCTGCAGGGCCCTTGGAGGGTCATCTTGTGGTTTGTAGCACTTGTAGATCCAAGAAGGCGAAGTCCCTGACCTCCTCACGCCTTCTGACCCTGCCGCCCGCTGGTCCAGAGGGAGGAAGCATTACGTTAGGTGGCACTGCCCATCTTCTAAGTAGTAGTAGTTCATTGGCATCCAAATTCCAGCAGTCTGCGGTGGGTACTGAAGAGTGGAGTGGGCTGAGCCCCCACCCAAGGGCAGGCTTGGGGTGTCTGCTGCACCTGCTCCCCTGCAGGCCTGCACTCGGCTTCTCCCATCTCAAGGTTGTGGTGGACAATGTGTGCTGGCCTCTGTGGAGTCTTATGCTTATAAGCAGTTTGTGTGAAATCGGTTCCCAAAATTATGTTGTCTACCATGCCCCTTTCACGAAAAAACAAAACCATCAACTTTCAGAGCCCCGTTGCAGTTAAACCCCTGCTACCATAGCCCGCCGTCCTGCCACAGGGTCGGTGTCTGCTTTTGCAGGGGCCCTGGTGGCATCGTGGCTACGGCGTTGGGCTGCTAACCGCACGGCCACTCAGTGGGAGAAAGATGGGGCTTTCTCCTCCCGTAAAGTCTCAGCCTGGGCCCCCCAGGGCAGTTCTGCCCTGCCCTATGTGGTTGTTGTCTCTGTTTGTGTGCTCATTGTTCGATGCCCCTGCTCTGACTCAGCTGCCCTGCAGGCTGCCCTTCCCAGCAGACGGGCTGCGGTGGGTGTGATGCACAGGGCCCGGGACCTCAGGATGGGTTTGCTCTGCCCCGCGCAGGCCCCACATCTGACGGGGTTCCATGAGTGCCAAAAAGAGGGGCTGGGAGCCAGGGGCTTGGAATCTCCAGAACGAGGAGACCCAGCGCTTTCTGCCTTTTTTTTTTCTTGCAGGAGCCGGTTTTCCTGCCAGAAGTGCCGGTGTTGTAAATCTTGATTAAAGTGGTTTGATGGAGAAAAAGGAAGAGAGTTGTGGCTGTTTGTGCAGCAGCTGTGCCTGGTGCTCTGCCAGCCAGTCCCCACTCAGGCCCTAGGGAGGCATCAGCTCAGGCTGCCCACAAGGACCTGGGCCCACACGCAGGGTCAGTGGCTGGGCTGGGGTTGCCTGTGGAGCTCCAGCGTGGCACCGCGGGTGGAGGTCAGCTGTGCTCCAGTGGGCTGAGCCCAGGCTTCATGGGATTCGAGTGGCTGGAGGAGTGGGAGACAGAGCTCCCCTGCAGTTGCCAAAAGGCACCGAGCAGCTTGTGTGGTGCTGGTGCTGTCCTGAGAGACGATGGGGCGGGGCCAGCTTCCACCCAAATAACAAGTGGCCAGCGGGTAGACGTGCCCAGAGCATAGCTGTTTCTGGTGGTGCTGGCTTTGACCACCTGGTCACTGGGGACACTGAGGAGGACAGTGAGATTTCAGGAGGGTCCTGAGGGAAACGGACCTGGCCAGGCAAAGGATCGGGATGCCGGAGCCAAGCCATGGGCATAGGCCCTCTAGAGAAACACGTCATTCGGTGAAGGTCCAAGGAATGCATGCTCCAGGGACATCGGAGGAGAAGGCAAGTGACAAGGGGGCATGCTGAGTTGAGACTCATGATGGAGGGGGCCATCCCTTGTCATCTCCCCTGGTGAGGTGGGCTCACTGGAGAAGACCCCGACAGCCTTCAGTTCTGCGAGCACTGAGACCTCAGCAGGGCTCATCCCCCCCACCCCCACCCCCGCACTTTCAAACCGCTGTCTCACACACACACACACACACACCCCACTTTCAAACGCTGACTCGGATGCTGAGCAGCCCAGTGTGTGGTGACCACAAATGGCAGTCCAGGGGCCGCTGTCGCCGGAACCACCTGCTGCAGGGAACCGCCCCAGCCTCCCTCCTTCCAGGATGGGTGGCTCCACCAGCCTCATTTTGTGGGCACAAGTGGGAGTGGGTCCCAGGGGCCCACTGCTAGGCTTTTGATGGCTGGTGAGGTATGAATAAAAAGCACTGCGGCTTTTCCTCATAATCTGTTGGGGGCTCTGGTAACCAGACAATTCGGGCTACATGTAGTTCTAGACTTGGGTAACGTACAGAGGGGTAGGCCTAATGGGCCCCACAAACTTGGAAGCCTGCCTGCCCGCCCGCCCCCCCCATGTTCTTTCTGAAGTTCATGTGAAGGGGGCGGGGGTGGGAGCCTTTCAGACGGCGTGAACAGAACGTGTTGTGTTGGGAAGTCAGCTCGGTGGGGTGGGGCCAGCAGCACCAAGCTTCACAGTCTCACAGGAGGCTGTAGCTACCCTGCCAGACCACCATCGCCAACAGGAGCCGCATGTCCCCAAGACCATACCTGGCACTGATCTGGACCACTTTAGAACACCACGCGCAGGTATCCTCGGGATACCGTGAGAAGCTGGTGTGAAGGAGCTGCAGGAACGACGTGGCTGGAGCTGGCTCCATGCAGTCAGTCTTTATTAGAGCAGAGTTCGCATATTCACATCAAATACATACAACGTTTTTTGCCTTTTATATAATACAGTTTTTAAATTACACAGAAATAAATTCAATCTGAAGCTCAGCTATCTTCCTTTAAATTTTTAAAAATTAAATTCTCCATGCTTTCTATCCAAACTGAACAATATTTTCCATTGTACAAATTTACACGAGAAAAACTCTATAAAGTACAAATCAATCAGGACCTGAGCAGGAGGGAGAACTGATTTGCGAGGGGGTGGGGTGGGGGCGGGGAAGAACTTAAGAAAAAAAACGATTCAAGCAAATGCTTAAGATAGGGGGACCTCATCATTAAACTGAAAATAAAGGTCTTTCATGAACTTAAACAGCAGCTCTAAAAATTGTTACTCCATTGTAGTTTTTGCAAAGCAGGTGCAGTCTGTGGACAGGTAAAAAGCTCCCACCTTTGCCCTGGGCACACCCAGACACTGAGCCTGGGGCGGCAGGACATGAGGAGGAGGTGACCAGCCACAGCTCCTGACCCACAGAGCTCGCCCTGGGGCCGCAGCCCTCACCTGTCTCAGCAGGAGCGGCACCCGCTGAGAGCAAGGCCCGGTCAAGAGTGGGCCATGATCGACTGCCACACACGTGCCATTGACCCTTCCCCCTCCACTCTTGGTGCTGCCACCCAGACTGCAGGCTGGCGGACCAGCGTTGGGGGAGGGCAGCACACTCCTGCATGCGCCATGCGTGCGCACCGCCGCCCCCCCCTGTAAACAAGAGGACGGGAAGAAGCAGACTGGCTGCTGGCGTGGGGATGTGATCAATGTGTATGTGTGTGTGTGTATAGGCGCCCACACACTCGGAAGGTACAGAAATGGATTAGGAAGGAATGACTAAGAAATTGTTCACAGCTTAAAATAGAAAGCACACTTATTGCACGCTTACATTTTGTCTGCTAGTTTAGGGCATTTCCCACCCACACTCCCCTTTGGTCCGTGTTTCTATTGGCGCCTCGCCTGCTGCTCACCCTCGTCCCCTGTGGACTCCTACACGCACACACACACACAAATTGGTGGGGGTGGGGGAAGCAAATCCTCACAACAGGACTAAGCAGATATGCGCACAGCGTACCCACCCTGTCCCTGGGCTTGTTACCTGTCTGAGGGCCCCCAGACCCCCGTCTGGGGTGAGCAGGCGGCTTGCACAAGTAGCTATGTTTGGGGGCCAACAGGTCAGCTTTGTTTTCAGTGCAGTGTACAGGGGTAGGGACCCTGCCCCTCACAGCAGCAGGGCACCCTGCGGCACTCAATCCAAACAACAAGCGGAACCCTAACGTGGTCAGGACGCGAATGCCCCGCACCCGGCGGAGGTCACGTGTGGAGACAAGGGATCGGCCCTACGCAGCTTCGTAAAGCGGTTACCTGAACACTTCACATTTTGTCTTTTCCCTGCAAATACTCGCCGGAGCCGGCCACTACCCTGGCCACAAGGGAGATTCAGGAATGAATTCCAATGTCACTGACACAAGTTCTCCGTGCGTGTGGCCATGGGTGCACTGGTGAGCTCCTCCGGGGCCTCGGGGCCACCTTGCCACTGCCACCCTGGCCCAGGGGTTGGCCTACCCCCCTGCTCAGGTCTCAGGTGCTGGGATGCTGGATGCCCCTGCTAGCCTGGAGTCAGTACACCCACCTGGTCAGGCCCTTCCCATGGATGTTTCAGGTGTCCTGCCAGCACTGGCACCCAAGCAGTGGCAGCACGGCCCTGCTGATGTGCCCAAGTCCCAGGTGGCGAACTGCACCTCCCATTCTCCCCAAGTCCCCCCATGCCCACAGCTGCCCGGCTGTCCTGTGGTATCAAAGTCCCATGCTTCAAGAACCCACGGAGTAGAAAAAGGTTCTCTAGAAATGCCACTTACCCATCATTCCAACCTAGTTGCTCTAAGAGATACAATATATCCGACTAGACTAGGGACCGTGTGCTTTAAAAACACCGTGTTGCTCACTGAAAGCTTCCTTGTGTTCTGGTTTTTAAGTGTGTGGTTTTGTCGGTCCCTCTCGTGTGTGTGTGTGTGTGTGTGTGTGTGTGTGCGTGTGCGCTCATGCGAGTAACCCCGAGGGGCTGCCCCACCGTCACTGATCCCATTTTCAATGGTTTATTGCATCATGAAGGCACAGTAAGATCATTTGGCAAATTGTCACGGTATTTCCTGGAGGCTGGCCTAGTCCACATCACGGGTGTCCTGCCTGCACACAGGAGCCCTCCACGCTGACTGGGCAGTCAGAGCAGGCTAGTCTCGGGGCCCAACTCTCTTGCCGACAATGCCAACCTAGACAAGCGGGGGACCCAGCTGCACAAGGGCCCGCTGGCCTCTGGTGGCGATGCCATCCAGCCAGTGCCAACTCTGGAGGAC
>NW_022103920.1:6199047-6218798 GCF_000313985.2 Echinops telfairi | reverse complement strand
TCCTCCCACAAGCCATTGAGTGTCAGCTGGTGGACCCCCACCCCACCCCCAAGAGGCAAAGGCAGGTCTCCCAAACAGGCACACAGGCAGCAAGCCATTGCAAATTCTCTTCCAGTTTGGAGCTGAGGGCAAAGTGACTGGTGGGGAGTGCTCGGTCCCTGTGCTAACTACAAGGAGGCCTAAGGTTGGCACGGCACGTGGGGGGCATCTTGGGGAATACCCCCAGGGAGAGAACACCCTTTCCTCTGAGGAAAGCTGGCCTGCTGCGGGTTCTCTGCTCCCAGTAAAGACCCTCTCTCACCTCCACTGCAGACACTGGGGCGGATGGTCAGGAGCCAGGTCTCACAGCCGGGCACACCCTTATGTGAGGATCTAGGTCAGCATGCAGCGTGGGCGCTCTCTCTCTGGTCACACGACTCCCATGGCAAACGCCCACGACCAAGTGAAGAGTACGCTCTACTGATGATGGGGCCCCCTGAAGCCTGACCCCTTTCCTTGCATCCCCAGTGGGACTGCAGCCAGGTTGGCACAGACCCTCACAAAGTACGTGGCTGGGAGCATGGTTCACCCAGGGCTTCCTCGGGCAGAGGCAGCGAGCCAGCCCCTGTGCGTGGCATCTGTGAACCAGGGGAGAATGGCTCGACACAGAAACAGGAGGGCTGTGTGCCTAAGGTTTCACTGATGATCAGTTTTAAGAACACCCTGAGCCTGGCTTCTGGGCACAGCTGAGCTCTCAAATCATGTCCGCTCCCCCACTGTCAAACGAGAGCAGCCCTTCTCAAAGGAGAACAGTGACCTGGGTTTTGTGGTAAAAATCCAAGCTCTCTACTTCCTAAGCAGCCCCTGCCTCTCTCAGCCAGGCACAACACCCAGTGGTCACCTGCTCGGCTCAGCCGAGTCCCAAGGGCAGCCTGTGGCCAGGCGTTGGTCTGGCACTCCACACAGGGAGCACAGCCACACAGACGGCGGTTTGCCCCAGGTCCTGCAGACCACAGCTTTCAAGGGTGGCCATGTTGGGGGCCTGATGTTTAAGGTAATAACCGAATCTCTGGACTTACTGTGGGGCGGGCCCGATGTGCCCCCTCTCTCAGGATCTGGACTGGGCTAAGCACATCTGACTCATTCCCCGAACCCTGAGAAGTGATCTAGAGTCCAGAGGGGTCGTGAGGCTTGTCACCAAGACACCCACTGTCACACCCCGTGCGTGCCCTCTGTGCAGAGGCCAGCGAGGACCTGCTCTCGAACCACTGTTGCAGGTCCTCAGCGGCCACGTGAGCCCCTGTTGAAGATGGGCTGGGGACAAAGGAGAGCGACGGGAGGCCCCGCACTCCCGGCGGAGGGCCAGAAGGACGCAGGTCTCGGATGGAGGGCAGTGAAATCAGGGAAGAAACACTGCAAGGGTGCTAGATGATCCACACCTGCCCCTGGGCTACGACTCCCCGTATATTTAAGTAGAGAAAACCGTCGTGCTCTCTCTTTAAAAGCTGCTCACGTAACAAAAATACAATTTTCAGGATATATAATTCTTGTGGGAAGTAGTATTTTATTCCAATTCAATCAAATCTGAAAATGATTTTCTTGTCAATAAAAATATAAATAGAAGAAATGCGGAAATTAAAACCTGTACCTGACATTTAAATCACATAAATCCCTCACATTCAGAACTGTCCCCGGGCAGTTTAGCAGGCTGCTGCTGCTGCGAGACAGTCGGGCGCTGTGTGCCCACACGAGGACGAGATAACTGGAAGAGCTGAGGAGGAAGATAGAAACGGGGTTTTCCTGAGAACGTGCTACATGCTGGAGGGGCAAGCCCCAACGCGTGTCCTCATTGCTGGACCGAGTGTGCCCAGGCCCCCAGCTGGCACGGCCAGCAGACCCCCGTGAGCAAGGAGACAAAGGCCAGAGCCTGCAGAGGAAGAAGCAGATGCAGCATTCCCTCCCCCCTCCCAGGCATAGCCCCCTCCCCTCCAACCCAGCCAAACGGCTTCCTTCACACAAGCGTCCACTCAGAAGCCCCTCCCAGAGAGGCCCTGCCCTGGGGAAAGGGCATGCGGCCTGCTGTTGCAGCCCTCAGAAAGACGCCCGCACACTCGCAGCACAGGACAGGGCACGGTGCCCTCAGACAGCCGGGGCAGGTGGACGGCAGCCTCTGCAGAGCAACTCTCCTACACGGCGGCGGCAGGAGCGGTTCCGTCCTTCCTTCCTTCATGCCTGACCATCGAGTGGCCAGAAGGCAGGGTCTCTCCGCCTCCTTCCCGGGAGTGTGGGCAGACGGTGTGCACGTGGTGTTTGTGTTGAAGAAGAAATTCTAGTTCCTAAAACATTCTTCCCTCTTTTGTTGGATGGGAAACTCCATTCTGTTCCACACTAGTTTATGCATCGAAAAAAATTTTTTTTAATCTTTAAAAAAGATTTGAGGAACAGAACGTTGTTTTGATGTTAACAAACGTACGGACACAAGACTTAGGAAATAAGAGTAGGTGCTGCCATGGCGGGGTGGCTACTTGAAGGCTGCAAATTCTCCTGTAGGGAGGACAAGAGCTCGTTTTAAAAGAGTGACCTCAAATCGCCTGAGACACAGACTAGCCTCCCCAGAGGGTGGCCACAGGCAGCCCCGGGTTAAGAACGCCGCTGCGTGAGGAGCCAGCCTCAGGGACATCTAAGGCATGTGCCCGTGCCCGGCCACCACGAAGGGGCGCTCCTTTGTCGTGAGCAGACAGGAGCTCGACGTGTGCTGCCCACTGTCCGCTGTGGCTGTGAACTGGACACCTGGCGTCAGATACGAATGAACAGTGTGTAACTATTCCAAGTGACATACACATTCCACCACAGATACACTTAGAACGGGGCCTGCCTCGTAACCCGGTGACTACCTGTGGTCCGCCGTTACACATCCAGCAACACCATGACTCATTTAACAGCAAAGACGCCTGCCAGCTCCACCAGAACACAACCGCCCTAATCAACACCCTGCCACAGCCAGACGGCCGCCGCCTCTGTGACGCGCCCGCCCATCGGAGCAGCGTCTCCAGAACAGAGCATAGAGCGGACCGCCTTCCGCAGGAAGGGGGGAAGCAGGTATTATCCTTATTTTATAAGAGAGAAAGTTAAGAGGGCCAAGCATCTGTCCACGTCGAAAATGCCAGAGAAGGAAAGACATCTCGGGCCTCCCCACATGCAGGCCCAGGGCACCTAACACAATTCTGCCCCCCACTCCCTCTGGGGCACCCCACACTCCTCCAGCAGACGTGTTTGTCCCGTCTTCTGACCTCCGTCACAGAGCTAGATTCTGGATGGCTAGGAAGAGGCAACCACTGGTCTGCAGTCAGTACGGGCCTCCGAGTCTTTCTGCAGCGGGTGCTCCCCGACATGACTGTTGATCCCAGCTGGCTGCCATGGTAATACACTGACACAGCTGCTGCTGACTGGGTGCTCCCCGAGAGGCAGCCGTGCTGGCTCCGTCTGAGCGCCTGGCAGCGCACACACGGGAACCCTGCTGCCGCCGCTCTGACGCAGGTGCTTCTGTCCGCTTCCCCTGGGTGGGGAGTGGCCAACTGACTTGCCCAAGGCACACAGCCAGCAAACTGCAGAGCCAGGAGCCCAAGCCGGTTTCGGGGGATCCAGAGCCCAGGGCTTGAACAAGGAGAGTCCCTGTCCAGCTTTCAGGCAGTACTCAGTCCTTTTCCAACTCTGCAGCTAACTGTGGTCAAAGTTCACATGGTGACACTGCCCCTTCCATGCCAGGGCTCCTTACAACAATTCCTCAGCAAGATGTCATGAGCCACAGTGGGGGCTTTACCGGGGCACACTGCTGGGCCTCGTGTTGCGTGAAGATGGTGGGAAAGAAGCAAGCAAGGGGTAGAGAGCAATGCCTTTTGTTTGACGTGACAGAGATCCAGGAGCTCAAGCCTGGTCTTCCAAACCAGCGCTGTCGTGGAGCTTCGGAGGGCAGTGTGAGGGAGGGAGGCCCACATGCTGTCTGCCAGCGGCTCCAGAAAGAACCGCAACGCCTGTTGCTTGTGGTCCAAGTACACAGTGGTCTTCAAGTTGCTATTTCAGTGTTTTAAAACATGTCTGTATTTAAAGTAATTGGCGGCTGGCAGCAGGCATTCTTTGGAATAATCTCGGCATCTAGCTGGGTCTGAGCCTCATTTAAGCAAGGCAGGGTTTACTTAACAGCAGCGTTCACAAACAAAACAGAGCACATTCATTCACCACACTGAGCACCAGGGAGAGAGGAGCAAAGGCTCATCTTCTGCAGGACATTTAGACATGGCCGAGGAGCTTCAGGAAAGTTTCCCATCCAGTACAGCAACGGGGCTCCACCGTCTGATTGGTGTGCTAGTCCTCAAACTCAACACTAGTCTTCAAATACAGACTGCTCAGTAAAGCCTCACCAAAGACCCCCAAGTCAAGTGCAGCCAGACAGGCTCCGAGTCTCCCTGAACCAGCCAACCACCTTCCTTCCTTGTCACCATGAGGTTTCCATGAGGGGAAACCATGGAGGGTCACCATGAGGGGACTCAACAGTGAACCCCTCCCCCCACGTCTCTGAGATCATGGAGACATGTAAGGGGCAGATCCACTTGCGGTCAGTATCTTTAGGTTCCACACAGGGGTCTCTACCTGCCCCCACCCCCAGGCAGGCTGCCCCTCCCAAGTGACTGTCCTTGGAAATACCGCCCCCTCCCTTCCTGGCTAAGGACGGACTTTTCAGCTGACCTGGCCTCATGAGGAGCAAGACTAAGAGTGCCTGGGAGGCTAATTTTAACAACAGGACACGCTGGACTGTGATAGGCTATTTGTGGACCATTCCTTCTGATGTGCCCTTTATTCCAGACAGGAGTCCCAGTAGTGGGGGACCCTGAAATGGCAGTGGTTGGGTTTTCCCTGTGAAGTGAATGTCCCCCCAGTGACTGTTAAGACGAGGTGGAAACGGCTGTGGGGATCCGTGCGAGAGCCAGGCACGGTTCCCTTCAGGGGTAGAGGGGGCCGGTTGAGCCATGCCTGGCACACACAGGTGGTACCACAGCCAAAGCCACGCCCATCACTGTTGAGTGGGCCCCACGGTCCTCCGCAGTGGGAGCGGTGTGCACAGACTGCCCTCCTGTAAGAAGCAGGGTCACATGAGCACCATGAGCTGTCAGCGTGCTCTGTCAAACAGCACTGACAAAGCCAGCTGGTCCAACGGTGGGAGGGATGGGGAAGGCCAGGCCCTACTCATGGACACTCACTGTTTAGAGGGAGGGTGTCAGCGATGAGCTACCGAATGGTCCAACACAGGGATGTCTGAAAACAAGCCCGAGCCAAGTGCCCCTCAAAGCATTTAAATCCACAACAAATGGCCTAGCTCGCTCCTCACAGAGGAGCCGATGGAATGGGTTAAAGTACCAGCGACTTCACAAGAACACAGGCTCGTTCCAGGACTGGAGAACAGACCCAGAGCTGGTCGCACGGACATGGACGCCTCACTCACTCACTCGCTCGCTCCCTCGGCAGAAAGGGAAAACTCCAGACGGCACGGGCTCAGAGCACAGGTGCTCCTGTCTCCACGCCCGGACTGTCCCATTTGTCTGTTCTGCAGGAGCTCAGAAGGCCATGGGGGCCTGGGGCACTGCAGGGACAGCTCTAGAGCAGCGCTGGCAGCTGTGTGCCTGTCGGGTGCCTCTGTTCCACCCCGGCAGGAGCAAACCAAACTCCTGACTCCTTCCAGCGGGTTCTGTCGTGACACACACATGCACACTGGCAGGCTTTCGAGAGCCATCTTTCAATTCCTTAAACCACGCTGGCACTGCCTTCCACCACCACCACCAGAGAGGGGTGGGGTGGCGGCATAGGAACTGGGAGCGTTTCCCTCGGTGACAGCACATCTCTTCAGGCAACACTCAGTTGGTGTCTTTCCCCACAGCCTCCTCTGGGGGCCTCAGAGGTGGCCCTGTTTGTCAGGATGCATACGTGGCTCTGTAGCATGTCACCAGAGGGCAGCCCTGGGAAGGGGAGAGCCTGTTCTCCCACACCTGACCCCGTGCCACGGCGACAATGCAGCCCCACCGCCCACCGTCCCGACTGCGCCATCAGTCGACCGTGCCATCAGCTGGGGGTCCTCGGAATCCGGCTAGCACAGCGCACACAGGAGGGCAGGGCCAGGGCCCAGATGAGCCTCACTGGAGGGAGCCTGTCCACTGACAGTTCCAGTCCTGTAGGCCTAGGGCTGGTGGAGTCCTCCTGGGGACAGTTCTGTCTTTGGCATCCGGGAGGGCCATGAAGTATTTGCAAGGCGCTATGGTTTCTCCCATGTAAGACCTCTTCAACATACAGAGCCTCCCCTCTAGAGCACTCTCCCCACTAACTTCAGCAGTGGGTGAACCGCCTTGCTCATGACCAACATGCTCTCCTCCCTCCCCCTCCCTCCTCAGCAATAACCGGTCACCTGTGTCCACGGTGCGTGTCAAGAGTTATTGCTTTAAGGTAGAAAAGGACACCCACTCTCAGGGGCGGTGGTGGAGAGGAGGGGGACAAGAGACACCACAATGCACACGCTGTGGTCCCGGCCCTGCCCCAGCTGTTGGAGATGTACCAGAGACACTTCACGGAGGGCACAGAGTGCAGCAAAACCAAGCAAGAGGGTACCCTCAGGAGGTGGCTCCGCACCTGTCTAGAGCCGTGCTGTGTGTGTTCAAAACACTTGATTACTGAAAATCCGACGCAGAGGACTTTCAGACGAGGGGAAATGGCATCCTGCTTGTACAAAGCCTGCCTTCTCTGCTGCACCCCTTGAAAGAGACGTCCCGTCCCGTCCCGTGACCCCAAGAGGTGGGAGCTCCCTTGAGCACAGGCACACCCGCTCCCTTGAGCACAGGCACACCCGCTCCCTCGCATGCACGCGCACAGGTCCTCCTGGGCTCTGCCCGCCAACACCCGCCCCGCCGGTGCTGGCTCAGTGCACAGGAAACGCACCATATCCCCCCGCTTGGATGGGCGTTTTCGGAGAGGCACAAGCGTACAGACTGAAATCCTCTGTCTGGAAGCCGGCCCGGTTCAAGGAGGGTTCGGATGCACTGCGGTGAATTTTTGGCAACGAGCGGGCCAGCAACTCGATGGAGGCGAGGATCTAAAACACAAACACACAAACACACACACAGTGACAACCTGCGGTGCGAGTCTGAAGGGCCAACACCCGTACGAGGAGGCACCCGGCACCAGAGGTTGTCTGCAGCACACTCCTACAGGACTCCTTACAAAAAGGCGCCCTGTCAGGGGCATGGAGCTCTTCAGGGAAGCAATGACCCAGGCAGACGGCTGCTCCAGTGACGTGGGAATGCACTGTGCGGGAAAGCCCAGGGCTGGGGGTGGGGGGAGATGTGCGCGTGTGGGCTGGGTCGCTGCTCTCTGGGGGCCTAAATGTGTGGGTCTTTGTGGACACCCCCCACCCCCAGGTGTCCCCAGGCGTCGAGCAGAGGGTCTCCAGTGTTCTGAGTAAGTGGGTTCTCCCCAGCCCTGCACCTCACACCAACATTGCTCAGAGTGGCCCCTACTTGGGCCACTGCTGGGTGGATAGCCAGGGCAGGCTGCACCACACTGCTGTCCCTGGGCACCCCTCCTGCGGTCATTCTCCACGTTGGCCATGGCTTCTCTGACTTGTTCATCTTTCTGCTTCTCTTCTAACCTAAAAGCTACTACCACACAAAGGTCGAGTCCTCGCGGGCCGTCTTCTCTGTTTTCACCGCTCTGTGAGCTCTGCCTCTGCTCCCTACTGCACAGCCGGCTATGTGCACGGGACTTCACCAGTTGAGCTGTGAGCTGCAGTGAGTGTGGACCCTCAGTCGGGGACATGAGTGGGAGGGGCAAGCTGGACAAACGCTGGGGTGGGGTGGGGGGGAGACCCCTGCTGGTGGATTTGAAAGTGGCAGGCATGGCAGCCCTGGAGGCCCCTTCCAAGGCTTTCAGCGTGGAAAGGAGCTTTGAGTTCAAAATGTCCGGGAGATGTAGACTGCACTTCGACACCTCCCACCGCACGCACGCACGCGCACGCACAGAGCTCTCACGGAGGTGTCTGTCCATCCACCCCCAGCGGGGCTCTGCTCACCTGGGGAAAGAGTGGCCTCTCGTCGCGTTTCTTCTTCAGGCACTCAGCCGTCAGTCTCTTCATGGCTTTGGGGCAGTTACTGCGGACCTTGCTGAGATCCGGGGACAGGTACCCCCGGCCCACCATGAAGATGATCTGGGAGGAGAGACACACTGTCATGCAGCCTCCATGCGGCCCTGGGCAAGGTGTGTGTGTGTGTGTGTGTGTGTGTGGTGGGGGGGGCGGCAGGAAGGCACTCACACGGCCGCGGGGCCGCGGCACACTCACCACTCACCTGGTCCCTGTTGTTGATGTTGGAGTACGGCAGCTGGCCCGTCATGAGTTCGTACAGAACAATCCCAAAGGCATACACGTCGGACTGGAAACTGTAGGGGTTCTTATCCTGCATGCGGATCACTTCCGGAGCCTGTCAGCACACACCAAGGAAAGCAGGCAGGTTCATGTGACTCGCCTCAGTGACGAGAAGACTGGGGACTGACAGGATTTTCATGGTTACACACCCCTTCTCCTCCTCTTACCCACAGTAAGGGTAACTGACTCCCTCCCATTCCAGGGCTCGGCCAGCACAAAGCACTTTCAGAGCTACGGGAGGTGGGGAGGAGCCACGCACCCACTGCTCACAGCCTGCACTCTGCTGCAGTCTTGTCCCAACACAACACAACACAACACAATGGACTAACAACTCCATTGTAAAGTTTTTGAAACTAAGACAAAGCCCTTTGAAGAGCTCTCCTTCTGGAGCAGCTTCCCCTCACTCTTGTTGGAAGGAGGCTTGAGGGGGGTGTACGCTACCTATTGACAAGAAATGCAGTTAATAAAGTGACCGCGTAAAACTTTCCACAAACCCCCTCCCTCCTCGAGAGTGTCACTCAGCGCAACTCCTGAGACCACGCTTCCGGGTTGGGGATCAGTTCCAGTCTGGCGTAGTGGACCCACAAGGTCTTGCGCCACCGCACAAGGTGCTAGTGGCCACTGTCCTGTCTTAAAGGATGAACCGCCTGCTCAGGCGTCCGCAGCACACCAAGCTTGACAGCCTGCTGCCTGTGCTCCGGCCGGCAGCAGCTCAAACAGGAGGGCCGCACCCGCAGACACAGCTGAGCCCGACTTTCCCAGTCACAGGAAGCACAGCTTCAGATGCCCAGTGTTTCCATACCTCAGAGATCTTTTCCCTGCAGACTTGGACTTGTCTTCCTTTCAGGACACAGTGCCACCCTCCTTACAAGGTGTGCCCTCAGAGGAGCCCAGGGCCCTGACTCCGCACCCCCCTTGGGACCCTTCCCACGGTGCACACAGGAGCCTGGCAAGTGCGGCTTCATATGTCCTCACAGCTGTTTCCTGCAGGGGGTCCCCGAGCCTCTGAGCAGGTGACATTACAGCTTCAGAGACTTGGGGACAGCCCGTCTTCTACTTGGGACAGTGGCTCTAAGGCCTTGTGGCCTCAGGATTCTTCCTCTTGTAAACACAACTCAGGACCCCAAAGAGCTGCTGTCTCATGGGTGGCATCTGTGGGTATGTGCAGTCTCCAAACAACTGAGACCCACTAACAAGGCTCAGTTCATCCAGTCAGAAATAACCTATAACACTGATCACCTAGTTTAAAAAAAAATTCAAAGTACAACAAAACAAGGGTTAGCGGGGAGAACGGGCTCAGCAGAAGCAGGGCCCGCGGCGGCCTCTCCCCCGTGTCGTTCTGGTTGCAAGTGTCAAGAGGCTGGCTGCACCCACGGAGGATCTCAAGGCCCCTGATAGTCTTGAGCACCTTGGGAAGCGCATGTGAGAACAGGGGTACCCAGAGAGTCCGGGCTTCCACCGTCCTTCCCACAGAGCAGCACCCAGACGAGGGTGCGAGGGCTACACAGAGTGAAAACTGACCTCGTCCTGCCAGGCTCTGTCCAGTCTGAAGGGGTCACTTTCCAACTCAAGACTGACATATAATGTGAAACAAACTCTCTTGAGAAGAGCCATTTGGGGTATAACCTCGGACTGGCTGCAGACCCCACTTCTGAAGAGGCAAGGCCCCCGAGGTCTGGAAAGAGGGTACCCCAGCACTTCATCACAAAATATTTACAACAGGCAATTCTGAATAAAAGTCAAAAGTGTTTGTAAAAATCTTTTTTGGGGGTGGTGGTGGTGGTGATTCAAACATTTAAATTTATTCCACAATATACTTGTAAAGAGAGAGGAAAGTGGAACTCTGCATGATAGCAATCTGGTGACTTGGGAGCCCTGGCGGCAAGGTCTGCAGTTCAAAAACCGCTCCTGGGGCAAAGACGGGCTTTCGACTCCTCTCAGAAAGCCCGGGGCACCTCCACCGGTCTGTCCCGCAGGGCAGGGTTGCTGTGGTCAGTTGGTTGGTCGTCGGTCTGCAGCCCATGTGGTTCCCCCGCCCTCCCAGACAGCCCCGCAGGCTCCACAGCCGGTCAGGAGGCTCTTACCATCCACAAGATGGATCCTGAGAGCTGCTCAAACTGGTGGGACCCGCTCCAGCGGGACTTCACGGTGGCCAGACCGAAGTCGCCTATCTTCACCGTGAGGTCTTCATGAAGAAAGATGTCTGAGGGCAGTTAAGTGAAGGAAACGACAAGCCTTGCATCCTGTCAGAGCAAACGTGATGACCGCTTGGGTCAGCCCCCAGTCCCTGCCACTCCCAATATGGCATCTGTCTGTCAAAGACATTAGGGCTTTGTGGCTCCCGTAAAGAGAAGAACCGTTTCACAGCAATTGCGTTCAGATGACAGCACCTGCCTGGGGGGAAGCACATCAGGCCTGGGTGTGCTGGGGAGAGGCCAGAGGCTATCCCATGTTTGCAGAGGGGCCTGACGACCCCCCATGGGCTTCCTGGGTGGGCACAGCCTCACCGCGAAACGCCAGTACTGGTAGGAGGGGCTCTTGTCTGGGCTTAAGGAAGGTGAAAGACCACACTGTGGCTGCCTCTCGGGGCTCTCGGGCAGGCTTAGGCTTAGGGCTCAGTGACAGACGCCAACACCGTGAAGACTGAGCAACTGCTGACAAGTGTGTGCTCAGATGGATCAGACAAAGGCAGGTTGTAGAGGCCTGCACAGAGGAAGGCTTTCCAGCTCCCCTCACAGCGCTCCAGTCTGGGCAGGGAGGCGGGCTCCGGAGAAGGGGCTGCATAAGGAAGGATACTATTACTCTTGAGGTCTCTGTGGATGATGGACTTGGCGTGTAAGTAACTGAAAAACAGGACAGGATCGTCTGAGAAAGGGCTCCAGCACGTCAAGGTTGTTACAACGGTCACACAGGCACAAAGCACACAGAAGCCACCCAGCACGCCGAGACGGAGACAGACGGTTCCAGCGACACTGGGCTCTTACTGCCAGACCCAATCTTGCTTTCTGTGCAGTCTACTTCCTCCCTCTGGATTCATCAGCACAGACCTTTCTCTCGGTCTGAGCCTCTGAGCCCCACCCCATCCTCCAAATCAACGTCAGCACCTTCCCACCGCTTCCACCCACCCTCCGGACACTGACAAGCCGCACAAAAACCCAACTCCAGCCAAATTTCCCGTGACTTCTGCAATCCAGGCACCACCCCTGCTTCCTGGGCAGGTGCTTCAGCAGAGCAGGCAGCATCTGCACCCCCAGCGGGGTTCCGCCACATGGAGGGCTGTGGTGCACTGGCTGTCCAGGGGGTTCTGCCCCCAGGGCCAGGGCCAGGGAGCAGCAAAGGCTCATCTGCCATGACTCGGGCAGCGGAAAGTGAGCTCTGGCCACAGCGAGCAGCGAGTTCTGAGAACCAGCATCCATGCCCGCAGGGGGCGGCCGAGGGTCCACAGAGCTGGCTCATGCGCAACGCTCTCAGCTCTCACCCCCACTTCAACATCCTGACATTCGCAGAGAACAAGATTGTGGAACTAATTTTTCAGATAAAATTTGCATTTGAAATGACCACCTTCTCATCCTATTACAGCCTCCCTCACAGACTGAGGAACACACGGCATGTGGAGGCAGATGGTCTCTGTGGAAGTCCTTCACAGATGGGAGACATGCTCCCCGCCCCCCCGCCCCCCACCCCACACACACTGGAGAGAGGCTAAGTGCTGAGCGAGTGGGCTGGTGGAGGAGTGTGGGACCCTTCAGTCCAGAATCGAGGGACCTAGCACACAGCACAAGTGTCAAGACATGTCTCCTTTGAGACAGAAAACACACGTGGGCGGCACATGCGACACGAAGGAGCATGACGACGTGAGGAGCAGGGAGGACCCGGTGTCCCCGCTGGTCCGTCTGTCCGGGCGGGTCGAGCAGAGCCTGTGGGCAGGATGGGCTGGATGCGGCCTGCACCCAACAGTCCAGAGATTTAGGCTCGGGGAGCTCCCCGACGAGGATGGGGTGGTCCCCAGTGGCAGAGGAGGGGGCTGAGAGAAAAAGTTTGTCACCGAGAGCCTTTCTTGGCAGGGGTGGCTTCAGCCTCAGTCAGCTGGCTTTCAGGGACGGGCCTTTGGGGCCACTGCCTGTCTTCCTCTTGTCACCTCCCCCGTGCAGTGATGCTTCCAACGGCTTCTGTCAGAGTCCTAGTGGGACTGCAGGAAGGGGCAAAACTGTCACCTGCAGCCGAAAGCCACACGGTCACTCCAGCGAGAGGGCTTCCAGTCCGCCGGGGCCTGTAGCCACCAAGGAGTGTCGGGCATCTCAGAAACTCCACACTAACCGTCTCCGCAGAGGAAGAGACCGGGAAAAGAAGCTGGGCTTGTGGCTACGCTGTGGTGCCAAAGACCGGGGTCGGACCTCTGCTCTCAGAGACCCCGTGTGCCAGAGGGTCAGCTCCACGGGGCTCTCGGGCTGGGACCTTTGCTGGTCCTTCTTCCAAGGCACCGCTGGGTGGGTTTCCAACGGCCAAGCCATCCAGCAGGAGCCATGTGCCGGGCCGTCTGCAACCTCGGGGCTCTGCAATAAGGTGCTCTCTGCCGGGGCACCTTCACTGCTGGGCACTCACTCCGCAGCGAGCACAGCTCCAGGTCTCGGAGGGATGCAGAAGCTGGGGTGTGCTACTCGACACCACCTGTTGCAGGCCCACTCCCCCCAAGATCCTCCCCAGGAAGTGAGTTTCTAAGAAAGGCCTGCAGGTTCCGCTCTGGCTACTGGTCGTTAGCAGTCTCTCCTGCATTCGTGTTCTGCTTTGGCTCTAAGAGGGCCTGGCTTCTCTTTCTCTTTCACACATGCCGGCTGCTAGGATCGCCTGACATGCTCCGAATGCCTGCCTGGGCCAGGCAGGGGACACACATGGCAGGGGACAGGCTGTGCAGGCAGGGGACACACACGGAGGCAGAATAAGGGCCCGCCTCCATGCCTGTGCTAGTTTCAGGAGGGACAGACAGGAGCAGCATGCAAGGTGAGCACAGCGACCCTCTCTCACCAGGTGACGTGACTGAAAGGGAAGGGAGGGCAAAGCCCTAGGAGGACAGAGCTCTCGCACTTGTCTTTCCCGCCGTGGCCCTGAGTCTGGCAGGTCCCGGTGTGCAGCACAGAGGCTCGCTGTGTGCATCCTGGCTGACCACACGCTGGTGGACGGGCTAGGCCACCAGCGTCTGGCAAAAAGCCTCAAGGAGCAGACACACTCGCTGAAGTGACACCAAATCGGGGCTGGGGTGTCAGCAGTGGTTACAGGAAGGGAGGGGGAAGGGGAAGCTAGCCCCCTGAGCGCCACACCTCTCTGTCTGCTGTCACTTATTAACCTGAGTGTCTGAGGCATCCCCCCGACGAGGCGATGCGTGGGGAGCAGTCTGCATGCTACAAGGTGTCAGGCCGCTGAGGACACGGATCTGAGCACTCAGAGAGCCTCCGAGCTTACGTGCCCCGCCGAGTCACTGTCAGCTTTTGGCCGAAGCGACACCAGATGCCTTTTGTCCCCTTCACACTGCCCCACTCGTTGGCACACGCTGAAGGGAAGCTCGAGCCTTTGCAGCCAGCCCAGGAGCAATGCCCAAGCAGAGCCCTTTCTCCTGACTCACAAATCGGAACTCCACAGACAGGAGCCAAGCTCAGTGCCGACTCAGCCACCCCTACAGGGCAGGCCAGGGCAGAACTGCCCAGGGAGTTGCTGAGATGATAACGTTTCAGGGGAGCAGACGACCTCACCACTGCTCCCCATACAAACAACTCCCCTTGATGCTCAGAAAGGATCAAGACACAGCTTTTCCACTTTCACCTCGCTGGCATTGACAGTGTGCACACAGAGAGAAGGCCGACTCCCAAGCGTAACGAGCTGTCCCTCTATCAGTGTTGCTGTGCTGCCCCTTGATGGCTGAGCGAACCCATCACGGCCAGCTCAATGCTTCCCACCGAGGACCCGGCCCCCCAGCGGGAGGCCACCTGAGTCCTTCCTTAGCCCCAGAGCACAGTCAGACGGGAGGGGACTTACTCCATGCCCTGTGCAGTCTGCCGTGCGATGTCGATGAGCTTGATCATCTCGAACTTGGTCTCGATGATGTGCAGGTGGTGGTACAGGCTGGAGCCCTCACACCACTGGGTGACGATCGCCAGCTGCGGCTTGGTCGAGTAGCCCATGAAGAGGAGAATGTTCACGTGTCGTGTTTTCCTGGGAAAACAAGTGAGGTGGGAAGCTGACCAACTTCAGCAAGATGCCAGGCAGTGTGCCAAGCAGGGGACACGGTCTGAACAAAGGACTGCACATACAAAATGGACAAAGGACAGCAGACAGTACAATCTAGTAGAGTCATACCTCCCACTCTACCGAGCAAGGGCTTTCATTGTGCACCTGACAGGCAGGTAGGTGTGCAGAGCTGCTTAGAGTGTCTCAGGAGGGGCTTGAGGAAAGTGAAAGGAAATAGAGGAAAGAACTAGGAGGCAAAGGGCATTTACAGAGGTCTAAATACAGGCATGTACATACGTAAATATATTTTTATGTGGCGATGGGGAAATAGGCCTGTGTATATATATTTATAGGTTTAGTATTAAGGAAGCAGATGGACATTGGGCCTCTACTCAAATACTCCCTCAACACAAGAACACTTTGTTCTAATAATCCAGTACTCTTGAGATGTTCACCATCCCGACACAATCTCTGAAGACAAAGCCGGTGCATAAGCTAATGTGGTGAAGAAAGCTGACGGTACCCTGTTATCAAAAGACATAGAGTCTGGGGTCTTAAAGGCGTGAAGATAAACAAGCAGCCATCTAGCTGAGAAGCAATAAAGCCCACATGGAAGAAGCACACCAGCCTGTGTGATCATGAGGTGTCGACGGGACCTCAAAGACCCAGAGCAAAATATCATAATGTGAATGAGGGGGCAAGTGCGGAGTAGAGGCCCAAAGCCAACCTGTAAGCAATTGGACATCCCCTTACAGAAAGGTTGAAAGGAAAGGTCGAAAGGAGAAGACGGGCCAGTCAGGGTGCAGTGTAATACCAATGAAGCATACAACTTTCCTCTGGTTCTTTAATGCTTCCTCCCCCCCCCCCACTATCATGACCTTAATTCTACCTTACAAATCTGGCTCCACCAGAGGATGTACACTGGTACAGATAAGAACTGGAAACACAGGGAATCCAGGACAGATGATCCCTTCAGGACCAGTGGTGAGAGTGGCGATACAGGGAGGGTGGAGGGAAGGTGGGGTAGAAAGGGGGAACCGATTACAAGGATCTACATATAACCTCCTCCCTGGGGGATGGACAACAGAGAAGTAGGTGAAGGGAGACACCGGACAGTGTAAGAAATGACAAAATATAATAATTAATAAATTATCAAGGGTTCATGAGGGAGGTGGGCGTGGGGAGGGAGGGAGAAAATAAGGAGCTGATATCAAGGGCTCAAGTAGAAAGCAAATGTTTTGAGATGATGGCAGCAAATGTACATATGTGCTTGACACATGATGTATGTATGGATTGTGATAAGAGTTGTACGCGCCTCCAATAAAATGACATATATATATATATAAAAGGAGGGGCTTCTGCTACTTAGGGTATTTTCCTGGGGGGAGACAGGGTCATTTTCCCCTAACTCATGACGGGTGGTCCTGTGCTGTCCCTGGACTGAGCCAGACTAGGTTTGCAGTCTCTTCAATACAGAAGCCTTTTCTTGTCTTGTTTTAGTACACGTGTCACCTTAGGCCATACCTCAATTACGTCAAGTAGATAAGAGCCTTCTCCTTAAAACCGTCTTCACATACGTCTTAGCTGTAGTTGAAAACTGTTTTCACTGTCCCCGCGGTGACACCGGCGGTCCCTCCTGCATCACGGTCTCTCAGCCTCCCCCAGATCCGCCCCCTCTTCGATGGCTGCTGTCCACCACATCCCCACAGGGGCCCTCTGATGCTCAGGGCAGGCCTTCTCTACTAAGCTAACTGCCCTTTGGTGTAAATAAGACTTAGAGTTTAAGGCAGAAAGGTAATCTGAGCATGACAGTTGTGGGGTCCATCCAGCCTCTATGGCTCCGGAAGGTCTGGATCCCGCAGTCTCTTCTGGATGCGCTGTTCCCCCTGCACACTCAGGCTTGCTCCTCAAGCCCCAGGCACAGGACGGGGCACAGTCTCTCCATTATTGGCCGGGGAAGCTTTTATTCTGACAGCACCAGTTTTTGAGAATTATTAAACTATTATTTCCACGTATCAGTTTGATAGTAGGTGCAGGTCTCTTACGAGGAGGCACGCCCCGGGAAGACTGGGAATCATACACACCAAACTTGGAAGGACTCTGCCCTGACGCTGGCCCACTCTGAGCAAACCCGCCCAGCTCAAGGACAGAGCCCCGGCCCTCACCTGAGTACTCCTACTTCGTTTTTGAAGGCTTGTAACTGCTGAGGTGTGGGTGCTGTCACATTCAGCATCTTCACCGCCACGTCACCTACAAGACAACACCATGTCGACAGTCACGCCAATCTCTTTGAACTTAAAGCAAAAACTCCGTGGACTTTAAAAATCGGCCCCCAATCCATACAAGAGGGCCAGGAAGTCCACGAGGATGGCGCTCTTGTGTCTCACAACACCCCCATCCATCAGCCCCAAGCCCCTCGGCACCATGGCCGGCAATGCTTTCACCCATGCACGCTTCCCAAGGAAGGTGAGCCCTCAGTGCTCGGCTTCCCACAGAAAACAGCAACCTTGCTTCTGCACAAGAAGTGCACGGATCACGATGACAATGGTGTTCACGAGTGACTCTGAGCTATGCCAAGCAGTGTGCACATGGGTGGGCAGAGCCAGCGTGCGAAGCAGCCAGCAGCAGGCACTATGTCCAGCGTGTGTGCAGCCCCTCCTCCCTTCCCCCCAGGTACCCCACACGCACATGGATTGGCCTGGTCACCAAAGATCAAGGACTAGAATGTTCACAGTGGCCCTGCAGCGTCGTCCCATATGGAAGTGACCTGAATGCTTATCAGCAATGCTCATCGTGCTAAGGCAGACGACGGGCACGGCTGATGAGCAAGCCTGACAGAGGCCGGGCAGTGGCCCTGCCAGCGCCTCTGCTGGGGGATGGGGTGATTCACAGTGGGCTTCCAGATGCCGGCCATGCTCCCTGGCCACTGGGTGAGGCCTGCATGAAGTGTCTGTTACTTTGTACGTACAAGGCACTTCAAGAACAAGTTAAATTTGTATCCGTTATTCTCAACTAGCAAAGCAGACACAGCACACACTGTAAAAAGTTTCAAATATTGTATGCATCAAGAAAAAGTACAAATCCCTGTAAGCAGTATCGCTCAGTGAACACCACTGTGCCCTTTGGAGCGGTGTGACCATGTACGGACAGGAAGCAATGGCCACTTGAAAGGACATGTCCTCTTCTTTACGAGGCACGTACATGCTTGTACACAGCAGCCTCGGCAGGCGCTGTACGGGCAGCTTTCCTAGGTCACTGTCACACCTGCACGGGCACATAAGGAAGTACCCACTGCTTTACCCCGTGCCTCGTACCAAGAAGAGCTTGAGTTTATCGCCATCTGTCACGGTCATTAACAACTGGGCGGGAAGTCACTTGTTCACCCTTCTGTTCACTGCTGTCCAGCCGCAACCTCAGGATAAAGTCTTGCCGATGGAGCGGCGGGTTGCAGCAACACGCCCACCTGTCAACTTCCAGCACGAGCACAGCCACAGCTCACACGTTGTAGACAATGTGGAGAGGCAAGGAATGAGCCCCACTTTCAAAACGCTGTGTGGTGCTGGAAGCACAGTGAGACTGGACACTTTCCTCTGCTAAGGACACTTCTTGCATGCTGTCTTGGGGGTTATCATATAAAGGCGCTCATGAACAGGGTGTCGCCAAGAGGCTGCTCACACTAACTGGGGGCGGGGACGTCACATACGCACCGTGCCACTTGCCCTTGTAGACGGTTCCAAAGGACCCCGACCCGATCCTCTGTCCCACGGTGATCTGCCCATCGGGGATCTCCCAGTCGTCACTTGAGTCCCGTCTTCCTAGGGTTTTCTTGGGGAAGACAGGGTGAAGGTCAAACCAAGTCACACTAAAAGGGAAATCCTTCCGCCGCCCACTGTCACAGCCTCATGTCTGTCTAAGAGGGCAGGGGCTAGGAAGAGAAGCAGATCTGTTTTTATAAAACACCCTCTGGAAGAACCCTTGACACATACTCAACTTGAATTTCAGATCCAAGTCAGTATTGCGATAGAAACAGGAAATCTTTTGTTGTGTTTAATCAGAAACACACGGGACTACAATCAACATAACAACTTGTCATCTGCAGGCCACGATGGGCGGGACGAGCGGCACACACGGATGGCTGGTTTGGGGACCAGGGCCCCCAAAATGACAGTCAGCAGCCCCTGGTAACTGCTGGTCACTGGTCAAAGGATGTGGTACTCACGCCTCACTCCCTGCGCTCCACGGCCAAACGACCTACCGTCCCTTACAGAGCCTCCGACCAAGCACTCGGCCCACCTCCCCAACAGCTGTTAGTTTATAAATACAGAGGCGTTGAGCAGCACACATTTATTTCACTGTGGAAGAGGGAAGGGCCTCTGGTAGCTCTCTACGTTCTAGACTAGCCCTTTGGGATATTCAAGTGTAAGCTGCCCACTCTTCCCCGAGTTTCAGAAGCAGGATGTCGTTCCTCAGTCTCCCAGAAGAACATCACTCTGAGTCAGAGGCGGGTGAGTATCGTGCTGGGACGATGCTCTGACACACCTCCCTCTGGGTCTGCGTGTCAACACCCCTCAAAGATGCATCACTGCACCCAGAGCCCAGTCTCACCATGCGATTCCTGTCTTCTGAGGACGACGAGGACTTCCGCTCCCGAGGTGGCCCTGGAGACTTCTGTAAGGCTTTCACGCTTGTGAGGGAGCCGGGTAAGGATGCAGGCGGGGTGGCCGACAAGCCAGTGGTGGACCCTAAGGCCGGGACAGAGAGAAGCCCGTTCAAGGAGCACGGGGCCTTTTGGAACGGACAGCGACAAATGCAATGGCTCCCTGTTGTTCTGAGATCTGCCCCTCAGGCTGCAGGCACGCACTGGGGTGACTGCTTCAGAGCCTGCAGGAAAAGCCATTCCTCTATGGGGACAAACACCTACAAACATCCATTTCCAAATGCAGCTTAAAAATGATAAATCTCCAAAGTCCGGGCCTCCCTGGCACCCTCGTCTGGGGCCTGCCAGGCCTGGGTCCTCTGTAGCGTCACAGAGACTCAACCCTGGCAGGTCTGGATGCCCCCCAGCCTCTCTGCCACCAGGGGTTGTGCTGGGCTG
>NW_022103920.1:6191311-6198910 GCF_000313985.2 Echinops telfairi | reverse complement strand
CACACACACACACACAAACAGTGGGACTCAATGAGCTGAGAATGAAACTGTCCCCTCCTGCCCCAACTACTGCACGGTGTGCTGAGGGGGTGAGCCTCACACTTCCCTGAGGTCTGCTGAACACCCACACACACTTAAGACTTGGTTTTCTCACAGCCCTCTGCTTTCCACAGAACACAACATTTGGAAGGACATGAATACTACTGGTATTAGGAAAGTCTCAAACAAAAAATCCAAAAGCCCAGTAAAATCTCCTATGATTGAGCTACTTGAAGTTTCTTATAAACTATAAAAACAGGTTATGACCAGTATTAACGGCTGACAAGATTGTCTCTTAGAATGAGGCCTTGAGACTACAGCAGCAGCCCCAGCTGCTTGCTGGCCCCCGCCCGGCGGATAGGGGTCACCAAGACAAGGGGAAAGAAAGCAGCACACCAGGAGACAAGATGGCAGAGGCCGGCGCACAGAAGCGTGGGGTAGGCAGGTGGCACGGCACATTCAGCGCGTCCCGGGCAGGCTGGCTGACACCAACAAGCACACGCTGGGAGGGGGAGGCACAAACAGCATCTGTGGTTTCTACTGAGTTTGCTTTGGGTGAAAATGAGAAAGAAGAGCCCCTCTACCTCTGCACACGGGGCCAGGCTCAAAATCAAACACTAGCTCACTGGGGACAGAATGGAGGAGGGGGCTGGGAGTCCGGGACTGGCATTTCCGAAGACAGCGCGCCAGCTGGTTCAAAGGGGCTGTTAGAAGAGAGAGAGGGGCAGGCAGACATAGGAAGACAGACACACAGAAGAAATGAAAGAAGTCATGGGCGGAAGTACGAGGACTCACAGCCTGCTAACAAAATCATTCTGGACCTCTGACAAAGTCCACTCACTGTTATCCCATCCCAATGGTGTTAAACCACTCCTGGAAAGGACGAGTAGTGCCGCTGGGTCCTCAGGGCTAAGCAGACCCTGTCTGCGGCGGAGCTAATGTGGGTGTGGACAGGATGGCGACACTCAGATGCTGAATGTGTTGGGCAGAATCACCAGAAGCCACAGCTATGAGGACACATGGCAGTCATGCTAGCCACAACATTTACTGGAGGTCACGGGGTAACAGACAGAAAACACCAGCATCAGACCTCCAGGAGCCATACGCCACAGGAGACTGCACAACGTAGGGGTCATCTTGGCCATTGCCCAGGTATACAGAAACAGACCAGCCCTTGCAGGGTAGTGCAGAGAGGGCAGGGTCCAGGGAAGAGACCAAGTGGCAGGGGCAGTCTTGCAGGTTCGAGGGGAGTGCCCACTGAGGTTCGGCACCAAAGCGCCATTCTGTGTCTCCCTCACGTCTCTTTGCGACTGGACTCACGAGGAGAGCAGGGGGCTGTCTGTTCTGTGAACCTGGGGGTGAAGGGAAGGGCTCCCCCTGCACGCTGGTCTGGGAAAGCAAACCCTATGAGAGCCCGTGGGGTAAGCTTCTCCGCTTTTGCATACGCTGCCACTGCATGCATTTCCAAATTACAGCAAGTGCAGGTTAACACCCGACTTCCCATACTATCAGGTAGTGAAAATTTCACCCCAGACTAAGGGTCAGTATTTTAAACTCTAGGTTTTCTGTGTCTGTGTCTGTAAATGAAGCGAGTATAAAGGGGACGGGCAGCAAAGCATGGCACCCCACCCCCACCCCTGAGAACGGATTTTAACTGAGGTCACGCTTACCTCCATCACCACGAAAGCCCTGGTCTCTGATCAAGTCCTACAAAGAAACAGGAGCAGGTCTTATTCAGAGCACGTGCCAGCAGAAAGAAAACAGCACCGACTTTCCCACCAGGAGCGGATTCTGAGCCACCTGACTTAACAATGCTTTCCCCACATGCAAACAACGGGGAGTAAATAAAAACCCATAAACCGATCCAGTGGGCTTGTTGTGAGCCGGGTTTGTTTCGTGGGCGCTCAGTTCTGGGGTGGTTTCTGCCATCCAGGACTTAAGACCAAATTGATGCTCATTATCTAGTATCTAAGGGAGACAAATTTACCGAGTGATGTTAACTTGCATGAGCAACTCTAAAATAGTTTTACATGCTTGACGATGCACAGGTCACCTGGCAGAGTGGAAACAAGAGTCACAAGGACCACAGGGCTGACGGCGACAAACGCTAGTCAAAGGGGAGAAGCCCACTCACCTGTCTGGGACAGCACGGACGGACGCCCCGTCACAGAAACAGCAGGAAAGGGGCAATGAATACAGTCTGTAAATTCTGCAGCTCAGTCAAAACTGAGCTTTGGGGCCATAGAGGGAAGGTGTCCGACGGTCTCCACAAAGAAGCCAAAGCCAGTGCTTTGCATACCCCCCTCCCTCTTTGTCATGGGGGCCAGCAGACTCGGAGGGGAAGTGACTGGGGATCAGTCGAGTATCTGACAGGCAAGCAGTGCGAGCCCAGGCCCCAATACACAGGAGGCACATGCAGCAGTGCCCCTCGGTTCCACGGGTGCCGGCTGTGGGGTTTGGGGTTGGTTGTTACTGTTTGAGGCTCCCCCCCGCCCCCGACACTGGCCAGTCCCTCTGTCTGTGACTCGAGGGTGAGGGACCGGCTACTCACATCGATATTGACAGGTTCTATGGTGTTGATGTGCACGTTGGGGGCCGAGGAGGAGCGGTCTCGCTGCCCAAACTGATTTCGATGGTCTTCGTCCGCTGGTCGGAAGGGCTGTGGAATTGGAATGGATTTTGAAGGAGACGGGCTGGTGAGAATTGGGGGCCTGCAAAAACCAAGCCATTGGAAGGTAAGACTTAGAGCAACCTCAGAGAGCTACTAGCAAAGTACAGAGAAAAGAAGTCACAAACATGTCCTTGTTTTATTTTCACAATTATCATCTTCACAGTTGAAAGCAGTACAGACAGACTCAGTGACGCTGGTGTACATCCATTCACAACTGCCACTGCCCACCCACTCTGGGCCCTGCTGCTCACCCAGAAGGCCCAGAGCAGCCAGCCATGGGCAACACTCTTGCCCTTCAAACGCAGAGATGCTCCAGGCACAGAATGCAGCAGGCACAGGACCCGCAGTTTTCTTTTTCTCTACCCCTTCTTGCCATCAGAAGCTACTCAAGTGCACCTCTTATGGTAAGTCAGGGTGGGATAGGTACTGTGAGAGTGTGTGTGCTTGTTCCAGGGTCTGGAAGGTGCAACTGTGGCCTGACCCCTGACCTGGGGGTTAGCTGGCAAGAGCAAGAGGCTGTTTCTGAGTCAGAAGACATTTTCCACTGCCACTAATGCTCATATCTGGATACATTTGCCCAATTATTGATGCCAGAGTCACAGGAGACGCCTGTCTTGTATTAAACATTAAATTCTCCCTTAGATGACCCAGGTCCCGTGTCGGTGTACCTGCGGCTCTCTGAGTGGCCAGGCGGGGGCGCCGAGGACCAAGTGCACTGGGTGAAGGGCGAGGCTTGGAGGAGGACAGAGATTTGAAGAGCAGTCAGGCAAACAGTGGCAAGGAGAATCTGAATGTGGAGTCCAGGGCCCTAGCACGGTCTGACTTCCTGAAAGCACACTGCTGGGGGTAAAATGAGCAACGTAGACTTCACCTGCTCCGTCCATCACTCAGACTTGACAGGCAGCTTGTGAAGTGTCCAGCACGTCAAACAAGCGGGGTTTGGTCCAGTGAGAAGACTCCGTGAAGGAGGCCTGCAGGCAGGAGCATGTCCAATCTTCCTTTTGATTCTTTTTGGCATCAACAGGTTTTGAGTTTTGTGGCAGAACTGGCTCTACACCCTTTGCCAAGGGGCTCTGGGTGCAGGCATGGAGAGTAGAAAGTGACACTGAGATAGAGGGCTCGGGGTCCTTGTCTCTCGGAGAAGCCACATGTGGACAAGGGAAGCTGAAGGCAGGCCTGAGTGCGCCCAACACTGGGACGCACGCTGTGCTATAGCATAAGTGCCTTACCGACGGGTGGGGGCCACGGCCCAGAGCTAAGGGCGCTGGGGCACAAGCAGGAGCGCCCTGTGCGCATCTGTCTGCTCCACACTCAGAGGCCTCCGCCGGCCCCAGTGGGGGGTGTGGGGCCCAGGGCAGGGGCCTGCTGCAGCCCAGAAGGACACGCTTGCTGGCACCCATCTGGAGGCACTTTTGCAAATGCCCCCATGGAAGTGTCACGTGGGTCTGCCATGACACCAGAGTCCGGTTCGCGCATCAGGCCGACTCCTCGCTGAAACGAGTCTTCAAGATCAAGTCGAATCTCCACGCTGGGACATGACTTCACGCTCGTGAAGTGTGTCTGGCACCAGCAAACGAGCTCCTCCTCAGGCCTCCTTGTGGGTTAGGTTCAGGGCTGCCGGCCACAGGTCAGCACTCAGCTGTCCCCCAGGTCAGGTGAGGCTGCTGCGCCTGTGGCTCTCACTGAGTCGCAGCCATACCTTTAACTTGTCTTGTCTCAGCCTCTGTGAAGCTTCACAGCACTGAATGGAAACACCAGGGAAGTGATTTCCAACACCGCTGCACTCTCAATTCTCGAAGCCAAATGCCACTTCTGCGTGGTGATGGGCAGACCCAACACACCCCGGCTTCCCACAGAGCCGACGTCTCCCTCGTGCACGTGCTGCCCGCGCAGAAGAGGTGGCGCCTCCAGCTCTGCATGCCCCACAGGGCACCCCCCCGCCCCAACCAAAAAGGGCCTGGCTCTGAACCCAAGCATCTGGCTGCCTGACCATGGTCAGCTACCAGGCAGTGGACAGTGTACCCAGCAGGAATCCCGAAACAGAGCAAGGCTGGCTCCTATCTTTCCCCAAGTGCCTCACATCAGGGACCTTCAAAAAGACATGGAAATCCCACCATCCTCAACCCCAGGTTCCGCAAACTCTCTGAAGCATTTTAGAGGACAGCTGGGACATGTCTGAGCGTCTGCTCAGGTCAGTGGTGCATAAAGCAGTCATGGCAAATGATCTCTCCGTTTTCCCGTGGCACTCCCTCAGGGTCGACAGAGAGGCACACATCCAGGACTGGCACCAGCGAAGGGCCTAGCAGCAGCTGTCCATCCTATGCTGGCCAGCAGAAGCTCTGCTATGGAGCCACATCTGTGCCAGGAAGGCTCCCTTCCTGCTCACTCTGCCAGCAGCAGCCACTCAGACCAGCGGACTGGCCAAATGAAAACCATCCCGTGTATCTCCTGCAAAGCCCAGCAGAGCTGAGAGCTGTGGGGAGGGCAGGGCCACAGGGTCCTGGCTGGCAGGGCTGTCAAGTGTGCATTACTAATTACTCCAGGTAGAAATCTAAAAAGTAACACCACCTTGTGAAAAATGAGATAAAGTGGGGTTAAAACTAAGAAAACATGTTCCTGATCTTAACTATGTATTTCTGGAACATTCTGAAGCAGAATGTTGTGGGCTAACTTTGAGAAACCAACCAACCATTAGCCTCCAGCCACAAGACCATTTAAGCTGCTCCCAGCCCAGTGGGGAAGGGGTGCGCAGACCAGGGCCTGATGTGCTCCCTCCATCTGTGAGCACTGCCCTCAGTCCCTTACCATGTTGCAGCCTCACCCCTAGTCGCCCCAGGCTCCTTCATGAAGTCCTCCTGCCTCCTCCCGATCGGCCCCTATTCCCCCTCCCACTCATATCAGAGCCTGTCCACAGCACACACACTCTTTTTAAACACAGCCATGGTTTTGAAGGGCAGTGCCATGTTCTGAGTGGAAACCACATGCCCGCCCACCCCACGGCCAATACTGCTGAGGGAGGGAGGGAGCGCAAGGCCAAGGTCACCCCTCCTCTGTGACCTGCTGGGGACTCTTCTCTTCTCCGGATGGTCTCCAGGAGCCACCATCCCAGAACCAAGACTGATGGCGTGGGAAGACTAACAGTGACTTTAAAACAAGCTACTCGGGGCAAAATCACAACACAACTCCAGCTCTGGGTGGAACTGTCCAGGGGCTGGCAAACTGAGACAGAGTGATGGGGACAATGAGCGGCGGGTGTCAGAGCGCAGCAGGAGACAAACCGTACCCGGGAGAGTCTGAGGGGGGTGCAGGAGGGGATGGTCTGGGCCCAAGGGTGGTCTCTGCCGAGGAGGCCTCCTCCTGCGGGATGGGGTGGTGTTCAAAGAACTTGGAGACAAACAGCAAACTGTGAGGTAAAAACAAAAACAAAACAAAACAAACCTAACTCGTGCAAAACCCAGAGCTTCAGACATCAGAACACAGGGCATCGTTAACAGAAAACCTGCAAGTCCCATGTTCAGAAATCCAATTACAGTGTACCTGGGGGTGAAGGATCGCTTACAGAAAGCATATTGTACTTTCCATGGCGAGCCCAGTCATCCAAAACGGCTTTTCTACAGCAAAGTCCGGAACTTTAGCGGGAAATTGTTCCACGGGGCTAAGGGTCTGTGGCTAAGCTAGAGCGCATGGTGGCCACCCGCTGCTCTGCTCTGGGACCGGGTGGTGCCCTGGCTGCCCCAGTAGAAAGCAGCAGCCAGGTGTCAGCTGCAGCAGTGACACGGAGAGGATCAGCCTAGTCTGTGGGTCAAAGTGGAGCACAGAGCAGAGAAACTGTAGGTAGTAATCATTGGAAGCCGAGATTTTACATCTTACTTTTAAATAAAATGGGTCTAGAGGTAGAGAAGATAGAGAAAGGAAGTCAGTGAAGAAGAGAGAAAGTAAATATGATTTCTCTAAGACCCCTGCTCCGTGGTAAAAAAGTGTACTGGTCACTGTGATTCAAAGACCTCTCCCTTTCTTCTACAAGTCTTTCTGGGTGAAGGCTCTTCACGAGCCAGAAGAGCACACAGACGAGGTGTGAAGTGCTCGCTCTGGACGGAAGAGCCAGCTGCATGGCGTCCCAGGCTGCGGCCACTCTCGCCTCACCCCGGGAGGCCCCAGGGTTACTTACTCCAGCTGGTCGTAGTTGACGCACATCAGAGGCACCTCTGTGCTACAGCGCTGGTGGAACTTGTATCCGCACGTCTGACAGCGGAAACCCTGGAACAGCAGCTTTCGACAAAAGTCACAAAATGCTAAGGTAAAAAAAGTTTTCCGTACCTGCAAAGTAAAGAATCACAGAGGGTTTCAAATGTTGCAGGAATCCTTGGGGAAGTCAACATATTTACTCTCAAATTGAAATACTGTATCTTTAGCATGTATCTTAAGAAAATGAAGCAAACAGCTGGACAAAAAAAAAACCAGGAGTGAGAAGTAGCAGGCGGACCTGGCCCGTTTTAACACCTGCTCAAAACGGGATGAGAAGTGGACGGAGGGCTGGGGGGCGCCTAATCCAAGCCTGACAACGGACAGAAGGGGCGGGGGGCAGGTGGACAGACGGCCTGGGCACTGCTGGACTTGCGGCTGCTGCTGAACAGCGAACAAGGGACCCCGCATGGGGGTGGGAGGAAAGGAGCCAGTTGTCACTCTGAAGCCGGTAACTCAGAACACGGTGGCTGCAGGGTGTCACTCACAACATGAAAGCCGTCTCCAGAGGAGCGTAACAGAAACCACTCAGAGTGAGATGAGAGCGGCTTCCTCTAGCGTGTGTGTGTGTGTGTGTGTGTGTGTGTGAGAGAGAGAGAGAGAGAGAGAGAGAGAGAGAGAGATACACACTTTCCTTCACAGGCCCC
>NW_022103920.1:6184975-6191074 GCF_000313985.2 Echinops telfairi | reverse complement strand
CCCCCAGCACCACTGCAGAAACCATGTGTGTGTTAGTTACTCATTTTGCTAGCTGAGAATCGGCCTGTCATCGTGAAATCCGGAGCCGCTCTCCTGCTCACTCCCTGGGGCAGGGTCTCTCAAAGGACAGCCATCACTCTCCAGAAGACCCCTGGCTGCAGGATGGGGACATCCACAACATCCGCCACCATCTGTGAGGTGACAAGTAGGAACTCCCTGCCCAGGGGCCAAGACACAGCGAGGCTGACAAAGTCGACCCAATAGACTTGTGGTGGCAAAAAGGTGTGTGTGTGGTGTAGAGGAGGTGGGGTCAAAACGCCCATAGGCACTCCTGTTGTCGCTGGGGCTCCTGGACATGTTGCCCCGGGGTGCTGCAGAGAGCATGGAAGGGTGAACAGGGTGACAGTGGTGGGAGCAGTGCTTCAAACAATGGTAAGAAGGACACTTCATATGTACCCAGGACACTCATAGAGCAAGGCCAGCTCTTGGCCACATGAGACAGACATTCTTGTCTGTTCTAATACACTTCATGGTCCACCGAGTCCACCTCATCACCCACCGGTTATCAAACTCTACTAAAAGCCCCTTTAAATTAAAGTTCTATGAGAAAATGCTATCTGGTCAAACACCTACCTGGCCTTTTCAGAATATCCCAAGAGTTTTAAAACAGGCAAGCCCATCTATCACACTGTTCAAGGGCAACTGCCGCCTCTAGCTCTGCCCCTTTTCTCCCTGTCTCCCACTGATGCAGCGCCAGACAATCTGACAGAGGCCCCCAGGCCTCCTGGTCGCCTGGCGCACACTGGCAGGAGCCCTGGAAACACTGAGTGTTTTCACAGGGCCACAGTGGGGGCGCCCGTCCTCCCTCACCTGGTCAGCTCTCTTCAGTCCCATCGAAGCCCTGATTTCTCCTCCTTCACGAAGCTACACAACCACCGTCTTTCTTCCCGACACTGACCTGTGTTTTAAAACCATGTCCCCTTTGGGAGAAAGACGAGTCTTTCACATGGACATTCGTGAGCTGTACTTTGCTTATATTTTAACTCTTAGTTCTCACTCCACAGTGAGCTCCCTCATCAAGCTTGTGCCATTCCTTCTCGACACCTTTCTAAACTCCGCACAGTCAACAAGCAAAGTTCTCTGAACTGATGCTGACCTCCGGGAGGGTGCTTTCGCTTTGTACACAACAGGGGCAAGATAGCTCAAAAAATTTCTGGAAAATGCCATTACCTAGTAATTCCATTTTCCCAGAAGCTTTTGGAAGTCCACTTATAGACACTTTCATAGCATTCAAAACCCAGTGGTGTCCCCCTCCCACCCACATCAATAAGCAAGTGTCATGGTAGGGAAAGTGTGCAGCATCATCTCAGCACGGGTGGCATGCTGAGCCGTGGGGTGACGTACAAAGTTGTGTGTTGTCAGTGGCACGTTCTCCAAGACCTCTACGTGCAGCTCCTCGCCAGTGAGCCAGGAAATGTCCGTGTCCCAGCCGATGGGCTTCTTCTCCCTGCAAGGCAGACACGTCTCTTAGTTCACGCACACCCTCACATGGACCTCAGGCCCAAGAGCTCACAGCAGTTACTCTGAGGGCTGGCAGTGGTGAGCAGGCGTGACCTCCAGCCCCGGGCCATCGCATGTTTCAAAGGCAAACACCTGAGTGCCCATGTTTACTCCCACCCCCAGGGTCACTGTGGACACACCGCTGGAGCTGAGAGAGGTTCCTCTCCTTCAAGTTAGCCCAGCAGACAGTGATGGTTGCTGGGTACCCCATCCCGGGTCGTGGACTAACTACCCAGTCAAAGAAAAACAGTGCTAGCAGGACATGATGCCACTCCCCACCCCACCAATTTTCGTTTTTGTTTTAGTTTTAACAGGCCTTAAACTTGGGGGACTTAGCAGTGTTAGACCCCTTAGGGAAGAAAGCTCAATCCGCATACAATTTTTGCTTTGATAAGCCTCTTGTGAGGCTCCAATATGATCTCAGAAATGAGTCCAGTATTGGAACAAGTACCATTTCATGTGGCTCAAGTATCTATAAGGTTTCCACGGGCCATGTAAAGTCATGTAATCAGTCAGACATGGCGAATTCGTTAGTGCCTCACAGGCCCTACAGTATTTACTTATGCTAACTTAATATTGATGTAATCTTGTTCTCTAAAGTCAATTTCCTGAGGTTTGGGTAAAAACCCTTCACTAAAGTCCCAGTGTCCTGCCTGACCCCGCCTCTCCCTGCAGCACCAGGGTCCAGGTCCCAGACGAGCCATACCCGTCCTGCATCCTGTACACCGCACAGCACTCTGGGATCAGGCCCCGCATCATCAGGGCCTTCTTCAGGCTGTCTCGGACAGTCACGCCACACCTCGCAGGGACCTGTGGTGTGATGAAGACAGAGGTGAGGGGAAGGGACCAAGGACCTCTTCCCCACACCACTGAAAGCCAGCACAAACTGAGCTCCACCAGCGACCTTCCTAAGAGGACACCTGTACACACCACGCTGGTCCCGCGAGGAGCACAGCCTGGTTTCCACAGCTGGTGCCAAACTTGGGGGATTATGAACCAAGTCTCGATTCACCAACTCAAACCAGGCAACATTAAGTTTCTATTGAGCCTTTCACTGAAATCATAAAATATTTCTAAATATGGAGAAAACAAGACTCCTTGCATACCCTGCACAATCCACTCGGATCCCACCGTGTCTGTAGCCAGATGTTGGCAGGTCTTTCCAGGACTCCTTCCCGACCCTCCCCCAGCAGGAAGAAGGGACCCCAGTGACTGGGGTCTGGCTGCCCAAGACCACCCTCTGGGCCCCAGCCTCCCTGAAGCACAAGTGGCACTAGACAGGTGGAGGTGACTAGCCAGCTTCCCATAACCCTGGCAAGAGTAACTGGCTCCAGGCAGGACAGGCAACCGGGCCAGCACCAGAGTTCTTCCCTCAAGGACCCCACATAGTAGGTAGTAAAGCAAGAGGCCAGGCTCCTGGAGGCCCAGGTGTCACCTCCCTGGCGCCTTCATAAGCGGGGAGAAGCAGAGTTGAGACATGGGGAGGAAGGCGCTTTCTCAAGAAGGTATCCCATTTCTGGCTTTGTCCCTACTCTTCTCGCAGGTGGCTGAGGGTTCTGACAAGGCAGTCTGTGCTCTGGTGAGGCTGTGTGGGGCCTGCGGTTCTCACTGGGTTTGAGTATGTGGAGTTAGGAGCAATTAACGCCAAGTGTCCCACTCTTCTAACCCACTGATGCTTGCAGTAAAGCAATGTTCCCTGAGAAGCTGGGCTCACGATCTTGAGACGTGCCGTGGTCTCTCCCCAGATGCGGTCAATCTGATTCCTGTGTATTCCAACTAGAAGCCCGCGTGTTTACGCTGGGGACGAGGGCATTTTCAGTGAAGACGGCGTTAGTCTAGCAAAATTCTACCATATGGTCTCTAGCTGCGTTTCTGGTACCAACCATTGATCCCTCCTGGCTCCCAATGTTCGAATGTCAATTGCCAGTAATTAGCAATACGTACTGATGGTATGCTCGATTGATTTCAGATGGAAGAAGCTGATAGAATTCTCCAATTTCTTCACCATTGGCTTTAGCGGATGACTCACTAAAGCTTGAATACTACTTGTATTCTCTGGTTTTCCTCATAAAAAGGAACACAGACGCAAGCCATAGAGCTGATTCGGTCTCACAGTGCCCCTAGGACAGGCAGGACTGCCCCTGTGGGTTTCCGAGACTCTAACTCTTTACGGAAGTAGAATACGAGTGGCTGGTAGTTTTGATTTGCCGACCTCTTTGGTTAGCAGCCCTGCGTGTAACCACTAAACCAAAGGCCTCCCTGTCTCCCTCATAGGGATATAGATATTGAAATATTCTTTTCGACGAAAAGTGGAATGCCTCTCCTCTTAATCTGTCATTCCTGGGATAATAAACTTGAATTATCACATCATTTGATTACAAGATTTGTGAAAACCACTAAGGCTTTTATGCTGACTTGCTGATCCTAATTAAAAAAAAACAACACACAACAAAAACCCAAAAACTGAAGTGAGTCAATTACTAGCTCCTTAGCACCCCAAGGGAAGAGAAGCCAGCAACAGCTAAGGAGTGCTCTCACTATTGTGGACAGAGATGTTAGCAGGAGTCCTGGAGGGTGGCACCTCCACGGCTGTCCTGTCACCTGGTAGTACTGCTCTGCCGGCCTCGAGCCCCCGCAGCTTGCCGAGCAAACGAGAGGGTAGCTGTACACACTGTCCCTCTCCATGGCCCTCAGCACGAGCAGTCATCCTCCTCTTTCATCACCGGGGCAAGTGAGGTTTCTGCTGCCACTGCTACAACTAAAGGCAATGGTTCTCAACCTTCCACCTGCCGTGAACCTTCAGTACAGTTCCTCATGTGGTGATGACCCCCCAATCATTAACATTTTTTTCGTTGCTACTTCATCACTGAAGTTTTGCTACTGTTATGAATCGTAATATAAGTATCTGATATGCAGGGTTTTTTAGGTGACCCCTGTGAAAGGGTCATTGACCCCCAAAGCGGTCACAACCCACAGGTTGAGAACTGCTGACTAAAGGGGAGGCAGTTATTACCTGGGACGCTACCACTACCTCCAGTCTAGCTGGCCCCCTTGATCATAGCTTACTTCATAAAAACACCAGCAGAGCTGCGGGGAGAGTTGCTGGTGTTTGTTATTTATATGTCTACCCCCTCATCGGTGTGTGGGGGTGGGGGAAGACAGAAACATAGTCCTAACCCCTTCCATTCCACTCTCAAGTCTTTAGCACCTTAAGGGCAGAATCCAGAAGCACCCAGCATGGCCCCCGCTGTCCCTGTCTGCCTTTCATCTATCTTACATGTAATCAACAGACCGTGGGTTCAGAATCCCCCCACTCCCAACTTCAGAGCAGCACCCAAAGACTCAGTCTTTCATGAACAGGGGGGACACACTGATTTCACAGAGCATCCTTCCCACAGACGGTAAACGAACTTAGAAGGTTTAGATCCTTCCAGGCCCAAGGAGTTCTCTCTTGACCTTTGGAGCAAAGGTGGGTAAAACCCCTGCCCCAGGCATTCTCCTTTTAAGTCTGTAACTTGTAAGACGGGGACAGAATGTCCACTGCAGCACTGTTTCACAGTCATCAACAACCCCAACATGACCACCAGGGAGGAATGGGAAAGACAGAGTAACTACCGACAATCTGGATGACTGACTGCAGGGCCAACGAACCTCAATGAACCACTGTGGGGGTGTCACCATGCACGTCGGAAAACCGGGTGCCGAGTTTGTAAAAGATCAGGGACTTTTCCCAGAACCACCTTGAAGCCTTCTTGTACATGCTTTTCGGAATAAAAAATAGGCTCTTTTCCTGTAAACCCCCAGATCCTGTAGGGGACCATGAGTCAGAATGCACTTCATGGCAGGGAGTGTACAGATTGATGGACTGTCGTTGTGAATAAAGAAGACAAAATGCTGAAGGGATACAGTTGGCCACAATCTTTAAAAATGAAAAACCCTAACAAAATACTTGCTGTTTGTGGATGCATATATCTGTGGAGACAGTATTAAACTATGGATGCAATATACCACAAATTCATCAGAGAGGCTGCTTCCTGGGGAAGAGGACGAACAGTGGGTGCTGGGTGGGAGAACAGGAAGGGTCACGGGAGCCCAAGTTTCTATGTAGTTGTGTTTGTATGGTGTGGAACCAACATAGCAAACAGACAAAAACCTTGAAAATGGAACACCTGTTCCTATTACTTTTTCATACATATATATTTACATTTTTTCTAAATAAGAAAAATTAAGAGATGAAATTCTGACGATTTTATCTTTGAATTTGGAGTTCAAGAAGGCTCGAAGCAGTATGGGAAAAACATGTCTGGGTGAAGCTATCTCATGCAGAAGGAGATGTACACAGGACAGGCACACGGAGCAGGGCCCACGGGCCCAGGGCCACGGGACTGTTTTGTCCCCTCTTCCTCGCAGAGCCAGGCACAGGCACGAGACCTGGAGTCCACCAAGTCGTCCGGCTTAAAGCGGAGGCTGATTTCTTTCTCGGCGCTTCTGACCAAGTCACTGCCGTGAAGGATGTTCCTGCCCCGCCCTGAACACAGA
>NW_022103920.1:6162434-6184820 GCF_000313985.2 Echinops telfairi | reverse complement strand
ACGAACTTCATGGCCACCAGGCGGAAACCCTTCTGCTCAGAACGCTTGATGATGTCGCCCTCCAGGCCCCTCTGCACACTGTCCAGCTCCATGGCCGTGAAGGTGCGCTCACTGCTTGCCACAGTGCCAGTCAGCTGGCGGGGGAGCGGGCGGCCGGATCTGTGGAGCTGGAGCAGAACGAAACAAGCCTTTGGCTTTGCTTCCCTTTTTAAGAGCGTCCCTCACTGGGTAGGTATCCTTTACAGAAGTGTGTTCTTGTTCCTTCTACGTGCACAGCGACTTCTTCCACTCACAAAACACCAGGTTCCGAAGCGAATGCCAGGCCTTTGCTCACTGTGTCTGGAGGTGGTCATGGGGGCGATGCTGCCGACGCCTCCTGAAGCCGCTCCAGGAACTGCCCTGGCTTTCTGCAGTCACTGCTCCACCAGTGAGTGCTGCTGGCCTCTGATGACAAGCATCCTCTGGGTTCAGCGTGCCAACGTGCCCACAAATGAAACTAACCTTCAAGTTTCAGTCATCGAATAGTTTTAGAACCAAGATACATTAACATCATGAACTGGGGTAAGAAATGTTCTCTTTTCCTTTTCTTAGAAACTAAAACTTGCATGTAACTAGAATTCTATCTTCCCAAAATAATGTCTAGAATTCATAGCTGTAAAGCCAGGGCACTGGGAAGCAGGAAGCACAGGTCATTTCTCTAATGGATGGAGGCCTGTCCCAGTATTCTGTGTTTAGCTCAGGTTAGAAACACTGTTCTAAGGTAATAATCTATTTTCCTAATTTTCCCCTGCTTTGTTGTACTCACCTTCCAAAATATCTTCTGAACACAATACCCCCCACCATCTTATTTCTTTTTATTCTTTGAGAGATTTGGGTCTTTTCATATATTTAGCATTTATTCTGCTGATTCTATTATATTTTATCTTCACATTCTTTTGGTTGATGATGTGCTGGTTCTAACTAATGTTTTAAGACACTTTAATATATACACTTTTAATACAGTGAACCCTCGTTTATTGCGGTTAATCGGTTCTAGACCCTACCGCGATAAATGAAATTCCGCGAAGTAGGATTCCTTATTTGTAAATCAAATATTTTCGTAGTTAGAGCATAGAGGACATGAAAAAACACCCTTTAGTCACCATTACACTCGTATTACCCAATTTATTAAACGAAAAAGGGAAAATATAGTAAAACATTTTGGACGTTACAATTATCATTTATTATTTATTATATTATTTATGGCATCAAGCGTGTACAGTATGAGCCAATCAGTGGCAGTAATGACAGAGCATGCGCTGTTAACGCAAAAACCGCGATAGAGTGAAGCCGCGGAAGTCGAAGCGCGAAGTGGCGAGGGTTCGCTGTATATACACTTTTACAGCTCTGAATTTCCTTTTAGCGTGGCCTCATCATCCGTAACCCACAAGTTATACAATAGTTTCATGATTTATGCAGTTCTAACTACTCCTTCACCTCGGTGTTTACAAGCCATGTACAGACACGTGGGTGTTTTCAATGGCCTCACGAGCATGTGGAAGCTGGACACTGCATAGGGACGATGAGATAGGAACTGAGGCCCTGAACGACTGCTGGTGAGGGGCCCTGGGAGCACCAAGGACTGCCAGAACCAACCAAGCCGTCCTGGAGGAAGGGAGCTTTAAAAGCAAAGACAGTGAGACTCTGTCTCGTGTCCTTTGAGCGCATTATTAGGAGAGACCAGTCCTTAGAGAAACATACCATGGCTTAGTAAAGACAACGACCCTTAACGAAACAGACTGACCCACTGTCTGCAACACTGGTCTCAATCCTAACAGTGGTGCTGAGGGTGGTGCAGGTCCAAGGAATGTTAAGATTCCATGGCACCTAATGACAACACAAATATTCTCTAATTTCCATTAGAATGATTTTCTAGTGCATGAGTTACTTGTGTCTTTGGTAGTTGCATAATCTGTTATCAATTTGAGAGAGTCTGGAGGTGCTAAGGAGATAAACAGCTCCCTGAAGACAGGACACAGGCAGACTCCCTGGGAGACATTCCAGCTGAGAAGACACATGGAGCTACGCTAGTGCCCTGAGCCGGAGGAGCCACGTGGAGATCCCTACCAGCGCCGAGATGCTTACAACGCCACTGGATCCACAAGACTTCCCACCCACTGGCCTGTGATCTATCTTCCTGCATTTGGCATCACTGCATGTGTTTCGTGAGTCTGAAGAGGACTTTATATAGACTGGTATCAGACATATAGGCTAATATCGGACTTATGGACTTGATCTGGACTTGGCTGGGATGTTTTCTCAATATTCAATTGCTCTTGTATATAAACCTCTTTCTTATACACACGAGTGCTTATGAATTTGCTTCTCTAGCCTACCCAGACTAACAGAGTGCTTAACATTCCAGGAACTATGGTTTCCCAGAACTGCTCCTCCTTTATCCTTTACCCCAAGGGCCACGGACCCGCTCTCGCCTGTGAGGTTCTCTTCGTGGCACACACACGTGCCCCGGAGAGGAGCGTGCAGGTACACATGTCTTCTGCACGCACACTGATAGTGTGCTGTCTGACCCGTCTACCATCCTACTTGTGTTGTCTGCTGGATCTGGGTACTCATGGAATGGAAGGTGCCTAAGTAGCCTCAGCTGGTATTTTCACTTTCGTAGACCTATCTACAGTGTCTTGTAAATACGATTACACAACTTTTGTCAACTCAACAGTGACGGAAAACGGCACTGAGTAAGGGTAGGGCTGAATGGGCAATTACTATTAATTGCTGACAGTAAGTTAGTTGTACACCTGTAAAAAGTTGACTTTTAAATGTTTTATTGTAAATCGGGTGAAAGTTTAGAGTTGACCAGCGTTACATCCAACCATCCCTGCAGACTGTGTTTCCTGCCACTGCCCGCAGTCCCATAATGTGACACCACTTTCCCCCTCCTCACTGTGTTTCCGTTCCCATTCCCTCTTCTTCCCTAGCCCTATGAACGCTGTCCTTGGGTAAGCACTGTCCTTTTGGTCACAAATGGTAGATTATTCTAAGGGGTGCATGCCTCACGAGTGACACTGTTCCCCCAAAGAGAGCTACTGCTTGACTGGAATTGAGCCGGGGGCTGAGGGCATTTCCAGACCTGAGCGTGACTGCTCTTCACAGGCTCAGGGTTTCTAGCCAACTACTAAGTCTGGTCTCTTTGTGACAGAGTTTTCTGTTCCACATTTTCCTCCTACTCTAGCCAGTATCTTCTCCTGTGATCCCAGCTGGGCACCACCTCCTTCTTCTCAGGACCGCAGACAGAGGTTGGTGCGGTTCCTTGGTTTTCTTCACTCCTCTTTTCTCTAGACAGGGAGAGAGCACCTTAGATGACTGCACACGGATCTGAAGACCCCAGCGGTTACTCACCAAAGTAGGATGCACAGCCCATTGATCTTGATGCTCCCGAAGACGGTGGTTCTGAGTCTCCACTCCCCCGCAGTATGTGGTCATGCTAAAGTTGAATTACTGTTGAGCTTTAAGAGTTCTTTACATCTTTTGCATGGATGTCCTTGATCAGGTATGTGCTTTGCAAAAAAGCACTCCCTCTTGACATTGCCTTTTGGAGAAGGCAAGTTTTCATTTCAACAAAACCCAACTTATCCATGTGCTTTTATGGCTCAGGTGTCACATCTAAAAACATCCCCGCCAAACACCAGGTCACAAAGGTTTCCTTACACATGCTTTAGGGTCCTACTTCTTGTTCCCCTCCTTCTATGCTCAATGTCCTTCCCAAGGGAAGCTTGGGGGACAGTGCCTTCAACTAGACCCTGTGAAAGGCACATTTTTGTCCAGAAAGACCTTTACTCTGCCTTCATTCATCGGTTAGCTGTGACTGACCATCGTGTCTAAGCATTTTGAGTACGCTGGTCTATTGTGTGCTAGCTTCAATAGCTGCGGGGTGAAATCTTTAGGAAATCTAATTGTACTTTTAGGGATAATTTTGTTTTTAGAACAATCTTATTGCATTTTTTCTCTCTCTCATAGTGCGTATTCAAATACGTTTATCCAACTGAGGGTTGGTGCTTCCAGAATCTTTAAATTTGTGTCTTTGACAAATATTAGCCATCATTTCTCAGCGCTCTGCCTCCACAGCCTCCCTCTCTGGACCTCCCTGTTCAGTCCCTTCTCCCTGCCGCTTGGCCTTTCTCTGAGGAGTCTGCTGCTCGCGCGCGCCTGGCTTTCCAGAGTTCATGGATTTTCCTTTCAGTTGGATCTCATCAACTCTCTACTCCATCCACTGAGCTCTGAAACATGAACAGTGAGGTACTGGCACTCACTCAGCACGTTACAACTTTATCTACCATGCCAGCTTGCCACTTCCTCAGTCACCACCAGCATGGTCAGTAGAGTGTCTGTTTCCAGTGACAGCTGTTACCTTTGTACCGAATGTACTTTTGCTTTATTCTGTTGTTTCCATTTTTAACATTCTATTATAAAAATTTCAAGCACACAGAGAACTCAAGGTCATGGTACAAGGGACAGCCAGATTCTCTCTACTTGGATTCCAAAATTCCTACCGTTTACCCCCACCAGTGTGCCCTGCTGTCTCGCGTTCTTCTACGTTGTTTTGCCTGCCTTGCAAGGTTCTGTGGCAGACATGCTTGTGGGTGGGTCCAAACAGGAGAAGGTGGACCAGAGACCCCTTCCTCCCGGTGTGAGATGTGGGTGGGGCACAGCTCAGACAGACACAAAGGAAACAGAAAAGGTCACACAGGGGCAAGAGGGCACATCACCGTCACACTTAGGGGCAGTTAACTGCAATCCCATGTAGTCTTATCTATTAGTCAATCTGTACTCAACATCTCCCCAGTCCCCAGAATGCCATTATACTTCTTCCCCACCCCTTTCAGATCTGCCTAATGACCTTTCTGGGACACTAGCTGGAAAGGAGAGTGTGGGGTTAATTTCTGACCTTAAAACAGGAAAAACATTTTCATTTCATTCTAATTCGATAGCAGACATGGGAGGAAAAACGGAATTGGTACTATAAAGTTACAAATAACTTTCATCATGAATTACCCAGAGCCCGTTTCCTTATGTCCCAACGCCATCGTTCTCAGCAGGGACAGGAAGAGCATCAAGACACGCGTCTCTGTGCAGCAGCCATAACCTGCCCTGGCTCTCCTGCAGGCTGTCAGCTCCCACAGGCAGAGGGCAGGCACTGTTACCCAGTCTCCAGCCAATCTCTGAGGCGACAGTCCCTTCCTTTGGGGAGTGTGGTGCTGTTATCATACACTTTATTTTCAAGTCAGAAAAGACTTCTTTTGGATCTCTGAGTGGCAGCGGTTGTACTTTTAACTGCATTTCTGAGTGGGGGAGTTCACAAAAATATCACTTAAAACCTACTTCGACTCCAGTTGTATTTGAAAACAAGCAAGTTGTTTTCGAAACGGTGTCAAAAGGAACTGTAATGCATTTTACAAGGAGTGACGTACACCGACACACTGTTTCCTCTATCACTGGACCATGCCTGCACTACTGACGTTACTGAGCACCCAGCTTCCAAAGTCACGGCCAGGGGATACTCTCCTAGTGGTGGGATTCAGGGAGTCCGAAGGAAAAAATGCCAAGGAAAAACATGCAGAAAACTCCCCCACTGGATCAGAAATCTGACTGGGGCTGAGCACTCCCTGGCAGACAGCAAGCATAAGCACGCTGACTGGCCTGTCACAGGGGCCCAGTCCTGAGCTGGCTTCCAGCTCGGGAGGTGGGTGTAAGGGTCGCCCTGACACCAGTGGCAGTGAGTACGTCCCAGGAAGATAGTCCCCAGCACCAAGTGATGATGCCTCTTCCATCCGTGTATGAAATGAAGGCTCTTACCTGCCTGATGTCTTTCAGTGTGATTGAAAACATGTGTAACTCATTTCCAATGACTGCTCTACCCTAGAGAGAGTAAGATGACGGCATTTCATGTTGACTCACCACTGTTCTCTGCTTGTTGGGCAGGAAGACTCTGACAATAGGTTTCTGGGGTGACTTAGGGTTGCTCCGTGACACATCTGTGGGACTTTGAAAAGCAGGCAGAGATGAGGGTGGCACTGAAAGGCTGGAAGAGGAAGAAGATGTAACAGTGTCCGCTGATGCCGAGCTAGAGACAGAAACATCCACGCCATTCCCCAGGGATTCCAGTAACTGCTGCTCTCTTTGCTGGAGGGCATCCAGCTTGCTGGTGTATTCTTCGTAGGCCTAGAAACCAGAGCAGACTGACAGTGAATCTGGACCTCGTCCCGACAATAGCAAAAGCAAACACTGGACTTTACGTCTTGGACTATAGCCTCTTTAGCATCGAAAAGGTTCAAGTCAAAGTCACTCAATAAGTGCAGGAAATAATATATCTGTTAATAAATCTGTTATCTTTAACTTTGTTCATCATCACATTCCATCGAGAAATGAAATACACACACAAAAACAACACATGCTCACTGCTATTGAGTTGATTCAGACACCTAGCGACCCGACCCTGTCACAGAGTAGAACGGCCTCTGTGGGTTTCTCAGACTGTTAACTCATCCTGCGAATAGACAGCCCTGTCTTTCTCCCAACGAGCTGTAGTGGTTTTGAACTACCAACCTTGTGGTTAGCAGCCAATTGGGTAACCACTATGCTACTAAAGGTTGGCAGTACTGTGTAATTTTTATTAATTTAGAGGTGTGCCTCTGTAAGCCTTAGTGGTTCCATTCGTAACCACAAGTCTAAATATGGTTCAGTGGTTTCCCTCCTTTAAAAAAAAAACAAACCAAACGTCCGTTTTAAAGCTGATTGGAAAATATTTCCTGAAGTCACCGGCCCACTAGATAGTAAGTGAATTCTTTTTTTTTTAAATTGTTTTATTAAGGGCTCATACAACTCTTATCACAATCAGTACATACATCAGTTGTGTAAAGCACATTTGTACATTCATTGCCCTCATCATTCTCAAAATATTTGCTCTCCACTTAAGCCCCTGGCATCAGCTCATTTTTCCCCTCCCTCCCCGCTTCCCCCTCCCTCATGAACCCTTGATAAATTATAAATTATCATTTTGTCATCTCTTGCCCTGTCCAACATCTCCCTTCACCCACTTTTCTGCTGTCCATTCCCCAGCGAAGAGGTCACATGTAGATCCTTGTAATCGGTTCCCCCTTTCCAACCCACCCTCCTTCTACCCTCCCTGTATCGCCACTCACACCACTGGTCCTGTAGGGATCATCTTCCCTGGAATCCCTGTGTTTCCAGTTCCTATCTGTACCAGTGTACCTCCTCTGGTCTAGCCAGACTTGCAAGGGAGAATTCTGATCATGCTAGTGGGGGAGGAGGAAGCATTCAGGAACTAGAGGAACTTTGTATGTTTCATCGTTGCTACATCGCACTGGCTTGCCTCCTCCCTGAAACCCTTCTGTAAGGGGATGTCCAGTGGCCTACAAATGGGCTTTGGGTCTCCACTCCGCACCACCACCACCCCTCATTCACTGTGGTAAGATTTTTTGTTCTGATGATGAATTCTTACGGGAAGACTGTCACCTTGGTGTGCTGTCTCCTTTAAAAAGACCATGCGGTAAGCAAGTACTCGCAGGCTAGATGAAAAGGCCAGGCGGGGTGAGCTCAGGATCATGGGAATGAACGTTGACACAAACTGAAGAATGGAAGCAGTCACTGAGCACCATGTTCTGCTGTGTACTAGTTCACCAAAAATGCAATCTTACACATAAAAATGAAAAGAAAATATGACCAAAGGAGTTGACTAGACACTTCTCAAAAAAAGCTATACAGTGGCTAACACACACATCACACAGAAGCTGATCCTCACTCACATGAAGGAAATGCAATCCCAAACCACAAGGAGATGATGCCATTTCACACGTCCTGAGCTGGCTGGAACACAACAGATGGACAGAAACGGGCTAGGCAGGGCAGGGCGGGGTGAGTGAGGCCTCCCAGACATTGTTGGTGAGAATGCAAAATGGCACAGACACTCTAAGTCTGGCAGCCTCTCAAACAGTGGAAATGCACACACTGTAACCCAGCAATTCCATTCCTAGGCATATAACCCCCAGACCTGGAAGCCTAGTTCTGCACAGTATCGTGTCTATGAATGCTCATAGCAATTTTTTTTTACTATTCATTGGCTTCGAGTTGATGCTGACTCACAGCAACCATAAAGAGCAGAGTAGAGCTGCCCCTGGGTTCCTGAGACTGTAACTTTTTATGGGAGTAGAAAGCAATCTTTCTCCCCTGGAGCAGCTGCTGTTTTCGCACTGCTGACCTTTCAGACCACTACATCACCAGGGCTCCTGTTTGCAGCTATATCACTCATAAACAGGCAATGGACAACCCAAATGTGCACCCACTAATGAACGGGTGAATGTGATAGATCCATATAATGGGAAAGTTTCTCTCTGGGGTGAAGAACCTGCTCGGGAATTAAAACTGTGGAGATAGCTGTGCAAACTCTGAATAGACCTAAACACCACCAATATGCACAGTTTTAAGAAGTAGATTTTATAGTATGTGAATTATGAAACAAAAAGTTTAAGATTATCTATACATATAAAAATGAAAAAAATAATCATTGAAATAAAACCTTTATTTTCTATCATTACACTTCATTCAGTTTATTCTTACTGAATTTGACCTCACAAGATTAAGTGAAATATACAAATGTCCCCTTACCCCCACCCCCACCCCCGGGGGCTTTAATGGACTGTTCTGTATTCCCCAGAAGCACCTGGCTGCCCGTAGTCCTTGCACTGTGGTATCTGTGGTGGCGAGATGGCCCTGCAGACCCTGAGCCTGGCACCAACTGCAGACCAGGACACTGTCAGCACCACAGGGAGGCAAAGCAAGGGCTCAATAGAAAGTAAATGTCTAGAAAGTAATGATGGCAACATATGTACAAATATGCTTGATACAACTGGTGTACAGATTGTTATAAGAGCTATTTAAGAGCCTCCAATGAGGGAGGGGGGAGCGGGGAGGGAGGGGAAAAATGAGGACCTAATGCCGGGGGTTTAAGTGGAGCGAAAATGTTTTGAGAATGATGTACAAATGCGCTTTACACAATTGATGTGTGTGTGTGTGCATTGCGGTAACAGTTGTATGAGCCCCTAATAAAATGTTTTAAAAAAGAAAAACAACAAAAAAAAAAAACCCCCCAAAAAAAGAATTTTTTAAAAAAAAAAAAAAAAAAAAAGGAGGAGGACCTGGGCTCGGGCTGCACGATGTCCGCCTTCAACCCCGGGCTGTGCCTGCACTGGCTGTGTGGCTTTGTCACTCGGCATGTAAGGTGTTGTTATTCCACCCCTCTGGGCTGGAGGCTCTTCGCTTCGGAGAGATGAAAACACTAAGCATAGCTCACAGGGTCGGGTGAAGACGCAGCGTGCTACTCTGTTCCAGAGTGCTGCCACATAGCAAGCACTCACTATAGGCGCTTCCTGTTGGCGTTGGTGCCCTAGAACCGACCCCATGAATAACAGACCGAATGCTGCCCAGCCCTGAGCCATCCTCACATTTGCCCTGTCTGAGCCCACTGATGCAATCCATCTCATTTAGGGCCTTCCTCTTTTTACACTGACCTTTACAAGCATGATGTCCTTTTTCAGGGCCTGGTCTGTCCCCTTATCACACCTAAACTAAGGAACGTGCTGCAAGGGGCATTCTGGCTGTAACTTCCTCCGAGAAAGTTCTTCTGGCCGTCGTGGTACTTTCAGTATGACCTATCAGTACGATTCAGATACACGCAGTCTCCTCCTGTCTTCCTTCTGCGCTGTCCAGCTTTCACGTGCCTATGAAGGGACTGAAAAACCATGTGCTGGTACAGACACACCCGCGTCCTCTAACTGACATCTTTTTTACACTTTAAAGAGGTTTTGTGTAGATTTGCTCAGTGCAAATGCACTCTGACTTTTTGACTGCTGCCTCCAATAGGGAGTCCTGGTGGTAGAGTGGTTATGCATTGGGTGGTGATCTTCAAGGTGCAGTTTGAAACAACTAGCTGCTCTGCGGGAGCAAGATTGGGCTTTCTACTCCCATAAAGAGCTCGGAAACCCAAACGGGCAGTTCCACCCTGTCCTATAAGGCCACCATGAGTTGGCACTGACTCCACGGCAATGCGTTTTTTGTTTATTTGCTTCCATAAGCACTGACTGTAGACACAACCAAAGGGAAATCCTTGACTTTATCTTTTCTCCATTTATCATATTGTCTACTGGTTGGTTCAGTTGTGAGGGTTTTTTTTACATTGAGTTGTCATCCATACCAAAGGCTGCAGCCCTTGATCTCCACTAGCAAGTGCGTCCAGTCCTCCTCCCTTTCAGCAAGTCATCTGTGTCAAGCGCATATCGAAGGCCGAGTCTACCTCCAATCCTTAGGCCTTGTTTTTCTTCATACCATCCAGCTTTTCAGATTATTGCTCAGCAGACAGACAAAGTTGGTGGAAGAACACAACCCGACACACACTTCTCCTCTATTCTCACTGCCTCTTGTTCCATGTACAGGTTCCAAATGAGCACAACGAAATGTTCTGGGATTCCTTTCCCCGCTCGATAAAACACAAGTAAACATTTTTCTGGTAGTCTCTGGTTTTAGTCAAGAGCCATCTAAAATGGATCTCGTTCGGATGGTTGGCCAGGTAGTGGTCTTTTAAATTTCTTGACATACGCAAGTGAGTACTTCTATCAACTTTTAGAAATACTTCAACATCAATTCCTGGAGCCTTGTCTCCTGAAAACGAATGCCTTCAGAGCACTTGGACTTCTTCAGGACCACTGGCTCTTGACCACGTGTCACTCTTGAAGGGTGAATGTGACCACTTCTTTTGTGTGCTGTGACTCTGTCTTTCATATCCTTCTGATACTTTCAGCATCATTCAATGTTTTGCCCAAGAATCCTTCAATATCAGAACTTGATACTTGGGTTTTTCCAACTTGAGCTATGCCAGGGTGCTCTCCCTTTTCATTGTCTAACCCCAGGGCTCTGCACACTTCACCACAATGCTTTACTTCGTCTCCTCAAGCTGCCCTTTGAAATTTCCTGCAGCTCTTTTATTTGATCATTTTTCTCATTCACTTAGCTACTTTATGTTCATGAGCAAGTAAGACTCTTCTGACATCCATCCAATTTGGTCTTTTTCTTTCTTTCTGACAGCTTTGGTCTTAATTTTTCTTCATTTATTTATTGTCTTTTTAACGACTTGTAACTATCAGCCAGAGTTGACTTGGTTACGTTGAGTTTGAGTTTTTGTTTTCTTAATTTATGATGTTCTTGGCATCTTTGGTCAGTAGTGCTCAATGTGTCAAATCTGTTCTGAGATGGTCTCTGAATTCAGGTGGGACATACAAGGCTGTACTTTGGCCCTCCTATAATCTGTTTTGACGGTCTGTTCCCCAGTCAGCTCTTGGCCTTCTATTGGCTCCTGACATTGCGCTCCGGGGTCTCTTCTCATAGATGCAGTCAGTGTGATACCTACCTGTTCTACCTACAGAGGCCCAAGTGTACAGTCATCGTTTACGCTGTTGCGAAAACGCATTTTTCAATGAAGACGACCTTGGTGTCGAAAAATTCTATCATGTGATGTTTGGCCCTGTTTCTATCACCAAAGCCGTATTTTCCAACTATTGATCCTTCTTTGTTTCCAACTTTCGCATTCCAATCGTCAACAATTATCAATGCATCTTTGAGTGCATGTTGGATAAATTTCAGAATGAAGAAGGTGGGAGACTTCTCCACTTTCTTCATCACTGGTTCCACTGAGTGGTATGTCCCATAAATCGGAATAACCGTTATATGAACTGACTGTCCTTGTAGGCATATAGATAGCATCCTATCACACTGGAAAGGATAATACAAGGCAGATCTTGAACTGCTCTTGTTGACAGGTAGGTGATGCCATTCCTCTTTTTTTAATCGTTTTATTGGGGGCTCAGACAACTCTTATCACAATCCATACATACATCAATTGTGTAAAGCACATTTGTACATTCATTGACTTCATCATTCTCAAAATATTTGCTCTCCATTAGCACCCCCGACATTAGGTCCTCATTTTTCCCCTCCCTCCCCGCTCCCCCTCCCTCATGAGCCCTTGATAATTCATAAATTACTATTTTGTCATATCTTGCCCTGTCCGACGTCTCCCTTCACCCACTTTTCTGTAGTCCGTCCCCCAGGGAGGAGGCCACATGTAGATCCTTGTAATCGGTTCCACCTTTCCAACCCACCCTTCCAGTATCACCAATCACCACTGGTCCTGAAGGGATCATCCGCCCTGGATTCCCTGTATTTCCAGTTCCTATCTGTGCCAATGTACATCCTCTGGTCTAGCCAGATTTGTAAGGTAGAATTGGGATCATGATAGTGGGGTTGGGGGTGGGGGGAGCATTTAGGAACTAGAGGAAAGTTTTTTGTTTTTTTTTAAATAATCATTTTATTAGGGGTTCATACAACTCATCACAATCTGTATATACGTCATCTGTGTCCAGCACTTTAGTACATGTTGACTTCATCATTCTTACGACATCCACTTTCCACTTGAGCCCCTGGTTTCAGCTCATTTTTCCCTCTCCCTCCTGGCTCCCCCCGAAAATTTATAATTTATTATTATGAGGAAAGTTTTATGTTTCATCGTTGCTACCCTACACCTTGACTGGCTTGTCTCCTCCCCACAATCCTTCAGTAAGGGGGTGTCCAGTTGCTTACAGATGGGCTTTGGGTCTCCACTCTGCACTCACCCTGATTCACAATAAGATTTTTTGTTCTTTGATGCCTGATACCTGATCCCTTCGACACCTACACAGGCTGGTGTGCTTCTTCCATGTGGGCTTTGTTGCTTCTGCGCTAGATGGACGCTTGTTTATCTTCAATCCTTTAAGACCCCAGACATCGTATCTTTTGATAGCCAGGCACCATCAGCATTCTTCACATTTGCTTGTGCACACCTTTGTGAAAGACGAGGATTTCTAACTCCCATGAAGAGTGACAGTCCTGGACACTCATAGGTGCAGTCCTACCATGGTTGCTCTGAGTCAGGATTGACTCGAGGACAGTGAAGGAACCCCGAAGATAGCAATCTTTATGCATTCCATTTCATTTCTGATGACTTTCAATTTCCCTGGAGTCTTATTTTGTTCATTCCACTTCAATTATTAATGGATGATTGCAGCAGTTTCTCTCCCCACCCCCGGCTTCTCATCTTGAGCCATGCCCCATCAGTAAATGAAGGTCCAGAAAGCTTTGTACTCTCTACATTAAGGTCAACTCTACTGTGAAAAGGCAGCTCTTTGCTAGTTGTATTTGAGTACCTTTTGATCCAAGAGGCTCTTATACTGGCACTGTATTAGGGAATGTTTCACTGCTATTCATGTTTTCGCTGACTATTTCTCAGAAATGGACCACCTATTCCTTCTTCCTCGTCTGTTCCTAGTCTGGAATCTCCACTGAAACCTATTCACTGTGGGTGACCCTGCTACACGTGGCACACCAATAGCCTAGCTTACTTCCATACAGCAACATGCGAGCCACCACACAGTAAGACAAATGAGGATCTATTATTGTCCTCATTGATCCGCAGGGGACCCTAGCACACAAGCATACATTCTGAGATAGCCAGGACTTAGTGCCATATTAGATATAGGGAATGATTCCAGAAAACATTATCCCTATGGTAATGATTGTACAACTCTTCTTGGTAAGATTGAACTATTGAATTATATGACGTGGATGACGTGCCAATAAAACTGTTTAAAAAAATAAAAGAAAATATTGTCCCCTTCCCTTAGGGCTCTAAAACATTAAAAGTTCAAAAAATTATCTACTGCTAGAAAAGCAACTAGCATTATATTTTACATATTGAAGGCATCGTATTATGTGGACAAATGGATAAAGAAAAATTAGGAGAAAGAGAAGAATCTTTGGAGGATGACTTTTTATGGGAAATGGTTCTTCCTTCCTTTGGATAATGATGGAAGGAAGGAAAAAAAGGCACCAAAGATTTAGGAGACATTTTGAGATTCTGTATTTTGATTGACATAGCTTGTTTCAACATCATTACTGTTGAGAGAATCAACAGGCTATTATTAATCATCTGTTGGTAAGGGAAAACCTAGTATAGCCTTCAGTTGACTTTCTACTAAAATAACGAGAAGAAAATGAAAACGAGAACATCTGATGGGGATGCATTTCATTTCTTCGGGCAGAGTGAAGCCGGCCAAAGTGCAGACAGAGCCATCCAGGGGCTTCTGCTGAGGCAACAGATGACAGACACCTGCAGTACAACCTCAACACGAAGCAACACCGTCAACTCTGGACACGTGGGTTTTTGAGCATCTATTTTAGGGAATCTATGCCTGGTTAGTGTTCTAGGAGGGTGTGTGACCCCATGCATTCCAGTCCATGAGATGCAGAGGAAGGGTCTCTGAGGACACTGGGTTAGGGAGGTAAGTTTCCTCTGATAAAAGCTGGTAACAGAAAAGCGAACTCTAGCCCCGGCCCTCTCCCCACCCTTACCACTTCTGTGTTCAGGCACTGGGTAAGGGCCAGCTCCTCTTGCTACTGCTGAGAGACTGAAAACCCAAAAGTCTGAGACCAAACCAGTGCTGGTCAACTGTGAGCTGCTGAGCCCAGCGGGCTTCTTGCTGTGTGAAGGGAGAAGGCAAACCCTTACTGTGTTCACAACCTGGTACTGAGTGGTTCTATTGCTTACAGCCAAAGCCATTTGCCATTTTTACAGAATTCCTGGATGTATCCTCTAGTTTTCATTATCCTTACTCTACTGTCCCCACTGTTTTTATGCTGCTTTCTGGAAGATTTCCTCAGCTTTGTCTTCCAACATTATCTATCTATTCACATACATACAACAGAAACATGCATGCATACGTATATGCACATACATACACCTATCAATTTTTTCAATTTCTGGTATATTTTTAATTTCCAAGTTCTTCTCGTTTTCTGTTGCTTTTGCTTTTTCGGCAGTTGTGAGACAAGAAGTAGTGCTACGTTTTCTTTTAACTTCAGTGTTAATTATATAGTTTTTTTCAAGCTTTGTCCTGTTCTCTGTGCTGTTTCTGAGTTTCTGTAGACTATTTCTGCTTTTGTCTTTCTTGTGGAAAGCTTTCCTCAAACAGTTGGCTACTCTTAGGGCCCCACTTGTATACACGTGTTGAGGACTCTTGAAAGCCGACTGGACCCAGGTCTGGGACTGCAGTGGGGATTAGCAGGGAGCTGGCTTTGCATGGGAAGAAGGAACGAAGGTATATTAGTGCCTGTGGGTCTCCCTGTGGGGCTGCTCCATTTCCCTAGAAGAATCCAGTCTGCTCCAGCCAAGCTCTTCCTCAGAGAACATCAAAGATGGGGAGTACAGTGTTTCACCTCCTTTATGTGTAATGTCTGTCGTGCCCAGCTTGCTGCACCCTCTCAGAACACAAGTGGCTTAAAGGCAGAGTTTTTTCTGTTTTGTTTACTACGTCCCCTGGGCCTGAGAGAGTGCCGCTGTCAGTAGGTACTTAAAAAGTAACAGCTAGATGAATGGATGATGGTTTATGGGACAATTCTACACTATAGAAATTATGCTGTTTCACGAATATCAGTTAATCCTTAGATGAAAACAACAGTCCTCACAAATGGAGCATAAGCAACATCATGATAAATGAGGAAAAGACTGATGGTGTCAAGGATTTCATTTTATCCCATCAACACGCACGGAAGCAGCAGCCGAGCAGTCCAACGACCACCTCGACTCATCGTGACCCTGAGCACCACAGAACGAAACACTGCCCAGTCCCGAGCAAGTTTCACAATCGTTATGTTTGAGCCACTGTAGTAGCCACTGTGTCAACCCACCTCGTCGAGGGTCTCCCTCTTTTTTTGCTGTCCCTCTACACAAACATGATGTCTTCAAGGTCCTATTTTGGCTCTTGTGGACTTGTTTTAATTTTCTTTCAACTTCAACCTGCACTTACATATAAGGGATCAATGGTTTGTCTAGTCTGCCCTGGCCAGGTTTTAGCTGTTGATATGGAGTTTCTCCATCGTTCTTCCCACAGGTGTAGTCAATGTGATTTCTGTGTATCCCAAGGAGAGAAGTCCACATGTATAGTCACTGTTTACATGGTTGGAAAGAATGTTTCCATTGAAGAAGTCCTTGGTCTTGCAAAATTCTATTGTGAAATCTCCAGCTTCATTGCTGTCACCAAGGTCAGGTTCATCACTGGCTTTAGTGTTTGGTATGTAAACTTGAATTAAGAGTTGTACTATGGGAGGGAGGGCAAAAAAGAGGAGCTGATACCAAGACTCAATAGAAAGTAAATGTCTAGAAAAGAATAATGGCAACATATGTACAAATATGCTTGATACAATTGATGTATGCATTGTCCTAAGAGTTGTAAGAGCCCTCAATAAAATGATCTTTTAATTTAAAAAAATTCACAAAAGATTTTTAAAACTGAAACAAACAAAAGAGTGTAGTAACTCGATTTCTTCATAGGTGTACAGATAGTACCCTATCATAGACAGTGTCCCTTCTGACGAATGCAGTGCCATTCCTCTGGAATCTGTCGTTCCTGGCACTGTAAACCACCTGATTGTCTAATTCAAAATGGCCAATACTGGTCCATTTCAACTCATTAATGCTTAGGATATCAATCTTTAGGCATTGAATTTCATTTTCTTATGCCTTCCAATTTTTCTAGATTTGTACTTCATACATCCCATCATTTGATTATTAATCAATGTTTGAAGCTGTTTCTTATTCTGAGTTGTGCTGCAGCAGCAAATGAGGGTCCAAAGCTTTACTGCATCCAATCATTATGGTTGACTCTACGTTGAAAACCCGCATTTTTAGTGCCTTCCAACCTGAGGCAGGATCTTATTCATCTGACAGTGCTGTGCTGCGTTGTCATAAGGTGTTCAGTAGCTGATCATTCAGAAATGGACAGCTGATTCCCTCTTCACCGTCTTACTCGAGAAACTCTGCTGAGGATGTATGGCTCTGGACAAAATCTGCTGCAAAAGACCTCATTAAGATGTTAAAAGATGTTACTTTGAAGATGGAGGTGCACTTGAACCAAGCCACGGTATTTCCAATTGCCTCATGCTCCTGTGAAAGCTGAACAATGAAGTACGACAAGTGGGGAAGAACTGATGCCTCTGAGCGATGGTAATGTCAAAGAATAAGGAACAGAACACGAACGGCTAGAAGAACGAACATACCTGTCTTGGAGAAGTACAGCCAGCATGCTTCTTAGAAGCAAGGATGGGAGGCAAAAAGGAGGGGCAGCAAGCAGCAGGATGGCCAGACTGCCTCCCGCGTTACCAAGGTGAACTTCATGCTTGGTACAATGGAGGGGAATGAACAAAGGGAAGACCTCCAGGAGATGCAGCAACTGCCACAGTGAGCTCAAACACAGCAACGACTCTAAGGGAGGGTGGGGCAGGACCGGGCAGTGTTTCTACCCGTGTACACAGGGTCACTGTGAGACTGCATGCAACAATGCCACCAGTCCCTTCAGTGACATGTGTGTGATAGCAATCTACCAATGGGCTGTTGCCCAGGAAGGCCAGATGGCCTGCCTATGGACACCAAGGCACTGGGACTGAGTTCACTGTAACCTCTGGGTGACACACGCTCATGACGCAGCCTATGCGGACCAGGCTGTTTATTCAACCTTAGATGTCAAATGTTGAAAAGGAATGCACCAAGCACATCTAATAAAGGGTCTACAGGTCATGATGATACGAATGGCTAAAGGAAAGAGCAAGGTTTCACCTAAGAAGACCGGTTGGGAGGGAGCTGGGCGAAGAGCAAGGTGGGCAGACTCACTAGGGTGAACATCAGAGCTGGATCTCTGCCCCCCTCCACTGGCTGGGCAGCCGTGGGCAAGTTGGCCTCTATCTCTTCACCTCATCCCTGATATCGGGCACAGGTGACTGAAAGGAAGGCCTTCCCAGTTGGCTCAGACACAGAAGCAGCTCCAAGCACTGCTGCTACTGCTACTGCTGCTGCTGCTACTGCTGTCTGAGGGTGCTGTTGCCTTCATGGCCACAATGGTCTCGAAGCCCAAGGGGGGTGGAGGGCAATGAGACAGGGACGCTGACACAAATGTCGTCCATCTGAGGAAGGGGACGTTTCTCAAGACTCACAAAGTGAGAAGGAAAAGTGGCTGGTTATTTTGTCTCATTCTGATGAACAAAGAAAGCCTGTTTTCAATGGAAGTATTTATCTCCCCACAACGGCTCTGCTTGCTGTCCTAAAACACACACTTCCTCAGAGGAAACACACCAAATCCTCTCACTACCAGCCCTCGGACAGGAGTTCCAGTCCTGACTGTGTGCTTTGGGGAAAGCCACATGCAGGCGAGGAAGAAGAGGAGGAGTTGTCTCTCAGTTGTTATTAGGGCTAAGGAGCCTGGTGGCTTAATAGGTTACCAATTGGGCCGCTAACTGAAAGGTCAGCAATTGGAAAACACAAGTCACTCCTAGGGAGAAAGATGGGGCTTCCTGCTCCCATAAAGATTAACAGCCTCAGAAACCCCCAGGGGCAGTTCTAACTTGTCCTATAGGGTCACTATGAGTTACTAAGTAAGGTTGAGAGAACTTCATAAAAGTTAATGGAAAACTTCCATTACCTTTTAACTCCATTTTCCACTTGCCCTTTAAGGTTAAGTAAATTTGCCCTCAGTCTGAAAGCTTGAACCAATCCCTACCTTGCAACAAAGGCCTCATCACAATCACCTTCGCCTGCTGTACAGGTGGCTTTTCAATCCAACAGCTTCGAGTCTTGTCTTACATGAAGCCTGATCCCAGCAGAACAGAGCAGAACTGCTCCCAGGTTCCTGACTTGGCAAACTTTTCCAGGCCTAGGCAGTCTTTCTCCCGCAGAGCAGCCAGTAGATTTGAACCATGAGCAACCCAATGGGCTACGGCTAGGGCTCTTTCTTGCAATAAAGTAAGTAATGCCTGCACCTGTAGCAACTGACCTACAGATTCAGCTCATAGAGGCACTTAGGCGCGGGTCTCCTTGTAGCCTGAGCAGAAGCTGCAGCTTGCCCTTCCAGGAGTCAGGGGAAAACCAAAGTGGGAATGAATGAAGAAGCCTATCCACTGTGCTGAAGAACCTCTGGCCAGTGGTCAGCTGGGCATTTTCTCCCTGGGGTGGGAATGTGCTGACAATGGCCTGAATTTCACAGCAACTCTTGGGGTGGGGCCCTGGCACCTTCCACTTGGAATCCAGGCCAAGAGAGCCTCTCTGGTGACAGCACTGACCATGTCTCAAGACCCGAACCACAACAGCCCTGCGCAGGCCAGGCACAGCCCTTAAGACCCAATGAAAGCATCCATCTGGGTAATGCTGGCCCATCTAACGGCTGCCACCTACTCAAAGACCAGCAGTTTGAAGCCCCCAGCTGCTCTGAGGGACATGCAGTGGCAGTCTGCGTCTGTAACAAAGACAACCCTGTGATGTGAGGGAGTTCTACTCTGTCCTGCAGGGTTGCTACAATTCAGAACCAATCCAAGAGCAGTTAGAGACTGCAAATTTCCCCTATGAGGATGGAGGCGCCAATGTGTGTGTGTGTGTGGGGGGGGGGGGGAACCAGCCCTGGAAAAAGAGGTTTTATACAGCCCTGCCTTTTTCAAAGAGAACCAGTTTGCTGATTCTCTAACATATGTTTTCTCCACTCTTCTGATACCTCATTTTTGTCTTGTTTTCTTCTAGGAAATTTAACATAAGCGCCCCCACCCCTTTACTTGACATTTTTCAAAGCACAAAAGGTAACCTGTTTACTGTGACAGGGAATGTTCGCTCGTTGGCCACCCTGGGTGTTTGCAGGGTTGGGGAGAGAGAATTATCTTTGTCATCATTACACTAAGTCCGTGGGCAGCCAAGCTCACCTCCAGGTATATTGAGGGCGGGTTGTGCTCCCCCCCAAACTTGTCCAAGAGGGCCTCGATGTGCTCCTGGGTCAGCTTGATCATCTGCTTGATGTTCCACACCTGCAGAGAGGTTCAGAGAATCGGCATAACACTCACACGGATGCTCCCAGAGCCCCTGGAGCAGGTGAGTCCAGCATGCTCCCCCAACCCCAACACTAGCAGAATACAGCGTGGCCCCAAGGCTGAAAGACCTGCACATCTGTGACCACTTCTTCACCTGCCCCTATCTTTGTCACTTGTGGAGACAGCATAGAGCCATAGACAAGATACACATTGCACACACACAATTCCAGAGACCGCAGAGCTTTAGACAATACACACATATACACACACACACACACACACACACACACAATTTGAGACAGCACAGAGCCAGACAATATACACATGTATACATATATACACACACAATTCCAGAGACAGCATAAATAGCCATAGACAATATACACTTGTACACACATGCACACGCACACACAAATTCCTAACACTTGTTTTACTGAACAGCGCATCTTAACACTTTCTACATACACACATATCCATACACTAATGCTTCCGAAAGGCAACCGGAGAATTGGTAGGGACATGCACCTCCAAGTGGTGACAGTGGTGAGGCATGGTCCACATGAGCTTCAATGACCTGGTTAGAACCAGTTCTCCTTTTCTACATCCACAATACCCACTCTTTATGTATTGTGGATACGAATCCTCGCTTTCCCACCTGTGCTCCAGATGCAGGTGCACAGGCCCAGCCCAGTCCGCTGGCAGACCCTGCCCTGTGCATCAGAACCCCAGAGTGATGAAAATGCAGAGCCATGATGTGCTTAGCTAACTTCTTCTACGCCTGCCTCCTGCAGTGCTTTCCTAGTACTATGCCAACTTGCCTCATGTCACCCCGCCCCGCCCCACCTACCAAGAGTTTGATGGCTGCTTTTCTACTGAGGAACCCTCAATTGTTAAACCCAGTTCTGACCTCTTGTCATTTCCCACCTCTGCCTGTGAAACGAATAAGCCGCCCACACCTAACAAGCCGAGCCCTCACCTTCACCTTCACCTTCTCCAATGGCTTCATCTCAGAGTACTACACACTTCAAGCTTGAACGGGCCATACAGATTCCCGAGTTCCCACACCGACTTCTGACCAAAATATGGCATGGGAGGCGCACCCTGGTCTAGGCCGCCATCATTTCGCCTAGTTTACTCCACCAGTCTCTGAAGCAGGCACTTCCCCCGGCGTCCTTCTTCTGTTTACACCTTCCAATGGTGCCCCACGAAAGGCCACCAAGGTCCTCCCACAGTCTACAGTAACCTGGCCTCCCACTACTGCCCATCCTCCTCAGGCCGCCACAGTCACAGGGCCCCACTGCGACGCCTAACAGTTTTCTCAGCTGAGTGAGGACTCCTGTCTGAAGGCAAAGTCTTGCTCTGGTTTCTACAAGGTCAGCTCCCCGGCACCCCATCGGGGCTCCCCCAGCTCAGAGTCAAGTCTCTCTGCCTCCCTTTGCTAACTTTATCTTCGCCATAGCACATGTGACCACCTGGCTATATATATTTCTCTCATTTGCTTTGTTAATTGCATGTGTCCTCTCCATTCCTCAGTAAAATAAAAAGTCTAGGAGGGCAAGGATTCTGTCTGTTTTGTTTCCATGCCAACATTTTCTGGGGGGAAATGAATACCTCCTTCAGGTCACTCCTCAGATGACCCTTCCTCTACTGTGACTGCACTGCAGAGCTTGGGACAGGGCTGCTATGTGAGCCAGATACTCCATAGTGAGCGAATTACACTTCTCATGTTACTTTGAACTCAGAAATAGCTTATTCATCTTTCTGTTCCATCATCAACTTATCTGTGCCTTAATGGAAAAGGTTTTCAATTAATGCTTGAAATCGGATTTACGCTATCTTCAGAACATGACAAGAGGAAAAAAATGGATCCCCAGTAAGAGATTCTGTCCCTTGGCCAATAATTTAAGACCTCTATTACCCACACCAACCCAAACCAAACCAATTGTCGTCCAGTGAATTCTAACGCATGGTGACCCTAGAGGGCAGAGTAGAATTGATCCCAGGGCTTCTGAGGCTGCATGCCTTTATGAGGGGAGCAGCCTCATCTTTCTCCCTGGCAGCAGTTGCTGGGTTCAAATTGCTATCCTGCAGGGGCAGATTTCAAGCCCATGGAGTGTAAGTAGTACAGGAGTGTTCTATTGCATCGGCCCCCACTACGTAAGACGTTCTCCCAGGTAGAGCCAGAGATGCTGCATCGAGGCCTCCGCCTACCAACAAATCTGCTCGGCCCTCAACTTCTAAGACTACTCTAGGAAACCCTATGGGTTAGGGCTACTCTGTCCTACAGGGTCACTATGGTCAGAATGGAATCAATAGCAATGGGTTAAATAAGTTTATCTTATCAAGGTCAGAGGTTCAAAATTACCAGCCACCCCACAAGAGAAAAATGAG
>NW_022103920.1:6148305-6155562 GCF_000313985.2 Echinops telfairi | reverse complement strand
GAGTGAGTGAGTGAGTGAGTTCATCTAGGCCAGGCGTCCTCAAACTACGGCCCGTGGGCCACATGCAGCCCTCCGAGGACATTTACCCGGCCCGCCGGGTGTTTTTGCCCCTTTTGGTTTTTTACTTAAAAATAAGATATGTGCAGTGTGCATAGGAATTTGTTCATAGTTTTTTTTAAACTATGGGTTTAAAAATGGGTCTGAGGGACAGTGAACTGGCCCTCTGTTTTAAAAGTTTGAGGACCTCTGATCTAGGCGTTATTCAAGGGGGCTTCAAGAAAGTCGTGGGAAAACTGAGCTAAAAGATACATTTCTCTAAGGCCTTTTAGAGGTCTCTCCACCCTGCGCGTGCCCTGCCCTGGGAGGGAGGGGATGTTCATATATATACAAGGCGCAGTCACTGCAGCCATGTTTGGAACAGCACCCAAGCCCGAAAGCCCAGCAACAACGGAAACAGACTGGACCCCATCAGGAGAATCTGGGAGACAGAGCCAGCCCAGCGCCCACTGGAGCCACCCAGGGCACCTGGCAGGTCAGAGGTGAGCCAGGTTCATCAATCAGTAAACAGAAAATATCCTAACTCTGAGTCAAACTTAGAAATTTATCTCAAAGTGAATCAAAAGATTCAGAACACATTTTTTAGGTAAGCCATGGAATTTCAGGAGCTAACAGGCAGGCAAGCAAACAAGACTCCAGTATACACTGCCACCCGCCTGCCGACCGTCTGTCTGTAATGCCACGCTTGGTATTCCCTGTGCTGAAAAGCGCAGCAACTGCTCCCCCCACTGGTTCATGGGGTCTGCCTGGAGCTGTAGGCACTGGAATGAAATGCAGATGGATGTGAACTGGGTGAAGACAGGTGAGGGCAGCTGACAACTATGTGAGCCCATCTTCACCAGAGAGGAGCAGCCTGGGTGACGCAATGGGCTAAGCGTCGGGCTGCTAACCATGTGGTTGACGGCTCAAACCCACCAGCTGCTCTGAGGGATAACGCCATACAGTTTAGAACCTCGGAAACCCACAGAGGCAGTTCTACCTTGTCTATGGTTGCTGTGAGTCTGAACTAAATCAATATCAAGGAGTTTTGAGGCTTTTTCCATTAGAGACTGTCATGGCCCTCCTTCAGCTATGACGTTCTTTCCCGCACATGGGCCCACCTTCCAGTTTCTCTGAAGCCTGGGGCCACCAGCCAGAACACCATGTTCCACGGTTCTACAACCAACCATCTGTGGGGACACTCACTTAGCCCCAAGGAGATCACTGGGAATCAGTCTGGTAGGATGGTGGTAGTCCCCCAGCCAGCCAGTGTTGGACTTTGGCCCTCAGGCCCCTAAGAACCGGCTGGACATTAAGATGAACAACTCCAACCTCTGATGAGCTGTAGGCAGACAGGTGAAAGCCCCTTCCAGAGGGGTCACAGAGGTGTGTAGGGAAGGTCAGACAGAGCGGACCCTCCACAGTCACGGTGTACATCTCCTTCTCCAGGGCTCCATGAGAAACCCTTTCTGAAAGCTCTAAGCATCCGTAAGCAAGTATTACCTGCTCAAGAGTATGATATGTGAATACTATACCAAAGAAAATAACTTTAAAAAAATTACCTGCTCACCCTCCCTCTAGAGCCCACCTGAAGACCACAAGGAGAGGAGAGCTACAGTGCCCGCTAATGTACATTTGAGCACACCTGAAACAGTGGCACTGTCATTTATGCCCACGCTGGAAGACCATCACAGGTGATTTCACTGGCTTTTGCTCCTCTGAGTCAGTTAGTTTATTGTGCCAACCTGGCCGATAAACACATGTAGGATTAATTGAAGGGGGGAGGGATAAATGACTTGGTGAGCCTCCCTTTTCTAGTTCTCAGGTCTCTTGCTTTGTGGTCGCACCGGGGTGCAGCTGCCTTAGCAGTTCCCTGCTCCAGCTTGCAAGGCTGACTTCCTGCAAAACATCCCCAAGGAGAAGCCACATGGACCTACACCGATGCAACCCTGGGTGCTGGAGCACCCATGTGGAGACCTCTGCCAGTGCTGAGATGCTTACACATTCACTGACTCGGCTTTCCTCCTGCAGTTGGCATTGTTGTGTCTGTTTTGTGAAATGGAGGAGGACTTTGTGGACTGGTGTCGGACATACGGGTTAATGGGTTAATGTTGGACTTGTGGGCTTGAGCAGCACTGGGTTGGGATGTTTTCTTGATGTACACTTAACCTATATATAAAACTCTCTCTTATACATGAGTTTCTGTGGATTTTTTTTCTCTAAAGTACCCAGACTAATACACTCCTCCATTCCAGAAATACACATGCCTGCCCCCCAAGACTCCTTAGGGTCTCCATCTTGGCACACTGGAGTTCCTCAGGTCCCCACCCATGGCCCGCAAAGTCCACCAGCAACGGGGTAACAGGAGCAGCCTTGCACACATGGCATGGTGCCTCACATTGCATGGTCTGTATTCACACACTAGGTCAACGGTTCTCAACACGTGGGTCATGAACCCTTTGGTTGCCTGATGAAGGAGCAACGAAAAGAATTGTATGGTTTGGGGGTCACCACAACATGAACTGTATGAAAGGGTCTCGGCATAAGGAAGGTTGAAAACCACTGCTCTAGGTTTATGGGACACATCATTTTGACGCATTTCCATTTCCTCAACAAAAATTGTAGGAACCACTTACATTTATTTACCTCCTACCATTTATGCTTTTACCAAATATATATTCAACTTCATTTTCTTCTAAGCCAGGGGTCCTCAAACGTTTTAAACAGGGGGCCAGTTCACTGTCCCTCAGACCCGTTGGAGGGCCAGACTATACTTTTTTAAAAAGCTATGAACAATTCTTTTTTTTTTTAAACTATGAACAGTTCTTATGCACACTGCACATATCCTATTTTGAAATAAAAAACAAACGGGAGAAAAACACCCGGCGGGCCGGATAAATGTCCTCGGCGGGCCGCAGACATCTGTTCTAAGCTTTCTAATCTTGATACTCTGTGATATACCTATCTATATGAATATGTCAATTTGACATGAACATAAATTGAGTATTAATCCCAGTAAACCAGTTTCATTCATGAAAGCATTACTTCAGTAATAAATATAAACACGGTAAAGTTCTTAGAAAGGAAACATCAAATGTAGACACAATGCAGCAGAGATAGTCATTCTGACTGACCCAAGCGACCCTTACGATATACATCAAACCAGTATCTCAAATGTTGTATATTAAATATTATACATTTTATCTAGACATAGTTTCATTTCTAAGTTAATGGTGTATAATTGTGTTGTTTTTAAGTAAGCTGTTTTGTTAAAGAAAATGCATGGTTTTTTCACGTCAATTTGACGTGTCCGTAGATACAGGTCTCTGAGAAATGTCCGCACATATAGGGTAAGGTGGCCAGATTTTAACATTGGTAAAGCGGGACACCATTGATAAGACTCATATCCTGGCGAAACAGCCACATGGCAGCAGAAAACCGTATACCCTAGCTTGTTGTGCATTCTTTCCAAATATCGGGGCTTTTTAAAAACGCCGTGGGTTAAAAATCGAGACTGTCCTGCCAAAAGTGGGACTTCTGGTCACCTTAACCTAGTGTTAACTTCATGGCCCCAACCATTCGATGAGAGCGAGACTATGTGGTTAAGAGGTGGAAGCAGCCTGGCTGGTCCCACTGCCATTAGCAGTGACCCCAAGCGGGCTAGCCTGTGGGGTCACTGAGGGACGCCTCCATCCAGCAAACATCTAACCAGCGTCAACTTGGGAGCTGAGACAGTATGATCGGGTCAAGGTTCATGGAGAAGTCCCCATGACCTTGTCACTCTGCTTTCCATGGACTTTGTGAAGGCCTGTGCACGCTGCAGATGAGGGAAAACAAGAACCAGGCAAGCAAACAGGTGGGCAGCCAGGTGGTGGCTGGCATTACGGAAGAGGAGAGGCGCCTGCGCATTTTGGGGTGGCCCAGCTGCACTCACTGATAAGCTAGCATCTGAGAAGCAATGACCTGAGGGTGGGCTCAGCAGGCCAGAGGCTAGGCAGGCAGGGTCATTTAAGGGAGCTAGTCCACATGATGACAGGCAGGCAGCAAAACCGGTGTGACAAGACGGACTGCACTAATGACCCTTGCGGTGGCCCCATTTTCCCACACTGACCTGGCCAAGGGACTATAACAAACATAACCCACATAGAGCAAACTCAAGCCTCTGCCCACTTGTTCAACTCAACTCGCTTGCCCCGGGCTCCTTGCCCTAGCAGGGAGAGGGGGTATGGCTAGGCCTGAGAAGGCTGCCTGAGGTCTGGGCAGGACCTTCCCACCGCAGACAAGGCCACTCTGGGTTAGTCAACCACCCAGCAGCATGGCTGGCCACAGATCAGTGTGGGGCAAGCGTGGGGCGAGCACAGCCAGGGGCTCTCATGCCGGACAGCCCCAGTCTCACAGTCATCACCCATCTCCGGCCTCACGCTGTGGGTGCCTTGTGATGCACCACTATCATGGCAGGAGCTAATGAACACACTGCAGCAAAGGACCCTGGGTTTCTGGGTCAGGCTGGGGACCAGGAGGTCAGTCAGCAGAGGACTTGCGAAAATATCATCCACTGGGGTTTTGTTGTTTGAGTACAGTGGTGAACCAGTCATCAGAGGATTTTTGAGAAGCAACAAAAACAAAAACGGATGACTGTCAGTGGATTTGATGCAAGTAACAAATGTGTGCACTTCAGAGAAAGTTTTTGAGAAGATTACTCATGGCCTGGGACAAAATTCTACAAGTCATCTATCCGATAAGAGACTTGTATCTAGACCCTATAATGAATTCTTAAGAGTTCAATAGAATAAACAGGTAAATAACCCAATGAAAACATGGCAGAAGCTGACTTGATTAACAGACACGAAAGGATGTTCAACATAAGCAGCCATCAGAGAAAAGCAAACCAGAGCCAGATGAGACCCCCCAAGAGAGCCCACAGGAACCGAGGGCCACCCCCCCAAGGCGGAGTGGAGCCCTAGGCCTGTGTCCCCCATAGGTCAGAGTTAGACCCTAGGCCTGTGTCCTCCATAGGCCGAGTTAGGCCCTAGGCCTGTGTCTCCTGTGAACACCACCTTGTTTAGAAGACAGGGTATGAGCAAGTTAAATAAAATGAGGTCACTGGGGTGAACCCTGGCCCCACATGACTGACTGGTGTATCCTTCCACCAAGAACCACAGAGGTCAGAAGGATGTGCTGCAAGGCAAAAAACAGCTGGAGCTCTGAGAAGCTGGGAGAGGCTGCAGGACACCTGTGCTTCAGGCTGTGGGTGCCCAGAACTGGGAGGGACTTCTCCATTGCTTCAAGCCCCCAAGTTTGCCACCATTTGTTGCAGCAGCTTTAGGACACAAATACAGACTTAAAAGGGAACAAGAATCCCCTGAAGTCTCAAACAAAATGAGGCTGGTTCATAAACTATCTGAATACATTTCTTCTCCATTTTAACCCTCCGTTAGGAAACAAACACCTGAAATTCCCAGCTGTTTCCTTCTCTTCTTCCAGTGGGTGACAGGACAAGAGAAGGGGAGGAAGGAAGGAGGTGAAAACACTACCTACAAGAAGAAATGGTTACAAGCTAGGGAGGACTGATGATTTCCCCATCCATGTACTAACCAGGCCTGACACTGCTTGGATTCCGAGGTCAGACAAGATCGGGCACATTCAGGGTGATATGGCCATAGACAGTACTAATGATTCTATAGAAGCCCTGGTGGTGTCATGGTTATTCAAATTGGGCTGCTAACTGCAAGGTCAGCAGTTCAAAACCACCATCCAGCTCCTCGAGAGAAGCACAAGGCGTTTCTACTCCCATAAAGAGTTGCAATCTCAAAAACCCATTGGATCCCTATGAGTTAGCATCAAATTGATGGCAGTGAGTCTGGAGGTTTTTTTTGATTGAATGAATCTATACCACCTGACTTCTGGTAATGGTCCCAGGCACCTGGCCCACCTACAGGTGTGCCTTTTCAAGGCTTGGCTATCTTCCTCAGAAAAGCCAGTCACTGCTGGCCCTGTGAAGCCCAGTCCTACTCGACAAGCACGGAGTCGCCAGGAGTCAGGGTTCATGTGACAGGAACCTGTATTCTACAGGACCTGTAGCCATTAAAAATAATTGACAGAGAAAACATTTTTGAAATAAAAAAAATCTTTGCTGAAAAACATCCCCTAAAGGCATCTTAAAACTGCACAATAGTTTAGCTTCACTAGTTAACAGTTTGCCTTAAGCACTGTACCTTTCAAAAACTATCTACATGAGATCAAATGGACCACAGCCACTTGATGACCAGCAGGGCACTGAGGGAAGGGGCAGTGAGCTTGTGTTACAAAGAGAGGAGGGCGAGAGTGGTCCCCCAACTTGGAGGATGGAGCCAGGGTCACTAAGTAGCACATGTGGACATTCCAATCACTGTAGGTTACTGTGTCACTGCTAAACAACAATCAGACAAATACGACTTAGGAAAACTGTGTAGAACTAGCTTTGCTGAGATAAACCTAAGCGATAGTAAGCAGTGAAAAGAGCACACTGAAGCCTACATGGTGATTTAGAAAAGTCATCAGGACTTAAGAATCTGGAACACAATGAAAGAGCTAAATGGGGAGTGAAGACTGACACCAGAGAGCGTAGACCACCTCCCCCAAATTGACGGGGTATAAAACGGCCAGTACGTCCCCAAAAGAGCGGACCCCGGGAAGGAGCTGGGTTTTCAGACACTTCACAGCCAAAGGGCTGGGGCATGAGAGGCAGAAACAGGCGCCTCGGAGCAGGCGATAGAAGCTTCCTCATCCCGTTTCACAGCATGGGAAGTGCTGGAGGACAGAGCCTCCACCCTCCAGGGAACAGAGCTTTCAGATCCGTACAGTATAGGAGAATGTGGACCGCATGTTTGCCCTAAATCAACTGCTCAAAGAGTCTCTACACAGAAAGGAAATGACCTCAGATGGGAACTAAGAAGAACACAAGAACTGGTCAAGTATCTCAGTCAATAAAGTACCTTATTCTGACACTTTTTGTACATCTTCCTCTAAAAGTAAAGTTCAGGGATGTGAGTAAGTTGTCTTGGCACCATTGGGTTAACAGCCTAGCATTTGAACCACCACACCAGGACACTTCACTTAGCATTCTTTAAAGAACCAAGGAGACCATCTATGCAGAAAAAGAAACAACAGCTTTCCTATATCCCACCAAAAAACATTAAGAACAATTCATGTAAAAACAAAAGCCTCATGGGGGGGCGGGGG
>NW_022103920.1:6138249-6148170 GCF_000313985.2 Echinops telfairi | reverse complement strand
GACATGAAAAAAAAATGCTAAGGGGGAGGGAGGGAGGGGAAAAAATGAGCTGATGGGAAGGGCTCAAGTAGAAAGGAAATGTTTTGAAAGTGATGGCAACATCTGTACAAATGTGCTTGACACAATAGATGGATGGATGCACTGCGATGAGTTGTAAGAGGCCCCAATAAAATGTTTTTAAAAGCCTCACTCACAATAGCACAAATTTCCAGAAATAAAAACCAGTCATCCTGTCAACCTTGAAAATATTAAGTAAAAGAAGTACAAATTATTAAGAAAATTATGTTTAAAAACTCCAACTAAAGCCACTGTCATTCAAGTCATGGTGACCTTTTATACACAGCGTTTCCCAGGCTGTAAATCTTCCTCACAAGGAGCGGCTGGTGGGTATGAACTGCCTATCTTTCCATTAAAAGATGAGCAGAATAACGAAGAGAAGGACCAGGCTCATTCATCAACTGGAAAACTGACAATTTGATTACAAGTCCCTGCATGGACATCCCTCTACTAACATATAAATGCATGGCAATCACAACAGAAATGCCATGAGGACTTCGTTAAGGAACCAGACAGCTGGATTCTAAGTCGTGTGGGAGAGGGCCAAAAAAGCAACCCCTGCCCTGACTCTGAGTTGACCCCTCTGTGCTCCTGGCAGCAGTCTCTGTGGTTAGCAGGCTGCAGGACTGCTCCTCACGAAAGAGAAAGTGTTGATTTGCTCAGCTATTCTGAAGGGACTTTCTTCCCCGCTGCTTTCAGGCTGGTTCTTGGTATTTGACTTGATGCGATTTCTCTAGGTTCTGTCTGGGTGAAGGCTACAGAACGGAGGTGTCTGGAGCACTGGCTTATAGGATTGGTGGACAATAGGAAATACACCAGAGTCCCAGAAGAACAAACAAATCTGTGTTGGAGGAAGTACAGCCAGTATGCTCCTCAGAGCAAGGATGGTGAGACCCTGTCTCACGATTTGGGACAAGTTTTGAGGAGAGATTTCCCACCTGGAGAAGGACATGATTGCTTCATAAAGGGTTAACAAAAAAGAACAAGGCCCTGGATGAGATGGACTGACAAGGTGGCTGACACCCAGGGATGGGAGTGAGGGTGGCAGGCCTCTGCGGTGTTCTACTCCGCAGTGCACTGGGGCTCAGAGAGGAGCAGGGACCTAACAGCAGATTTCTTGTTCTTTCTGTTGTGAAAAATTCACTGAGCTTCTTCAACCACCCGTTTCTCATCAGCCAGACAGTTCCCCTTCAATTATGACCATGGCACCATCCTCTTGATGGACAGCCCCCCTCCCCCAGCCCCGCCCCTTTCTGGAACTCTGATTAAACAGGTTGGTTCTCATTCCGTCTTCCATGTCTCTAACCACGCTTCAGTGTTTCCCATCTTTTTTGCTGCATTCTGGGAAATTCCTTCTGCCTTATCTTCCAGGTCATCGGCATCTGATAAATCTGTCCCTCAGGCTCATCTGCTGCTGCCTCTCTCTGGTTTTCCAAATCAATTAAATCGCTTTTTATCCGCCTTTCAGTTCTTGCTTACCTTCAATTCCTTAAGCTGGGCAAACACCATTTGCCGTACACCCGTCTGATCATTCCCATGTCACAGGCTGATGGCTCCACCCCTGCTGCTGCGTCAGGGTAACATGCCCTACTAACCTTTTTTTCTTAAAAAATTTTTTTTAATCATTTTATTAGGGGCTCATACAACTCTTATCACAATCCATACACACATCAATTGTGTAAAGCACATTTGTACATCGTTCTCAAAACATTTTCTCTCTACTTAAACCCCCCCGGCATCAGGTCCTCATTTTTCCCCTCCCTCCCCGCTCCCCCCTCCCTCATGAGCCCTTGATAGTTTATAAATTGGTATTTTGTCATATCTTGCCCTGTCCGACGTCTCCCTTCACCCACTTTTCTGTTGTCCATCTCCCAGGGAGGAGGTCACATATAGTTCATTGTAATCGGTGCCCTTAAAATTTTTTTTGTCTGAGTCAAATAGAGAAAAACACACAACTATCCATTACACTGCCCAGAGAGAGAGAGAGAGAGAAAGTAGCTACTTTTTCACTAGTATGACTAGTTAACTGTGGCATCAGGATTGGAGGAAGGCTTATTAACAAACAACCTGTGATATGCAGATGACACAACCTTGTTTCCTGAAGGTGTGAAGGTCTTGAAGCACTTGGTGATAAAGAGGTAGGCTTGCAGCTTTCAGTATGGATGACCACTTAGTGTAAGGAAGACCAAAACGCTCACGGCTGGACCAGGAGATAACATGATACTAAATGAAGACAAGGTTGAAATTCTCAAGGATTTGGTCTTGCTTGGATCCCGAACCAATGTTCATAGAAGTAGCAAGAGATCAAACAATGTATTTATTGCATTAGGTAAATGCACAAGATCTCTTTAGACAGTATTGAAAAGCAAGGAAGTTACTTTGAGGACTTAGGTGTGCCTGACCCTGCCATGGTATTTCCTATCGTCTCATATGCATGCGAAAGCTGGACACTGAATAAGCAGAAGACGAAGAATCGATACATTTGAATTGGGGTACTGGTGAAGAATATTGAAAGTACCGATGGACTGCTAAAGGAACAGACAAATCTGTCTGGAAGAAACACGTTCACAGTACCCTTAGAGGCAAGGATCGCAAGACATGTCAGGAGAGACCAGCCCCTGGAGAAGGGCAGCATGCTCGGTAAAGCCGAGTCAGTGACAACGAGGAAGGCCCTCAAGGAGACAACTGACGCAGCGGCTGCAACACTGAGCCCAGGCGTGAGAACGACTGTGAGGATAGCGTGCAGAAACACCTTTGGGTGTTTCCTTGTGGTGCATAGGGTTGCTATGGGTTGGAACCAACTCAATGGCACCTAAGAACAAGATGCGTGGTTGCTGTGGTGGTTCTTGGGAATGAGCTAGTGACAGTCCCCTGAGAATGCCAATGCCATCCTCTATAGACACCATGCCTCCCCTCTTGGTCAGGCCCCAGGCTTCCCACCAGTCTCAATCCGGGAACCATGACGAGTCCTGGACCTCACAGGAAGCCCACGCTGGGGCAGCAGACCAATGAAGCCAGAGGTGGGGCCACCACTCCAGAATGTGCTCCCTTCCCTTCTTCCCTGGCCCACCCGGGAGGGGGGTGGGGGTGGGAGTGGTGTGGACAGCTCCAGTCTGGCTCTCTCTGGGTCTCCCAGACAGAGCCCTCTGCTCCTGTCCCAGCTGGGACCTCTGTCCCTTTCCCGCTCTGGGGTCCACTAACACCAACATCCAAACCTGTAGTCTGATAGCTGCCCCCTACCCATTTCTTCAGGCTCCTAGCTCTCCCTAGAACATGGTGGTCTGGTAGCTCCCACCATCCTGCCAGCTCATCACTCTTATAATTCTGTACTATCTTTAAATCATAGTTCCAAGGTTTTACCAAGTGTGCTCATTAAAAAAAGGTTGGTCTGCATACCCATCCACTACTGCTGAAGAGAGTAGTTCTCCCCCGAGTTCCACCCCCCAGCCTCTGAGCACGGCACCACTCATGTGCAACTTCACAGGCAGCAGGACGCCCACATGCATGTCAGCCACAGGGCATAAACGTGTGCTGCACTGGTTACTTCGGGGAGGCATGGACAGTGGAGCGAAGGGACCTCACTTGTATCTCTACGTAGAGCCACTTGACTACAGGCGTCCCAACTGCAGAGGGCAACCACCGCATGCCAAGAGGTATGTGAAGAACCCCTGACCAAGTTCCAAAGGAAATGTTCTTCTGTCAATCTATGTGATAATGGAAGTCCTGAAAACCAGCGCATGTATTAGAGCAGTGCCTCATCATAGAGCAACCTGCATCTAAGCTCGGATAACTCGATGGCTTCTCTCACATCAATGCCATCCTAAGTCATTCTAAATCACTGGGAACCATCCTTCACTGTACACTGGAGATGACTGGCTTCACCCGTCCCCACTACACACATTTCAGAAAAGGCCTACAGGGCTCTCAACCCCCATCTCTGTGACAACCAAAAAAATCTCGAGTATGTCCCACCTGCCCCTGGGGATGGCCTGCCCACACTCAGCCCTTCTGATGTGCTGCTCAGCCCCCACTGTAAGGAAGGCACAGCTGTACGCGTATGGTCTGCAAACCAGCCTCCAAAGGCCAGTGCCTTCCAGGGCCACTTCAACTGCAGCCCACATCCAGTCACGTAGCCAGTGGGGCTCCAGGTGGGGCACTGCTCCAGAGCCTCACTGGGTTGGCTTGCCTCACCCTTCAATGTCCTTCTCTGTCCAGTCCAGCTCTCCCACGCCCCGCCCTGCTCAGGGACACACCTCCCAGCAAGCATCTTGCACACTGAACACAGCCCCCATCTCGCATCTAGAGCAGCTAGCCCACAGCAGTGACCACACACATAGAAATCAGCATCCCTCTCTGCCTTTGTTGGCTGGCTTTTTCCCACCCGGAGCCCACCCTAACCTACTCTGCCACCTTAGTCATCTGGAAACCCTGCTTCGGCTTTCTACTCCGCACCCCGCCACCATCCCTCTACAGACTAGAGAGCCCCTTCTTCTCCTGTTCCGTGCCCTCCTTTCCACAGCCAGTCCCAGTGGATGTGCCCCATGTGATTCAACTACAATAAGACGGTTCCTTTCCAACTCATCTTCTAGGCAGGACTCCTCCTCCTGGGTCTCCCTGATCTGGGGTACAACAATGGTCTCACTCCCACAGCCTTTCTCTTCCTCTGTCATCCATGCGGGCACTTCATCACACACTGCCTTGTTCCCTCAACTAAGACTGCTACTTGCAGAACTACGTTCTGATGCCTTGGTCCAACGATTCATAAACTTACAGAACGGAGCTGCTTTGGTTGGCACAGAGACCACCAGAGGTGGGCCCACTATGTACCTTCCTTACCTCACCCACCCTGCAGGGCCACAAGGACGCCCCCCAGTGCCTGATTTCTTGAATCCTGCTATTTAGGTGCTAGGACAAACCACTGTTCAGCAACAAGCACACTAAAGTTGGATCTGACTGCTGTCGGTCAAACTGTGCCCCCGACAAAGACACGCCAAAGTCCCTCGCCTCAACCCTGTACCTGTGCCCGAACTTGGAAACAATGAGACCCTGTTAGAGTAGGATGAAGACTAATCCGATGAAAGGTGCTCTTAAAGGAGGAAAATGTGGACGCACACAGGCAGGAAGAGTGCCTCGTGACTGTGGAGATGAAACTGGAGTGCTGGGTCCACAAGCCAAAGGATGCTCAGGAAGGTGGCCACCAGCCAAACCCAGGAAAGTGCGCGCTTGCACTGCCAGCACCGCGATGGAAAACCTCTAGCATGGTGGCTTAGGCAATGGCCTGCTAACCACCCACCAGCTGCTCCCAGGGAGTACGATGACAACCTCAGAAACCCCAGGGGGCAGTCCCACACTGTCCTGCAGGGTCGTGAAGAGTGCATATGACCAAATGGCAGTGGGCTGGTGCCTTAACAACCAGAGAATACATTTCTATTACCTTCAGCCTCCAAGTTTTTGGTTATTTGCCTGACGGCAATACGAAATTAATACACCCGCCCGAGTCTTGACTTCAAAAGGGTCTGGAGCTGTACTTAGGAGTCCTGGTGGTGCCATGGGTAAGCCCTTGGCCGCCAACTGAAAGGCTCAAGCAGCCATGGAGTGGGAGAAAGAGGTGGCAGTCTGCCTCTGCAAAGGCTCGTAGCCTTGGAACCCCTGGTGCAACTCTGTAAATGATATACACCTGAAACTCACTTCCTCAGTCCCACTACACACATTTCCCAGTGCACAATGGCACAGCTGGCCAATGGCTGCCAGGTGGGGCAGTACATCCCTCAACAGAGGCCACTGCACAGACCTGGTGGAGACAAGGAAGCAGAGGCCAGCAGGCCACTACACTGCATAACAGTAGGGGACAAGAGGTGCCAGGAGAGTGGGTGGGGGGTAGGGGTGGGGGGTGAAGCAGCTAACTGAGTCTGGGGAAGGGTTTGCTGAAGGAAGGGCAGGGCCTGGGAGTTGTACTCGGCCAAGCAGCATTGTCAGGAAAGGGCCATGGTGGGGGAGAGAAGGCCAGGGTGTGGCCGCACTGGAGCTGCTACTCCATAGAGCAGACAACCAGCCCTATCAGGGGCAGCAGGGACAGAGGACCTAACGAGGGCACCTGTACGCAGACCGCCCAGAACACAGCTTCAACGGGTGGCTGGAAAACAGCAGGTACTTCATAAACAGGTCAAAATCCTAGCTCTATTTCCTTCCCAAAAGGAGACAGATTCACAGACGTTGCGTGGCCCCAAAAAGCCTTACTTCTCACTGGTCTTTCGATCTGCCCAGAAATGCAGAAAACAAAACAGTTGCTCCCCCTGATCACTGTTCCCCCACACTCCCGACAAGGCAGCACCCTCACCTCTCCTAAACCCCTATTTCCCCAGCCAGGCTCCCAGCAAGCAGAAGAGTCTCCCACCATCACACGGATGGACTTAGCCGCGGGCATGCGCCACCAACACAGTAGCTGACCTAAGGGCAGGTATGCAGAGGGTCTCACCACTGCCTCTGTACAACCAGAGAGCACCCAAGAGCCATCCACTTGTGAGCACCCGGCCACCTCATGTGCTTCACAGATGCCCACAGAGGAGCTCAGCGACGCAAGGTCACAACAGATGCACAGAACAACAAAGACAGTGCCTCAGAGGACCCAGCTTCCCGAGCCTGTGAGGCTCACTTCGAGGAGGCAGGACCAGGAGGCCCAATGCCAGTAACAACGACACATGTGAGCACTTCAGACAGCCATGGAGGGCCACACTGAGCTGCACCCTTGACCGTGGTCACACTGGTCATTCAGCCCAGGAAGCACAGAGGTAGAGGGAGCACTCTTTGGACTGATCTGGTCCACAGAGCCCACTTACCTTCTCATAGGCAAAAGACTTTTTTTTAAGTCACAAAAGCAGCAGCTGTTTTGCAATCATAGAAAAAGGATAGTTTTATAACAAATGAAAATTAAAATTATCTTCTTGCAACATCCACAGATATTATGCTAACAAGAGCTCTTCAAAAACAATCATCCCAAAAAAACAAACAATCATCCCTGCTTCACCAAGACTTAATTAATAGTTGTCTTTTTACTCTAAGCTACGGAGAGGTTTCCAAGTTCAGAGCACAAATGTTAAACAAGAAAGGGGTTAAGATTCAGGTTTGACAACATGAAACCTAAGATAAGGGTTCTAATCACTATTTACTATTTTAATGCTGTCGCTAGTAATTCTCTTTAACCTTAGATATAGATGTATATGTATTATACATGTATTATACATGTATAATACATATACATCTCGAAGCCCAAACAAAAAGTATACCTATCAGAAAATGCTGACATGCAGAAAATTCCATTTAAAAATCTGTCATTGGCAGGGACAATCCTAATTAACATTCTAAACGATTAGAAAATCCTCAAAGATGACTACTTCAACACATGCTAAAATTCTAGTTTCGACGTGTTAGAAAACAACTAAATGGTTTCTTTACTGCATAGCTTCTCCATCTACTGCATGTTAAGAAGCAGACCTAAAAGTAGAGGGCTTCTCAACGTTAGCCAGCTTTTGTGCAGCTACCAGAGTATGTCCTTCCTTCATGTCTTACCACAAAGTGACTCAGGGATTGAACATGTTTTAGTTCCCTGTCACTTTTCAGGAGCCTCTCCACCTTAGAACTCATGATGGGGGCATACAAATTCACCACCTGGGTGGATTTGGGGGTTGATAGCACCGTTGAGAATTTAAAGAATTGTAAGGTCCTTCTCCCCCCAAAAGGCAGTTTAAAAATCAAATTCCAGAACCCTACAGCTCCTCTGAGACGGGCTGATCTCATTGTAAGGCTAGAGCATGAAGACAGGGTGCTACCAGACTGAGGACAAAGGCTCCGGTCAAATGCTCAACTTCAAAGTCATCTGATTCTAATACAGGTAGTAAGGGAGCAACTCATCAATAGAAAACAATCAGTCTTCTCAACAAATGGTGAAACTGGACATCCACCGGTAAAAACAGGCCTCAAGCCCCCACCTCACTAACCTCCAAAGTGTCACAGGTCTCAATACAGAAGACAAAATGAGAGATCTTTGAGGTCGTGAGCTAGGCAAAAATGTATTAGGCAGGACACAGAAAGTATGAGGCCCCAAAGAAACAGTGGATGAAGTAAGTTTCACCAAAAGAACCACGTCTACTCTCTGAGACACTGAGGAAGGAGGGCAGCCCACAGACATGTGAGGCCAGGCTTTGGATGAAGGACTTCCACCCGGAACACTCACAGCACTCTTACAAAGGAACGGAAAAGCCAATGCCGGATACAAAGACTTAAACAGACGTTCACTACACGACACACACGTACGCTAAGCAAGTGCACAGAAAGGTCTTCAACATCACTACCTACCATTGCGTCTCATATCGACCCTAGAGGACTTGGGGACTGCCCCTTGGGCTTCTCAGCCTTCAAATCTCTCCATGGGCAGACAGCCTCCGTTTCTCCCAGCACGTGCTGGGACCAAACCGCTTCATTTCTGGATAGCAGCTCAATGCATAACGTCACTACACCTGCAGGGTTCCTCTCAACCTTAGCAACTAGGAAAATACAAATTAAACCCACAGTGAGATTCTGTACTAACAAGACTGTCGATACCAAGTGCTGAGAAGGCCCTGTAGCACCTGCCACATGTGGGTGGCGGCGATGCAAACCACTTGGTTGTCCCGACACAGTGAAAGCACAGGCATGCCCCAGAGCCCTCCAATCCCGATCCTAGAGCCGTGCGCAAGAGAAATACAAACCAAAGTCCACGCAAAAACCTGCAGCCAAATTTATGTATTCTCGATTACAGCACTTTTATGCTCGGTTGCTGAAAAGGGGGACCCAAAGAACTCACTTCTCCCTTGGGGAAACCTATATAGGAGCTCTGTTCGGGCAGTGGCCAAGCACTCATTTCAGAACAAAAAGTTGGTGGTTCAAACCTACCAGCCGCACTGTGGGAGAGCACGGTGGCTGTCTGCTCCTGTAAGGATGACAGTCCTGAGTCCTATTCTGTCACTAAGGGTCACTGAGTCAGCATTCACTTGACAGCAACAGGTTTGCAAACACATAGATAAAGAGTACTACATCTATAACAAAAAATGCTACAAAGCAATCAACAGGAGATTACTGACACATGCTACAACGGCATGAATCTCAAAGCATCATGCTAAGCACGAGCAAGTGGGCATCTAAGATTACATTATGTAAGACTCACATGATTATAGGGTTTCTGGAAAAAGGCAAAACTAGAGCAACAGAAATCAGACCACTGTATGCCACAGGCTGGTGGGATGGGGGTGGGGAGCCTGGACTAACTAGGGAGCTTTAGTGGGAGGGAGAATGGTGGGGGATGCAGGGGATGGGGGGGCTGGACACATTTGATTTGGCGGTAGTTACATGTCCAGTACATAGCAGCCAAAATCATCACAAACTGAACAATTACAAGGGTATATTTTATTGAATGTAATTTCTATCTCAATAAACCTTTTTTATTTGCTTTACATCTTTTAAAGGCCATTATGTATATTCTACAAGCCTCTGAACCAAAACTTAATTCCAGAACTTCAAGTATGATATGGCTTCTTTTCTTAGAAAATCAACCATGGACCAACCAGCTCACTACCTGTTTCAGTACTGCTCACAGCAAAACTGGGGGGGGGGCGGGGAATCTTAAGGCCATGACTTCACGACCCAGAACAGTACCAAAATGTCAGTGTCCTAAAGCGCCTTACTAGAACCCACCATCCTCACTCCTTCCTGTCCAGTCTCAGCGATGTCTGCGCAGCCCACGGGAGGCGTCGGCAGACCCTTTACAAAACAAGTCTGCTAATCGCCTGCCTTAGACATGAGCTGCTCTAATATTCTACTGATGCTGTGACA
>NW_022103920.1:6134086-6138048 GCF_000313985.2 Echinops telfairi | reverse complement strand
GAGAGAGAGAGAGAGAGAGAGAGAGAGAGAGAGAGATGTGTTTTCAACCATCAGAGGACGGGAGCCAAGTGCATCAGACCTGTTGAGGCTGGCAGGAGCTGGTCTAGACGCTAAAGGCAAAAACCTGTGTCCTGTGGGTATGGGGTATTTTCAAAGACTGCTTGTCATAGTGGTAAAGCGATCTTCTAAAAGCTCGCCAAGAGTAACATGAAAACCACCATGCCACTGCTGACCAAAAGGCCAGGGGTTCAAACCCAGCAGCTGCTCCTCGGAAGACTTGGCAGCGTGTTTCCCACAGACTTGGGAACTTTGTGAGGCAGCTAGACTCTGTCCTGTGGGGTCTCGGCGTCAGATTCAGAGGGGCTTGGGTGTGAGGAACCAGTGTTGCCAGCGGGCCACAGCTATGTAACCAGCACACAAAGGTTTCACTTGATGCTGCCAAGCTTCCAGGAGCTACACCATTCATGGTGCTCCCAGCATGGGGCTATCCCATGCCCAGGGCACTCCCGGGGCCGCAGACATGGCCAGTGGACATCCACTCCCTTGACCTGCATCATCTCCATATGGAAAGAAATAGGAATCATGGGTAGTTTTTAAGCCCAAGAGAGAAGGTGAAAACCAAAATAATCTCAGAGGGTAGAGAGGATAAAATATAATTGCTTAATGTAAGGGTGGAGGCTGCCATACCGTGCTAATTAAGGATGACAGTAAATTAGGTTGGTAGCCAAAAGAAACTGGAAAACAAGGACGACCTCCCACAACACGCCGAAGCTGTTGCTGCCAGATGCTGAGGAGAGCAAGGGAACAGGGAGAGCTGTGTTCGGCTCCAACACTAACTAACAAGGTGTCTGTCACCCGAGCACTCTGCAGGAAAACACTCCTGATTCTACCAAGCCGTGCTCCCACTCCCCCTCCCCCTCCTCGGCAGGCTCTCCACCACCTCTGATGCTAACTTTACAGACACACCATGTAGACAAGCAGACGGCAAGTTCAACTTCTGGGGAGGACAAGAGGCAGCAGAGCCAAAGGGAGCGCATGTCAATGACAAGTTTGCCAGCAATCAGCAAGCACAGGTAAGGCAGGTCTCAGAACAAGGAGGTCGTGGCAGATGACCACTCTGTGAAGGCAAGGCCAAGGAGCCCTGGTGGCGCTCCCTGAGAAGCTGGCAGTTCAAAGCCAGCAGCCACTCCATGGAAGCCCTGTGGAGCAGTCCAGGGCCAGCAGGGAACTATCAATGGTCAGAAGTAAACGTTTACTGCCCAAAGCATAGGCACATTCTTGTGATGAATATTTAATAAGCTCTTGTCATTTACCAGAACATTCTATTTTGAGCATCTACAAAGTTAGAAATGACAGGACGGGAAACTGGTTCCCTCCCTAGCGTAATTCTAAAACCTGAAAGTTACATTCTACCTTCCAGACGTTTGATGACCCAGTTACAAAAATAAATGAAATAACAATGTCTAATACCATTCCCCCCCACCCCTCCCGAAGAGAATCAGTTAAATAAATCATAGGACAGTTGAGTGTTGTGATGTTATTAGGTTAAAAAGACTGAGGTCACACACAGACTATCACACAGGGACAGAAAGGCATGTGGATGCATCAACATGCTTTCAGTAGTTAAAAGTGGCAAGTCTTTTCATTTATCCTTTTAGTTTTGGACATTTATCTTTTTAAATCTTTCCACAATAAAAATGTTCTGCCTTTGTAATTAGAAAAAAAACCACCTGATTGCAGCTGAAGTTTCCCTGAGAAACCTTTTGGGAAAATGCCTGCATTTGACCATCAGGTCCGATAAGCCTCCCCACTACTGGGAGGCCAGTGCAGGCTGGGCCATGCGGCCTCTGTAGAAGGGGGGCTTTGGAAAGTTGGTGGGAAATGGGATTCAGGGATGACGGACTTTCCCACCAACTTTCTGAAGCCCCCACACCCGTGGAGTCGCTCTGTGTGGGAACGCCCCGTGGCACCCAACAACTGCAAGGTCACTTCTTCAGAATAAAACATGTCATTACACACACCTTTTTACTTCTTTCCAGGGCTCGGCAATTTTGGCAGATTAAGGCAGATTAAGGCAGGCAGTCCCACCACAGCCCACAGTACCTTCCAGCATCCACTCACAACCAGCACCAGCCCCTAAATGTGTGGCGGAGGGCTCGGCCCTCTGATCCCCACAGTCAGGAGCGATGGAGACATGGTTTTCCCACCCCATTTCTAGGACCCTGTACGAAAAGCCCTCCCTGGGGGACGGACAACAGAAAAGTGGGTGAGGAGAAATGTCGGACAGTGTAAGACATGACAAAATAATAATTTATAAATGATCAAGGGTTCGTGGGGTGGGGGATGAGGAGCTGATACCAAGGGCTCAAGCAGAAAGCAAATGTTTTGAGAATGAGGATGGCAAAAAATGTATAAACGTGCTTGACACAACAGATATATGTATGGATTGTGATGAGCTGTACAAACCCCCAATAACATGTTTTAAAAAGAAAACACTGAGGAGAAGAGACTAGTTCATCTGGACTGGGAAGGCTGGGTGGAGGGGCAGTGGGAAGCATAAAAAAGTGGGCTGCTGACAGCTCTGGGAGATCTGAGCCTACTTCCTTAGTCCTGGCACCCCCAACCTCACTTCTTCCACCAGGAGTGCTGGGGGTGCACCCAGTAACCGTTGGACTGATGACCGCAGGTGGGGGGTTCAAACCCATCAACACCTCCTTGGGAGAAAGATGAAGCTGTCTGCTGCCATCAAAGCCCCAGCCTCCAGGTAGAACTGACTGGATGCAACAGGTTTGGCTTTTACCATCATTTCTTCCCGCCTAGAGGGTCTCAAACCCCAGAGTCCAGGAGAACTGCCCTGGAAGCGTGTCCGATCCAGAGCCTGCAGCCTCTTCTTCCTCCGAATCTATGGGAGTAAGTCCACACCCCAACCTCGGAGTCGATGTCAGGCCAACTCACAGCTGGTGAGTTCAAACCTCCACTTTCAGCTGGCAGCCCAATGCCCAGCCATGGCACCACGTGGACCCCCCCCCCCCACCAACCTTTACACTCCAAACCACCTGGCCCTTTCAAAGTAACAGATTTCAGGGGAAGACCGCAAGATGCCCTCTTCTCTGTCGCACTACACTACAACCCAACTCTCAGTGTAGAAAATATGATCACTGGAGAACCACAGCTCCCTGACTCATCCCCATCCTTTCACCCTGAACAGAACCTTCAGATAATGCCACGACCCTACAAAATCACCCAGGTGCTGGATTCCAGCTAAGCCCAGGGCCACCTGTGCCTGGCCGGACAAAGGCACATCCGACTCATGGAAAAAACAGACAACAGATGTGACCTCTAGTAGTTGCCCACTGAAAACAATGCACCCTAAAAATACATTTCCATGTCACTGGAACAAAAGCCATTTATAAATAAGGAGGAATGTGGAGGTGTGGGGACACCAGAGGAAGCATCCAGGAGTTAAGGGCCAGAAGCCAGGAAGCCAGGCCATAGGACTGGGGAGCAGGGCCCAGGAGTCAACCAGGAAACGACTTCTAAGGAAGTCAGGAAGCTGGCGGGGAATGAAGAGATACTGGGGGGAAAGGGGTCTGGGCAGCCCTGAAGCCAGGTTAGGAAAGGAGAAAAGCAGGGGCATTGCATGAAACCATGGCCGGAACACACGTTGGGCGTGGATGATGGAGATGGATGGAGGTGGCGTTGGGGGGTGGGGGGCTGGAAAATAAGCATCAAGAAGCGCTGGTGCTGAACAAAACCGGCTGTCCGATCACTTTCCAGAGTGCACCAGATGAAGCAGGCAAACGAGAAAGAGGGATGGGCAGCTACAGGGGCTGGGGCACGCGATGGGACTAGCAGTCCAGGGAAGAGAAGAGGGCAAAGTTCACAGAATGGGGCTGTTACCTAATCCATCATCGGGAAGCCCAGTTATTCTGCCACATGACCCGTCAGCCAAGGGAGCAGAA
>NW_022103920.1:6122106-6132428 GCF_000313985.2 Echinops telfairi | reverse complement strand
TCCCCGGGTTTATTCATTTAAGTGTTCCGTTAAGCACCTTCTGTGCGCCAGGGATTGCAGCCCCGTAGCTTGAACCGCTTTTTCCAAAAACAACCAAGCCACACCAAACGCACTGCCACTGGAATGGAACGCCCAGTCTGCTGGTGGTTTCAAACTGCCGTGTGGCTCTCAGCCCAACACGTAACCACTGTGCCACTGGGCTCCCTTGACCGTTTTCATTTTCAAGAAGATCCCGCAGAATACTGCCTCTGCTGCAGGACCTGCCACAGACAGAAGGCACGGAAGCGTTGGTTGTGTGGAATAACAGTTGGGAAAACCAGACCAGACTCTCGGCCATCAAGTCGATTGTAACTCACAGCAAGCCTGTGGGCAGAGCAGAACTGCCCAGTGGGTTCCCAATGAAATGGTTCCCAGAGCAGACAGCCTCGCTTTCTTCCGTGGAGCAGTGGGTGGGTTCCAACTGCTGACCTTGAGGTGAGCCGCACAATGTATACCAACCGTCCCCTGGTCGATTCCTCTCATAGTGACGCTCAAGGGCAAAGCAGAACTGCCAGCTGACCTTGTGGTTAGCTGCCCAGCTCGAAACCCACTACACCACCAGGGCTCCCAAAGAGGAGGGGGCCTGAGGGGGGTGTTACAATGACCAAAACCGTCTATGGAGGTGTGGTTATAGAATGTCATGTCAACTTGAAAATATATAAAAGTATAGAGATGGTATTCAACCTCACAATCAGGTCACAGCCTGTTAGTACCTCCTTGTGGGTGTGCCCTTCTCATAAGGAGGGTCCTGGGAACCTCACACACACACACACACACACACACACACCAGCCCTCTGCCTTCACCTTCCTGCTGGCAAACCACTGGGAGACCTGCCAGAGCCCTGGGAGGAGCTGTGCCACTGGATCCACGTGGCCTGTGACCTTCCTGCATTCTGCATCATTGCATGTGGCTGCATGAGAGACTTACGGACTTGAGTTGGACTGGGCTGGGATGTTTTCCTGAAACAATCACTTCTTGATATGAAGCTCCTTACACAGATAGGAGTGTCACTGGATTTGTTTCTCTAGTCAGCCCGGCCTCACACAGGGGAGTGGGGTTTCATGGGACCCTGTCACTGATTTAATGAGACGGCTGTGCAACGACATGGAATATATTTCTCTTTAAATATATATATAAACAGTAAACAAAATTTAAATTTAAAAAGAGAGTCAAGGTTCACAGCCTTCAAATCCCTGCAGACTCCTTCCCCCGCCGATCTGACCGTTGGTCTGAGCAGCTATACAAGGAGGGCAAGTAAAACAGACTGGACTTGGATTCTTTTGTGACGGACAAGTTCGTTTCAAACAAGCAAGCAAAAACAGAGTTGCAGTCTGGGAAACCCACAGCGGCAGTTCTCTGTCCTATAGGGCCCTGTGTGTTGTCATCCACTGGGTGCCAGTGAGCTTGATTCCGTTTTCCACCCCAGAGGACTCATCTTTCTGCAGGTTTTTAAATGCACGCTCACCAGCCCCCCACACAGTTTGTGGCATCACAGCCACATGCAAACCACCACAGTCCAGTGACAGCCTCCCCCGCCTGTGGTGGTTACCTGTGTGGGGACGCCTAAACCTGTCTACGTCTAGACATCTCCGCCTGGCCACCACCTTCAGCCTCCAACTACCAGCTGAGGTGCTTGCACCGGAAGGTGCCACAGACATGCCGCCTGGACGTGTTCCAGCAAGCTCATCCCGGATTCGATCTCTCCCTGGCTGGCATCACCATCACCATTTATTGTTGCAAAGGTCCGTGGCCCCACCTTCTGCCTCTCTTTTCTACTGACCCACAGAGCGTCCCATTTAGAATTCTCAATTGCAGACCAGACACGGATGGTTGTGGCAATCCCAGCCATCGTCTTTTTTTGTGTCTGAATTCAGCTGCCTCTGAAGTGTTTCGGCAACAGGTGAGTCATCTGTGGGTGCACACACCTCCTCGCCTTCCCGCATTTTGCACACTAGGTGTGCCCTCTGAAGGAAGTATCTGCATTTCTGTCGTCTCTAGCTCTACTTCTTTGTTTACTGTTTCTTTCACTGTCTTTCCCCACCGCCCCTCACCCCCTGAAGCCCCTCAGTTCAGCACCTGCTGTGACCCATACATTGCTTCTGGTTGCTTTTATTTTAACGACTCCACAGTCTATCAGTTAAGCCTAGCTAATTCAACACTTTTATAAATAGATCAACTTTAGATTACTGGGATATATGTTCATCACAATTTATATATTAGAGCAACATAACAGGGTTGGGACCAAATATCCTAATGACTTAGGCCTTTCCGCATATATAAATGGAGCCTTGGTGGCGTAGACTTTAAGAGCTCGGCTGCTTAACTGCAAGGTCAGTGATCTGAACCCACCAGCTGCCCTGAGCAAGACAGATGCGGCAGTCTGTATGGAGCAGTTCTGCTGGGCCCTACAAGGTCGCTATGCATTGGAATCAACCCAAGGGCAGTGGGTGATGATTATTTGATTTACATGTAGACTAACATACCTCTCCTGTGATGCACAGGAGCCCTGGTGGCAGAGTGGTTACCCATTGGGGTGCAAGCCACAAGGTCAACAGTTTGAAACCACCAGCTGCTCCATGGGAGAGAGCCGGGACTTTCAACTCTCATAGAGTTAGTCTCTGAAGCCCACAGGGGCACTTCTACCCTGCCCTATAGGCTCTCTGAGTCAGAATCAACTCGATGGCAGTGGGTGAGTCCTGCGATTCAGAACAAGTGTGACTTGGTAGGTGGCTCTGTCGGCCCTGTTCACATAAGGAATCTCACTGGCATCAATATAGACGTATCCTCCCCAAGTTTATGTGGGACATTCACTCTCCCACTCAGAAAGGTGGTGGACTGGGAAGACAGTCAAGGTGCAGGGTGTTGGGAAGTGAAGGAGCTAGGGACACTGACTATCGCAAGAAGAGTGAATGCCCTCTCATTGTGTGTTCTGGATTGCTGGTGCTCTGGCTGGGGCTAGGTCCATAGATGGTGACATGTTTAAAAGGTGATGAGGCAGATCTTGTCATAAGTATTTTGGGGTACCAAGGAGACCCTAAATCTCAAATATCATTTAAGGCAAAGAATGGCTAAGTCTTAACAGAGACAAAGACAACACAAAGATACAGACACATCCTCCAGGTGAGGGAGACCAGAAGCACGGGGTCATAATCCAAGGACTCACAGTCAGAATGCTGGTGAAATAAGGCAGGGAACAAAGAAAACTGTCATAAGCTCTCACTTGGTGACAGATCCATACATCACAGGCACAGGTGAGAGTGCAGAAGCCAGACACGATTACGGATCAGACACACAGGTACGTTCTGTCAGACCCAGAAGGGCTTATAAGATTGGTCCATGGCCTTCTGACCAAGGCAATGGGGACACCACTGACAGGGCATGTCTCATGACTGTATGACCCCCTTTTGTCCCCAGTACAGTGACCTCCATCCAGGGCAAGCCCCTAGGAAAGACTGCCCCTCCCTGGGCTGGCTGGAGAAGGGTGGAGTTAAGCCAGTTTTTGATCCACTCTGCCAGAGGGCATGATCATCCACATCCTTGGTTAAAGTTCTGGAATTCCATGGAGGCTTAATCGATGTGGGTACTCTACAGATGGATCTGGGGCGTTTCCTGTCATCCAGAGCTGTCTGCAAACCAGGGTGCTCAGAAGGTAAGCTTTTAAATAAAGTTATCTGCGGGAGACTGTGCTTGCGTAGAAGAGGGAGACCCTCGACGAGGTGGGTTGACACAGTGGCTACTACAGTGGCTCAAACGTAACGATTGTGAAACTTGCTCGGGTCTGGGCAGTGTTTCGTTTTGCGGTGCTCAGGGTCACGATGAGTCGAGGTGGAATCCACCGCACGCCACCACAGCCACACGTCGTCGGACTGCTCCACTGCTGCTTCCGTGCGTGTCGAAGGTGGAGCCACATAAATCCTGAGCTGCTCAGACATCTCCGTCCACAGAGGTAGTGAGTTTGGTTCCTGCGTTTTCCGTCTGGCCGGGTTCATGAGTGTAGCCTTCCTTTGTGCTGTTGAGGAGGATCTCTGTCGTGAGTAAGTCATTGGTCTTTCACAGTTCTACCATGTGGTCCCGGGCTGTTTCTCAGCTCCAGATCCTTCTTCTTGGTCTCACTTTCCAATTCCAGACTCCATTGAAGACCCGTGCACCGTGACGGCACGTGTGACGCAGTTCACGGTGAAGAAGTGAAAAGCCATCTCCACCTGGTTCATCAGTGGCTTTAGTGGCTGGTGGGTAAAACCAGAGTACGGGTCATATTACCTGCACTTCCTCGTGGGCGCAAGGTCATATCCTGTCACAGATAGCATCGGACTTCCAGACAGATCTTGACATGTTCTTTTATGATGACTGCGACACCCTTCCTTTTGAATCGGTCATTCCCAGCATAGGGACCAGAGGACTGCCCGATTCTACAGGGCCACTACAAGTCCATTTCCGCTCATCATGCCTGGGGCATCGATCTTTATGCCTGCCACTGACTTTTTGATAACTTCCAACTTTCCCAGATTCATTCTTCATACATACATCCCACGTTCCAAGTACCAATGGGAGTTTCTGCTGTTTCCACTCATTTGAGTCACAGCCCATCAGCAAATTAAGATCTTGGAAGCTGTGCTCCGTCCACGGAGGCTGTCTCAACCTTGAGGATGTAGCTCTTCCCCAGCCATGTTTTTAGTGTCTTCTACCCTGAGGGGTTCACTTCTGGTATTGCATCAGGCCATGTCCCACCGATGTTCAGAACGTTTCAGTGGCCAATCCTTCAGAAGTGGACTGCCGATTCCGTCTTCACAGCCTGGAAGCGCTCCTGAAACCTATCGGCCCTAGGACACCTGCTGGTATTTGGAACACAGGTGGCCTAATGTACAGCATCACAGCAACACGCAAGCTACCACAGGAGGACCTAATGACCGATGAGTGATGCTTTGTTACCTTTACTTCTTAATTAGACTCTTAAGGGTGTATCGGTATTACTGGTCTTTACACCAAAGCCAAACTCACTGCTCTGGAGTCAATGCTGACTCGTACTGACCCTGTAGGACAGGGGAGAACGGCCCCTATGGGCTTCCAAGAGAGACTAAGTCTTTGTGGAAACTCAAAGCCCCGTCTGTCTCCCATGGAGCACCTGGTGGTTTCAAGCTGCTGACCTGGCAATTGGCAGCCCAGTGCATAAGGACCGCATCACTCGGGCTTGCTAGTCTTCACAAAGAACACGCACTTTTTAATGATTATTTTACTAAGAGAATGATGTGGTTACAAGGCGTCATACATCTTTGCCTTTGATGATGAAGAGGAATTTACAATGTATTTCCACATACGAAATATCAAAGAAGCTCTTTAAAAAATAAAGCCACAGAATAAACAAAACAGCCAACGATATGATAGAGAGAAAATAAGGAGGATAATAGTGATAGACAGAGTCCTAGCTGGTGGGGTTGTTGGGTTAGCATTGGACTGCTAATGGTAAGGTTGGCAGTTCAAACCCACCAGCCCCTCTGAAGGAGGAAGATGAGGTTGTCTGCTACTATAAAAATGTCCAGCCTTGGAAACCCCATGTAAGGTCATTACGAGTCAGAATGGACTTGGTGGCAGTAGAGTAAATATAATTCAGACCTTTTTAAAAAGTACCACCAAGGTCAATTTATTTGGTGAGAAAGGAGAGTCAAGTTGGTATTGCAAAGGAAAAGGGTTCCTCAGGTATCCAGTGTCTTGCCCCAAAGTGTTGTGTGGTATTTGAGTGTTGTTGTCAAAGGATATTATATATCCAGGTAGTTTCTTTTGTATTTCCTGTCATTTTATTTATTTTATAAACAGTTTTATTAGGACATAATCCAAATAGCATACAGTTCAAAGCAAGAAGAGTTGTACAATCACCATCACAATCAGTTTTAGAACTTTTCCTTCATTCTTGTACTCGTCATTATTAATTAGCTCCCCGTTTCCCCCAACATCCCCTGCTATGTCCACAAGGAACCTTTAACCCAGTTACTGTCTCTCTGGATTCAACCATCCAAGAACATACAAAAGCACAGTATGTTCAGGTATTTTCTGTCATTAGCAAAGCAGACTGCATTTGTTAACACCTTTCTTCTAAACGAAATAGCAAAATTGATAACATTTCTAAGAAAGTCGAAAACATTTTGACCCAAAGGTGACTCACAAGGGCAAGAATAGGGAGCAGTCCCAACCAGGAGTTGTTCCCGGGCAGGCAATGCATGTGTGGTGGTGGGTTGGTTCTTAAATCTCTCTGTTAATTTAGGAGTATTAAAAGTATGATGTATGACGATTCATAAAAGGGTCATGTTGGGGATTTTAGAATTGAAGGCATCACTAAGGAACATGATCCCTCCATTTCACATATCCACCTGGTTCCTGGTAATAACGCCAGCTCCTAGCCTTTGAGAGACCCAAAAGAAAAAGACAAAATTTTGCACACACACTGTAAGAGGCACAATCTTTCAGGAAAGAAACTGAGAGGACCTGAGCCCTCAAATTCATTAAATTTACCTTCTACCAGCACCGGCACTTTCTGTGAACTCTGACCTTTGAGTGTGGTCACTCACTGATAATTGCTGTGACTTGTTTAGATAGTAATGCGAGATTTTGCCGCAACTACTTTGGACACATTATCAGGAGACACCCGTCCCTGGGAAAGGACATTCTGCTTGGAGGGACAGTGAGAACGAGAAAGGCAGAAGGCAGTCAAGGAGACGGCTCGTGCAACAAAAGGTCAAGCTTAAGGACCGCTGTGAGGATGGCGCTGGACCGGCCGGGCTTCCTTCAGTTGTGCATAGAGTCGCTGTGCGTCCAAAACGGACTGGGCAGCGCCCAGCAACATCACTTACTTATCAATAAGGATCTGTATCGTATAGAAACCGGGAAGCAAAATTTAAAGCCGTAGAATAAACAGAACAAGCAATTATATGGCAAAGAGCCAAAATAATGGGGGTAAGAGTAGTGAATAAATATAAGTTTACCACAGCCTCTCTCGTCACAAATGAGCTCAGTTTCATATTACTTTATACCTAGACCCTCTATGAGATGGATTGACACTGGCTGCCACAGGGGCGCACACACCACACGTGAGGATGATGTAGGACCAACCTCTGCTGTACCTGGGGTCCTTCAGTGAGCTGACCCTCACTTGCCGCCACCGACCACCACCAAATATTAGTATAATATCAATATATTTGTAACATAACAGCGATTTACACTGGGCAATAAAAGCAATCTGATGTATTTTTTGTGTACCTTCTTATTGAATCCTTTTATGCTATCTATTTTTCATTGTAATAGAATTGTCACTTTATTACTAATATTAATATTATCTTCTTACTGCTAGTCATGCTATGGACATTAACAGTGTCCATTTTATTACTGATATTCTGTAGTCTTTAACCTATTCCATCTGTATAGATTCTTATTAATTCTTCTAACAACACTGGATATAAAAGTACGTTGTCCAGGGTCTACATATTAGTTCCATTGGCCAGAAAACTTAATCATGTACCAATTCAGTATCTTTTCCCATGAGAAAATATGCATGTTCTTCCTGAGAGCTCATTCGGTAAAAGTGCCCAATCCTTTCTACACACACACACATACACGCTCACTCGGTAAAAGTGCCCAATCCTTTCTACACACACACACACACACACACACACACACATGCGCACACGCACATCTCCACATGCCACACCTCATCTTTATCCCGCAGCCCCTCCCCTCCCCTGGAAGCCTCTCTTCCATCCTTGAATTTACCTTCGGTTTACCTGCTCCTTGCACAAGTCACATCACCACCTGAGACAGTGCTGAGCAGCTTCAACCTAATTACCCCTGTGATGACTACTCTCCCGGAGGTCAAGGTCTAGGCCTGTCCTAGCCGTAAATTCCCCTGAGCTCATCCAACCCCCCAAACTGGTTCTGTTCCTGTTTTTACACATCTCAGCAAATACAGGGAGCTAAGGGAGCAAGCAGCCACCCACCTGGTTAGCTAAGTTATAAACGGATCCCTCTGGCTGCTGCAGCACGCCCAGCTATCGCCTCTACCTTCACCTTGTTCCCCCAAACGCATGCTGGGTCTTTCTGCTTCTCCTCCATCTCATCCAGGTGCCCTTCGCCTCTGACACTCGGCAACAACATCCTCACAGTCTCTCTACTTCCACTCTTGTTGCCTTCAGCTCCCAAGTCTACCCGGGAACCAGAGGACGGTCTTAAATAAATGTCGGTCGTTTCCTCTCACTGCCCTGCTTAAAACCATCCGATGCCTTGTACCCGAACGCACTGCGGATGCAACCCCAGCTGCCCAACCTCAAAGCTGGAAAGGGGCCAGCCCGCCCTCCTCTTCCATCTTGTCTTTGCAAGACAGTGCTCGGACACATTGGCCACGCCTGCGTTCCCTGCAGGCTCCAAGCTCTCTCACACGAGGGCCTTTGCCCTCGCTCTGCCTGCTGCCCAGCATCTACTTCCCCCAGGCCTTTGCCTAGCTGATGTTTTTTGTCATTCACCTTTCAGCTTTCTTTTTCCCTACCTCTCAGTTTTCATATCATCCTTGTGGAAAGCTCCCTGGCCATCAATCTGTCACACCGTCCAGACTCCCTCTCCCGTTCCCTGGTGTGTTTCCTTCCTTGCTCTTCTCGCTGGTTCGAGCCAATGTGTGTGTGAGTTTAACGACTGTGCACCCCGTAATGAAGCTGGACCTCTCTGTTAGAGCGGGGAAATCTGAAGACCTGGCTCTATCTGTTACAGCGGGGAAAGGAAAGGTTCTCCTATGGACACTGGCTTCTTTTAAAAGCCCGAGGGAAGCTCTGTGTCTATGGAGCTACCACGGTGCCATTCTTCAAGTTGTGCAAAGATCTTTTCCAAATTCTTCCACCATCATTAAGATAGCCCCTCCCTCCCACCCTGCTCCCCCTCTTGCACCCTTGCAAGCTTCTCAATGACCCTTTAGAGCTGCTGCTGTCATTTAAACCCTGTTCCATCGATTGTTGACACGCTCAACAGAGGAAGATCGTCTTTCACCCAATGGTGATAGCACAACTGGTTATCTCCATGCAAGAGAAGGAATGTGTCGTTTGAAACGCCACCTGGTACTGCAGACAAAACTTAAGTTGAAAATGTCGTAAAGACTTAAAGGTAAGAGTTAAAACTGTAAAGCTCGTGGAAAGAGACCTAAGTGTGGGTGTCCATAACGTTGGTGTAGCAGTGGTTTCTTCAACGCAACACTGAAACACAAAACAAGGAAAAAGTAGGTAAACTGAACTTCATTAAAATGTGTCAAAAGATACTACCAAGAAAGTGAAGAAAACAACAACAAAGAAGCCCTAGACCACAGAATGAAAATATTTTCAAGTCATATATCTGGTAAGGGTTTGGAAAAGCTAGAATATGTAAGAGGCAGCTTCAGTAAGGATCTACTATCCAAAATATCTATAAGGTGTCTATAACTCTACAAGAAGAAGATAAATAACCCAGCTAAACAATGGGCAACGAACATGAACAGACATTCCACCAAAGAGGACAGTCAGGCAGCAGACAAATACCTGGAGAAGGTGCTCACAGGTCTTGGCCATGAAAAGACCCCAAACCAAGCCCACTGCCATCAAGTCGAGTCCAACTCCGAGAGACTTGATCTCGGGACCCCAGGACTGTGAGTCTTTATGGGAGCAGACAGGCTCATCTTTCTCCCAAAGAGTGGCCGCTAGGTTTGAGCCATAGGCCTGTGGTTCCCTTACCTGACAGCACCACCAGGGCTCCTTAGGGAGATGCAGCTCAAACTACAATAGTATTGTTTCACCATGCTAGCATGGATAAAAAAAGGGGTGGGGGTGGGGCGGGAGAATAAGTGTTGGAGAGGATGTGGGAAAGTGAAATCCTTATCCACTGTTGGTGGGAAGGTAAGATGGTATTACCACTCTGGAAACCAGTATGGTGATCCCTAAAAATAGTGAAAATTAAAGCTACCATATAACCTAAAGAGTCCATATATTTTTAAATCCTCTTTTATCCAAAGCTGTGTATTTAATTAATTTTTTTTAACAAAACAATCTTATCACCTTTAAAGTACTCTCCATTACACTAACTGTATAGACTGGTGTATAAGCTGAGTTTTTCAGCACATTTTTAATGCAGTTTTTGTGGTAAAATTAGGTGCCTTGGCGGATATTTGGGTCAGCTTAAACTCGAGTTTATATGGTAATATATTTGTCAAATCTGTGATTCCATTCTTGGAAACATTTTTCAAACTCATCTGTTTGGATGGCTGACAGCATCCCTTGTTTCTTTC
>NW_022103920.1:6117144-6121485 GCF_000313985.2 Echinops telfairi | reverse complement strand
CCACTGGGTGCACTAACTCAGAGCAAGTTGCTCAATACTCGATTAGCAGGAAAAATGTGTACTATGTTTTTGGGGGTTACCTCCTTGGATATTCTTTCTTAATTCTTCCAGCAACACTGCCCATAAAAGTACTGTGTCCAACATTGGCAAATTAATGACAAAATAATATATTGAGCTACCTTAATGATGGTGGAAGAATTTGGCAAAGACCTTAGGTATATATCCTAAAATTTAATAGAGGAGACAGCAATAAATGTACTCACGTTTATGTTCATCTCAGCACTAGTCACAATGGCAACAAGAGAAACGACTTCAGTGTCCCTCAGAGGATCAACAGGTAAACAGTGTGGCACATACACACACAATAGAATATCACGTAGCCATCAAGAAAAACAGGTTCTCAACTCATCTTGGATGAACCTGGAGGACAGTAGGCTGAGCAAAATAAGTGAATCACAGAAAGACAAATCTTGTGTGATTCCATTTTCATGAAATGAGAAGAACAGGGTTATGTGCACCATGGTTACCAGAGAGAGTCCAAATCTAAGTGGCAGTCACTTTTTGTGGAGCTGGAAAAGGTAGCACCAAAGATGGGTGAAATTTGCACAGCTTGACTAGTGTAGCTGATGCTACTAAGCTATCCCCTGGAAAAAAGGATGCATTAGTAAAGGATATACACATATAATGTATATAACTTTTTCACAACAAAAATGACATAGAGATAGATACACATATACACTACACATGCAGGTATGTCTTAGACATAACCAGTCACCTCATAGGATTTGTTTTCTTGGCTTGAAGATTTAGGGTCACGATTGCTGGGGTCAAGTCAGTCAGTTTCACAGCATAGCTCACAAAGTTCTTCCCCCTCGTTTACCGAGTAGTCTCTGGGAACGTACACGCTTGTGAACGGCCGTCTAAGAGACTATTTGGTCTGGAGCAAAAGAGGACAAAGGAAATCAAAGAATCAGGGCAAAAAGAACCCTGGACTCATTATCTCAAGAAACCATGGCTCCTTGGTTTGAGACCTTGCGACCAGAAGAACTAGCTAGAGCCCAGCTACCCACTACTGACTGTTCTGACCAGGGTCACAATCGATGTAACCTGATGAAAAGGGGAGGGACATGTGGAATAGAACTTTGGATTCTCCAAGAATCCAGACTTTGTGGGCCCATTAAGATGGGGGGGGGGCCCCTCTCTGACATTATTGCCCTGAAACGCTTTTTACACCTGAAACAGAAACGGTCCTCTGAAATCACCTGCCAACTAAATCAATGGCAGCTGAGCTCAAAAAAGTCACGCATTTCACCCTGCACAACCATAATCTTCTCAAAATGGCCCTCGGGAGACCGCATGAACAAGAGTCACACTAAAGCTGAGAGGAGCAGTGGAGGGCAGGGAGACTCAGTGGATGAGGGTGGACCTCTAGGATGGAAACGAGGGGCCTGGTGACCAAACTGAAGACGCTGACCGATGGCACCAAGTACTCTCTGCAGCTCTTGTTGAATGAGGTCCAGTCTGGCTGTGTCTGCTTTCACCAAGAATTACAATACAATGTCCTTCTAGAAACGACTATTGTGACTCCGTGATCAAAAGACAGATAACCCACTTACTGTGGGAAAAGGATTAGGAATTTCTTCCAAGTTAAACCATCGGGCAGTCAGTGATACATGAAAATGTGCCCAACATCCGTGTCATCCCAAATCAAACCCACTAGGATGGCGACACTGAAATGTCATTTTGTCTTATTTTCTAAAGAAAATGGCAAATGTTGATGAGAATATGAGAAAGCTGACATCCTCAGGCATTGCTGGTCTCCACTGCCATCGAGTCAGTTCCAACGCATCGAGACCCTATCCAGAATCTCCAAGACTGCAGATCTTTACAGAAGCAGCCAGCCAGTCGGCATGGTAAAATGGCTCAGCCACCATAGAAAAGCAATTAGACAGTGCCACACAAAAATTAAAGATAGGGTTATCATGTCGCTGAGCAATTCAACTGGTCGATATGAACCAAGAGCATTAGAGGCATGTGCCTACACACAACCCCCCACACGAATGTCCGCAGCGGCATTACTCATCCTAGCATAAAAGTGGACACCGCTCAATGTCCATCAACCGGATAAACAACGTGGGATAAGGCCATGCCCGAGGCGGTGACTCAGCCATTAGCAGGAAAGAAGCAGGTAAAGCTAGAGAGACGGTAACTGGACGGACGAGTAGCTTCTTGGGGCTGGGGGAAGAGGAGGAGCTGATAACAATGAGTACAAGCAAGAAGAACGTGTTCTGAAATTGATGGTAGCGATGATCACCCAACTCTTTTCAATGTGTTTAAACTGCTGCAGGATATGTGAATTATGTGTCAATAAAATGTTTTTTGTTTAGGAAGTCCGATATGTGGTGCCACATGGGTGGCCCATGGATGAAGCCAGACATCTCATATGACTCCATGCAGTTGCATCTCATATGAGTCCATGCAGTTGCATCTTGTATGATTCCACTCTGAGGAAGTGCCCAGAAGAGGGAAACCCGGAGCGACAGAAGGCCGGTGGGTGGTTGGCAGCAGGGGTGAGGGGAGGAACGCCTGAGCCATGGCTGCCAGGAACAGGGCTCTCTTCTCAGGATGACGAGAATGTCCCGGAGTTAAGTAATGATGGTGGTGTCACACTTTGTACACACGCCGAACACAACTGAGACGTGCTCCTTCAAACTGTTACCAGGATGAGCTTTCTTTGGCAAATTTTATCTCAATCGCTTGAACACTGCAAAAGGAAACAAAGCACCCACACAACAAAAACCCGCAGGGAGGTGTCAAGCATTTGGTCTGCACACAAGTCGGGACCTTGGGGAAGGAATATAATGAGAGAAAAGTTTAGAAGAGATTGGAAAATGGGTGGCATATGAAGTCGAGTCTGGGTCTCTATTTGCAGATAATAGGCTTTATTAGGAGAAAAATCTTGTGAACTCCAAAACAACCAGCAGATTAAGTCAGTGGACATTGTGAGGTCCTGAGATGTAAGAGCGGCTTCGGTGGCACAGTGGTTACCAGTCGGGCCGTGACCTGCACCACCAGCTGCTCCCAGAGACAGCGCCCATCTCGGGAACGCACAGGGACGGCTCTATCCCGTCCCTCGGGGCCTCTGTGAGCCAGAATCAATGAATCAGCAGTGAGCCGAGTGATCGGTAAGGTCAGACGCAATGTCAATTGTTATTTATAAACCACAATTGGAGAGTGGACATTTAAAAACCATCCCATTCATACTAACAACAAAATAATTCATCCAAACCTGCTGCTATCAACTTGATTTGAACTCATAGGGACCCTAGATAGCAGGTAGCCTCGTCCTCCTCACCAGAAGCAGCTGGTAGTTTTGAACCAGAGACCTTGCAAGTTAACACAGTCCAATGCTTACCTGACAGCACCACCAGGGCTCCTGATAAAACACTTGAACAAACAGATTTAACAAAAGATGTGTAAACTGTCTACATTAAAACTGGCAAAATGTAGCCGAAATAAATTAAAGAAGGCCTGTATAGATAAAGAAATACATTCATGGGTAGAAGGAAGGAAAGAGAAGAGGAAGAAGAATGCGGGGGTGGTGGGGTGGGGGGGTGGTGGGAGGGAATGCAAAAGTAGGAAAATAATAAAAATAAAATCCAGAAACTCTCTTCTCTCCCTGCCATGGAGTCAGTGGCCACCCACAACGACCTTACAGGACAGAGTGGAACTGCCCCTGTGGGTTTCTGAGGCTGTCAGTCTCTATGGGAGCAAGAAGTCTTATCTCTCTCTAGCAGGGTGGCTGATGGGTTTGAACTGCTGACCTTTAGATTAGCAACCCAACATGTAACCCCCGATGGCACCAGGGCTCCTCCAAACACACTAGATAAAATTGACAGACAACCCCTTGACAAGAGAAGCCTTGAAAAATTAAAAAGACTTCAATAAATAGCAGCAGGAGTGATGAATAATAGTAAGACTAATATTACTACAGACAGAGCAGAGGATTCTAAAATATTAAGAAAATGTCTCAAACTGTGTTATGCTGATACATTTAAAAGCTCAGGCAATTTCTAAATGGAAATTACCAAAACTGACTTAAGAAGAAATGGGAACCCTAAACCCATAAGCCACGATCAAATGGAATTACTAGTTAGAGCAATGCACACACATACAATATACACATATATAAAATGAATGTGGGCAGATAGTTTTATAGGAAAGTTCAACCAAATAGGTAAAAAATACATCATTCAAATGTCATAAAAAGTCTTCCAGAGATTGGAAAAAACGGAAAAACTTCACAACTTTTTTTTTGCCTGTGCCATTAAAAAAAAAAAA
>NW_022103920.1:6115780-6116905 GCF_000313985.2 Echinops telfairi | reverse complement strand
GCTTTTATAACTTCATAAACTGTATAGGACTACCTGAGAAAGGATATTAATGGGTTAATCTCACTTATGAAAATACCATAAAAATAGTATTGAATTTAATTGACTAATTTACAGCAATTTATATTATTAAAAATGCATCATAGCCAACTTGGATTTATTCTAGGAATGCAGAAAGGCAGATAGCTATTAATGTGATTTACTAAATTAACCGGATAAAACAGAAAAACAAACTCATATAAACCATAATAGATGTAGAAAAAATAAGAGTAGAGAAACTAGTTCTAGATAATGTATGTGATAGTTAAGGTTGTGTGTCAATTTAGCTGGGCCATGATTCTCTGGTTTGGAAGTTATCAGGTAAGTTTGACAGTTATAATGATCCGGTCATCTCCCACAGTGAGATCTTAGATAATGTAATTATCTCCATGATGAGAATTGCTATGAGCAGCCAATCAGTTAAAAGAGAATTTTTCCCAGGGGTGTGGCTTGCATCCAATATATATGAATTTTCTGGCTCGCTGACTTTCTGCACGAATCCTGCAACTAGCTCATCTTCGGATCTCTGGTTCTTTGGACTTGAGCCAGCAGCCTGCCAGATTGCTTGCCTGTCTTAGGGTTCATTAGTCCCTCCCTGCAGCCTCCACCCAACCTGTGAGCCAGCAACCTGCTTGCTGACCTGCCCATCTGGGGTCCATCAACTTCTGCAGGTACTTGAGTCAGCCTGATATCTGACCAGTGGGACTTGCTAAACTTTCTAACCAGGTGAGCCACTTCCTTGAGATAAATCTCTCTCTATGAATACTCACTCAAAAACTCACTGCCATTACATCGACGATGACTCATAGTGACCCTGTAGGACAGGGCAGAACTTCCTGTCTTGACTCATAGTGACCCTGTAGGACAGGGCAGAACCGTCCCTGTAGGTTTCCAAGCCTGTACCTCTTTAAGGGAGCGGAAAGCCTTGTCTCTCTTCCACAGGGCAGCTGGTGGTTTCAAACTGCTGACCTTGTGATTGGCAGTTCAACATGTAACCAGGGTTGAATAATCCTAGAGTACAGTTCTCTTTCAAACCTAGTAGATTTCTAAATTATTTATTTCAACAAACTCTACATTCAAATAATCTGT
>NW_022103920.1:6114330-6115667 GCF_000313985.2 Echinops telfairi | reverse complement strand
CTGTGCCAAACCCCCCACTCCCAGAATTTACTGGCCACCGCCTCCAGGCTTCTCTCAACAATAGGCAGGAAGACCACACCCTTAATCCCGTCTTCTTCAGCGGCATTCCTTCCCTGCCGGAGAAGTCTCAAAGTGGAGCCTTTAGACTGAGGCCTGTGAGTCCCAGCTCCTCTGTAGCTGGGTCTGCTGCTCTCCAGCCTCACGAAAGTGGGACCCAGGTAACTGAGTCTCCCAATTGGGGACCAGTCAGACTGCAGGAAGGCTCCCTGTGAGTGTCTCTGGGGCACACAGCATTTTATAAGAAGGGGAATGGATGGTTGCACCTTTCTGAAGGCTAGAGGTCAGAATGTGGGGTGTCAGTGGCCGCGTCCTCTCCCTGAAGTCTCTCAGGAAGACCTTGCAGCTTCGGTTGGCCCCAGAGTTCCTAGTCTTGCAGCAGCCTCTTTGTACCACTGTCTTCATGAGGCCATCCTCCTTCTTTTCTGTCTCTTCTCTTTTATAAGGACATCCTCAGATTGGATTAGGATCCGCTCTCCTCCAGTGTGACGGCCATTGATTTCACCAACCCACCCTATTTCCAAACAAGGTCATCTGTAGAGCTGGGGGTGAGCTGGGAGAGGATTTCAACACACCTTTTTGGGAAACACAGTTCAACCCTTTACCATGGTGTCCAAAGTCTGACATGGCTTAAAACCCCTTCCTACACACACACACACACACACTCACACTCTCTCTCTCTCTCACTCAGGCTTGCACCTCTGCATCACGTGGGTATCACCCATCACTCAGATGGCCTCAAGGCTCTCTCCTCTCTTCTTCCAAGTCACACGATCAGAGTGGCCTTCAGATCACCTTATACAAAATAGCACCCCACCCCCAACCTTAAACCCCTGATCTCACTTAAACCGTTAATTTCCCCCACCCCCCAAACAGTCCCTAGGTTGAAGATCAAAGGCTGCAGCCTTCAGTTTGGTTTGCACTTCAATATAAAGAAAACAAAAATCTTCACAACTGTACCAACCAGCAGCATGGTGGTAAACACAGAAAAGACTGAAGTCGTCAAGGATGTCACGTCGCTGCCATCAGCATTCATGGGAGCAGCAGTCAAGAAATCCAGTGGCCTTGGGCAAGTCTGCTGCACGACACCGCTTCAAACTCTTCCAAAGCAGTCGTGTTACTTGGAAAGCTAAAGTGTGCCTGCCCAAGCCGGGGTATTTTCCGGCCCCTCCCACGTATGTGAGGGGTGGACACTGAAGAAGGAAGGCTGAAGAAGAATGCATGCCTTGGAATGAGGGTGTCATGGCGAGTCCGAAGACTGAACAAAGGTGTCTCGGAAG
>NW_022103920.1:6103015-6113879 GCF_000313985.2 Echinops telfairi | reverse complement strand
AGAGTAAATTGCTAGAGTGTGAACGCTCTTCTGGCTCTGTTTCCATGGCAATTGCTTTAAGAGAGGGTATACGAATCTTTGGAAGTTCTTTGCTCTGCCTGGAGATTTTTGACTCTCTGGAAAAGGGCATGGTGCTCAGTAGAGTAGGCGTCAGTGAAAGAGAGAAAGATGAGGTGGACTGAGGCAGTAGCTGCAATGATAAGCCCAAACATAGTGATGATTGTGAGGCTGGTGCCGGACTAGATGGTGTTTGGTTGTTAGAAATCAGAACTAACTTGATGGCATCTTACAACAAGCCTGCATGGTACCCTGATGTGTGAGTCCGGGTAGACTAGAGAAACAAATTCATAAACACACGTGTGTGTATAAGAAAGAGCTTTATCTACAAGAGCAATTGAGTATTGAGAAAACATCCCAGCCCGGTCCAGATCAAGTCCATAAGTCCGATATTAGCCCATATGTCTGATACCAATCTATAAAGTCCTCTTCAAACTCACGGAACACATGCAATGACTCGGAGTGCAGAAAGATCACAGACCAGTGGGTGGGCAGTCTTGTGGATTCATTGGCATTGTAAGTATCTCAGCGCTGGCAGGGGTCTCCACGTGACATCTCAGGCTCCAGAGGTCTGGCTCCATCAGCCTCTCTACATGTATCTTCTCCACAGGGGTGTCTTGCAGGGGATTGAGCCAAAAGAGAGAGTGTCTTCTGCCTCCAAGGAGAAAATACAGGCATTCCCAGAATTCTCAGGAGAAGGCCATGCCCACACAGAAGCCTCATTGGCTATATCCTGATTGACAGGCTAGACTCCACCCCTACACTCTTCATCCTCAAATTGACAGCAGATTATGTAACTACCACACCTGGCTTGCAAATCACGTATTAAATATGCTTCAATCAATTTCTATTATTGGCTTAATATGACTGACTTTAAGAGTAGACACTAAAATATCACATTTTTTGGGAAGTCATCCGGACATGAACACCCTGGAATTCTCCCACTACTCACTGGAAGATCAAGCCCTGGAGAGCCTGTAGGACATTTCCCAAAGGACAACGGGTGACAGACAGTCCGTCCCAATGACGTGCTAACCCTCCAATCCCACCAGCTGTTCAGCCTAAAATGATTGAGTCCTTGATATCCTCTGGCTTATTTCCTTTAAGCTAATTCCACACTTTCTCTGTACTTTTTTTCTCGCAGCTGTTCACTTCAGGTAACATTCATAATTCATTGGGAATACTTTTAGCTGCCCACAGCCAAGCTTTCCAGTGTGGCAATGAAGCAGGCAGAGGGCTATTTGTCTCCAGCAACCAGAAGTCTGGGGAGTGGTGGTGGGTGGTGGGTGGGGGTGTCCAGGCTTGGTCACACAGCCGTGCTGGGTCCTGGCTTCTTGCATCTGCCCAGATTTTCCTTGATGTGTGGACATCTCTGTCCTCAAGCTTGCTGCCAATCCATGCTTTGTGTGCACATCCCTAGCAGGACCCAGGGAGCAGGGGCGCCGTGTGTGTCCTCGGGAAAGCACGTTTCCCGGAGCTCCCAGCATCTTCATGTCTGTCTCGGTTATGAGTAGATTGGTGTCCCCTAAGGTATGTGCTGAAATCTTTACCCCTCTACCCATGGATGGAGGCCCCAAGTAGCACAAACGGTTTGTTCTTGACTGCTAATCTGAAGGTGGGCAGTTTGAAACCACCCGCCCACCGACAGATCAGAGGAGAGGACTTGGTGAGCAGCTTACATGGCTTTCTTGTCAGCTGGTGTTGACTCTTCCTTCGGGTCATGTACTGTCTCCTCAGAAGCCTCTGAGGTTCCTTCACAGAACACAAGATTCCCGAGGTGCTAGAGCACCATGGGGCTTAGTCTAAGGTGACCAGATGTCCCGCTTTTGAGGGACAGTCCTGATTTTTAACAATTTTTCCTGAGTCCCGCGGCATTTTAAAAACGTCCCGATTTTTGGAATGAATGCACGACAAGCTAGGGTATACGGTTTTCGGCTGCCATGTGGCTATTTCACCAGGATATGAGTTTTATCAATGGTGTCCCGCTTTACCAATGTTCGAATCTGGTCCCCTTAGCTTAGTCCTGATTTGTCTGAGTGATTGAACTCATCGACCCGGTTTGGGGAGCTGGCCCAGGGATCCCTACTGGGAACAAGAGGTGAGCAATGAGGCTCCAGCCCCGGAACAGCTCAGGCCCCACGGGGAGGTCAAGCAGTGAGCGTACCTGGACATAGACGTACATGTCAGGTAGTGAGCACAAGGCCATGCGATGATGGCGCCTGGTGAGGGGAGGAGGCAGAGGAGGGGGGGTGACTTGCTGAGGAGTCTCTCTTGAACAAAGCAGCGTTTAAGGACAAGTTCGCCCCGTCAGAGCAGTAAAGAAGACGTGAGTTCAGAAGAAAGGAGACCAAAGGGCATGTGCTTCTGTATCCACGGTGTCTCCACAAGAAAGAGTATAGGGTTCTCTGACGTGTGTATGGTGTGATGCGTGTGTAGGTATGTATGTGGTATATGATGTACCAGAGGGTACCGCCCACCAATGGATTTTCCCCCCCTCAAAGCTATGTATTAATTTTTTTTAACAAAACAACCTTATCACCTTCAACATACTTTCCATTACACTTACTATATTGGTCAAATCTGCGATTCCATTTCTGGAAACATCTTTCAAGCTCATCTATTTGGATGGCTGACCAAACCTCCCTTGCTTCTTTTTTTTTTTTTCCTCCCTTGTTTCTTTCTTTGCCTCTTCTGCATTGTCCAGTCATCCGGACACTGTCCTTTCATGTCCCTCTTCATTCACAGAAACAAAAAGAAGTCACAGGGAGCCTGGTCCGGTAAGTCAGGTGTGAGGGACAAGAGAGGCATGTTGGGGTTTTTGTTGGCCAAAAACAGGTGCACTGAGATGGTCAGGTGAGCAGGTGCATTGTCGTGGTGGCAAAACCAGTCCCCTTTCCACCACAAATCAGGCCTTTCTTGTTGCATACTGTTAGGACATTTTTCAAGTGCCTCTAAATAGAAAGCTTGATGAACAGTCTGACCTGCTGGAAAGCACTCCAATGCACTTTGGACTTGCCGAGCGTCCAGAACGGGGGCCTTGTCACCACTCGGCATTTCCCCTTTTTGAAACGAGACAACTACGTGTGCACTTGACTTTCCCCGAGCAGGGTTCTTGTAAGCTGTGTTCAACATCACAACCATTTCTGCGGCAATTTTTCCCAAGCAGGAGAGAAAATTCACAGCTGCATGCTGTTCTCACATCAGCCATCTCAAAAACCGAGGTTCGAGGGAAACTGCTTTTATGAAAAAAATCCCCTGTGACCAGAGGGAACCACCCCCGGCGACGCCATGGGGCACACTAACTCAGAGGGAGATGCTCGGTGCTCCTTCAGCAGGAAGTATGCGCACTGCTCCACTCGCAAGGTGCAATGCCGGGTTTTTTGGGTACCCCCTGGTGTATGGAAGTGGAGTGAGTGTGCACTGGCTGTGGTGTGTGTGGTGTGATGTGTGTGTAACACAGTGTGTGTGAGTGTGTATGTGTGCACTGGCTATGGTGCCTGTGGTGTGATGTGTGTGTAACACGGTGTGTGTGAGTGTGTATGGGTGCACTGGCTGTGGTGTGTGTGGTGTGATGTGTATAACACAGTGTGTGTGAGTTTGTATGTGTGCACTGGCTATGGTGTCTGTGGTTTGTGTGGTATGATGTGTGTGTAACACAGTGTGTGTGTGTATGTGTGCACTGGCTGTGGTGTCTCTGGTGTGATATGTGTGTAACACAGTGTGTGTGAGTGTGTATGTGTGCACTGGCTGTGGTGGAATGGCCACCTGAGCGCATGTACTTCCCTCCCACAGTTCCTCTGCAGGCCCGCCACTCTGCGCGGTGGGGGTGGGGGTCTCAGTCCAGCTCTGGGTTGGAAGGAGACCCCCTCTGTATGCGCCTTTCCGCCCCCAGGCCCTGAGCTGTCCTCCATGCCTGGTCTCTGCAAGAATCCGGCCCTTTCCTTCCTGACTCTGTGGCAGCAGCGTGGAGCCTGGAGGCCACTCTGGGGCCCACATCTCAGAGGGCGGGTTCCCCCACACCACTGGCCCCTTGGGTCAGTCATCCCCGTGCTCTGTCGATCTTTGTCTTTGGGGACACATGCGGATGATTCCTGTCTCAGCATGTCCTTCGGTTTCTGCAACGGAGGATCCCACGCTGCGTAGACAAGGGGCCGTCTGAGACCAGCCCAGGGGGCTGCGCTCCAGGAAGACCACCAGGCAGTGTTGAACCCTGGGAACGGTGGCTTAGTCTCTGCAGAGCGGCCGCCCGCCGGGGCCAGGTGCCTTCTAACTAAGAGAGGGTCCCCTGTGAGTGCTTGCCGAGCAGAGGAACATATTTGGCCTTCTAAGCTCGACAAGGGGGAGACCTGTGGTTGATCCTGAGCAGGAACGGAGTGCCCACTGTCCCCTTTCTCTGTCCTTTCAGGCCTTCTCAGTCTCCTCCCTCTTCCTCTCTCCTTCACAAACACCCGATGGGGACACTTCAGGGGCAGGAGATGGGCGTGGGGGTAGCGCTCTATAAAGGTTTGGATACGTTGACAGTTGTAATTAGGTTCTGCTTGAGAAAACCGGCTCACATGGTGCAACCAGACAGCTTCCTCCCTTGCTTCTTTTGGGTTGTGTTTCAGCCGAAGTGGGTGTCCTGTAGCCTGCTCCTCGCTGATGCGATCTGTTGTCCTGAGGTCCAGGACTCTAGGAGACCACCCGATGTGGGGAATCATCTGCTTAACTTCTCACCAGTACCGTGGTGGCCAGATTAAAACAAACAAACAAAAAACCAACAGAATCTGTTTATATATTGTGTGTGTGTGTGTGTGTGTGTTTGGGGAGCCTATCTGCTCATCTGAAGGCGAGTTAATGAGGCTGGTTTTCTTCCCTGGGGTGGTTGAGTATGAGTTGCTAGTGCTGTGTGTGTGCGTGTGCGCATGCATGTGCCTGTGTGTGTGTGTACCTGTCAAAGGAAGCAACAATTCCAGTTTGGCAACCCCCTAATTGCAGGGATTGCTAAAAAGACGATTATGCATGTTATTGCAGAGAGCCCAGCACCCTATAAAGTCATGTGGCAGGAACTGGGGCATGTCTCAATTTACCACCTCAACGCTGCAATCAGCTCACCCCTCTCGGTAAACACCAAGCTGCGGGGGTGGGAGGTGGGGGAACCACCTGACCACGGACCTGCTGGATCATCCGCTGAGGACTGTGCGCTGCTGCTGGAGGATAGGGGACTAACTCACAGTCATTTTCCTTCTAATCTTGCTTTTCCAGCCATTTCCCTTCGCATCTCCCGTAGCAGTCTTTTCATCTTTTCTACCCTAATTAGAAAAATAATACACGCTGATCGTACAAAACGTGTGAAACACATCAGGTGTAAAGAACCAAGAGAGAGTGCAGAAAATCCTGCCTCCCAGTCCAGTGATGGTCATGTCTAAGGTTATTACCTAGAAAGGCTCTCCTCTAGACTTTTTTCTCCTCATGCGTTGAAAAAACTGAGAATTTAATTTTTAACAGCTTTATTGGCACTTCATCTACATATTATACAATTCAATAGCCCAATCATATCAAGAAGAATTGTACAATCTTTACTACAGTCTGAAAACACCCCCCCTGCCCCGTACTCATTGTTATTCATGTAATTTCCCATCCCCCCTCAGTTTTGGCAAAAATATACACAATGAACCCTTCTCCAAATCAATAACTTTTACATTTTTAACACAGTGCTCCAAACTGGGGCTGCTATGTTCTGATTTTTATATGTCACACGATACACTAGGCAATTCTAATATGAAAGAAAAAAGATATATTACCAACATTTAAAATGACTACCTCTGGTTTTATCAATGAAATTCACCTAAACAGTCTATTTTTACATGCTAAGCTCATAGCTGAATTTCCACTGATGTAGAAATGCGTGGTCGGGATTGTCTTGATAACGTATTTGTGTATATTTGGGGTTACTTTTTAGTGCAGGTTACTAAAGCGTAATTTCAAGGTCAGAAAGTAGAGCGGTTCTGAGCCTCCTTACACATATTTCCCATTGTTCTTCAGGAGGGTTGCACTAGTTTTCATACTTACTACCACACTTGCATCGGCTTGGTGCAACGTGAGTTTGTCAAACTGGTCGATAAGGTACCATCATTCTTTAGCAGCACTTCTAATTCTCAACTACTTGATTATTTCTGCATTATCCTGAATATTTATTACCATGTGCATAGGTAGTATCCATTCCTGTCCTTTGTCCATTAGCCTTTGGAGTTTACAGGGAGTATATCAATGTATCTCAAAAACTCGTTGTGAGCTCATTTCATTTAGTCCCTCATGCCTGGCTCTTCATTCCCCCTCAGGGGACCACTTCTGTGTGAAATCTACATCCATCTTGCTGATGGACAGTTTAAATATTTGACACTTTTCAGCTGTTTCATTCTGTCTTTTATTGTGCTCAAACTTAGAGCGTTATTGAGCCCAGAGATTTCTTCTTTTTCTACTTTCACACACACACACACACATTTTCTTTTATGTAGAAAAGATTGTGTTGGGGTGGAGTCCGTGTATAGATCAATCAATTAAGAAAAAAAGCCCAAATATGGCTTTATTAAGAAGATGAATGAGGGGAGTGCAGAGTGGAGACCCAAAGCCCATCTGTAGACAACTGGACATCCCCTCACAGAAGGGTCACCAGGAAGAGACGGCCCAGTCAGGGTGCAGTATAGCACCGATGAAACAACAACTTTCCTCTAGTTCTTCACTGCTTCCCCCACCCCCACTATCATGACCTCAGTTCTACCTTATAAATCTGGCTAGACCAGAGCAGGTACACAGGTACAAATGAGAGCTCCCAACACAGGGAATTCAGGACAGATGAACCCCTCAGGACCAATAATGAGAGTAGCGATACCAGGAGGGGAAGGGGAAGGTGGGGGGAGAAAGGGAACGGTTTGCAATGATCTACATATAACCCCTTCCCAGGGGGATAGACAACAGAAAAGAGGGTGAAGGGAGAAAGCAGTTGGTGTAAGATATGATAAAATATTTATAAATTATCAAGGGTTCATGAGGTAGGGAGAGGGGGGAGGGGGAATGAGGAGCTGATACCAAGGGCTCATGTAGAAAGAAAGTGTTTTGAAAATGATGAAGGCAACATATGAACAAATGTGCTTGACACAACGGATGGATGGATGGATTGTGATAAGAGCTCTAAGAGCCCCAATAAAATGATTTTTTTTTAAAGGTCCGGGTAGACTGGATCTTGCAGTTGGACAGTTTGCAAGCAGCAGCTGCATCTCCCTGAAAGGTGTGCAGTTGGGAGGAGCGGCTGTGACTGGGGGGACGTGGCCGGACACTCCTCCTGCCCATGGGGAAAGCTCTGGTGGACATCCCACTGCTGGGCGGCCCTGGTGGCCTCCTCCCTCCTGTCCCTCACTGTCTCCTGATTCTGTCAGAAATGTGTAGCAGCAGTGGATTCAAGGGATGGTGACCTGAAGCCCAAGGGACGTGCGGCTCTCCGAGGCAGATGGCACAGGTCCTCAAGTTTCAGGAGAGGCTGGTGGGGAGCAGGCTGGGTGACCCCAGGAGCCACTGGTGGCCTCTTCCGGTCACAGCAGCTAGAAACAGGAAGTTAGCGTAACTGTGGGCCCCCCTTGTACCTTACAGAGTCTGGTGGGCCCAGGTTGAGCATGTCTCTTTTGAACAGAAATCAAGAATACCAGAACTGTAATAAGAAGGTACATTTTAAGACATTCAGGGAAATTTTAAATCATTGTGAGAGATGCTGATATTTGTGCTTCGCACAACGTTAGCTACAGAAAAAAAACCCTGTTATCTACTTTGTATACTTGTTTTTATTTTACCAAGGTGGGCGATTTAAATGTTTCGACTCGTTCTTAATTCAGCATCCACGCTCATTTTTAAATCGAAACTAACTTATGTCTCCATCATAAAAAAACAAACAACCCCCTAAACGATGGGCTGACCAGCTACTAAGCTAGGTGTTCTTCTTTACCCCCTCTGAACAGCAAGCCCCTGATAAGAACTATTTCATTTCAGGAAGTGGCTTTGAGACGCAGCCTTAGAAAGAGACTCCGTCTTCATGTCTCCTGGGGTCTGGTTCTGCATCTCCAAGGAATTTGGGGGCAAAACACCTAGCTCTTGACATGGTCATTTCTTCAGCTGCATTATGGGAGTCTGAGATGCCCTTACGGCCCCTCTCAGCTGTAACCACCCCACTTTTTCATTCTGTAGATAGGAGAATTAGCCTAACGAGCTTTTCTGGCTGTCCTGCTTTAGCTGTCTGAGAGGAGACATTTGTAGAGGCTCGTAGGAAGCGGCACAGCATTTTCTAGCTCCTGGGGAAGGCTGAAGCGACAAACGACAAACGAGTGTCATCCCTTTGAGGAACTGTGAGCGTCAAATCAGCATGACTCGGCTGTCTTGTACTTTCCCAGCAGCGGCGGTCCCCTCCCAGGTGTGTCTATAGGAAGCACCTGCGGCCTGATTAGGTCCTCTGGAGTCACTTCTGACCCGTAGCGACCCGGCCTGGTCCCTTGGGAGCCAGGCCGGCAGCCACCGTGTCCATCCAGCTCCCTGGAGCTCCTTCCCTTACCCTGCTGCAGGCGGACGCCCTCCTCCGGAGCTGGTCCCCGACCACGTGTCCGGGCAGTCAGAGGACAGCTCCTGCGCGCGTCTGAAGAGGGCCAGCCCCGCGCTGGCCGTCCTCCTGGCCGCCCGTCCGTAGTGCAGGCAGTATTCTTCGCCGGCGACCCCGTCGTGCAGATGTCCGGCCTCTGGCCCTCCGCCCTCGTGGTCAGCTCTCCCGGGCAGAGGAAGCCACCGCACATGGCCTGGTTCTGCTCAGGGGCACCTTAGTCAACAAAGGGGCTTATTTGCTTTTTAAGACGTTAAAGATGAACCTACCGAACTTAATGATATTCAGCGATTTTAATACAGTAAATACTGCACGGAATAAAAAACATGCTGCAAAGAATAAAAACATAATTATTACATCTTAACCCAAAATAAAAAAGAACCCCGACTCCTCTGGAGTTGAACGATCAAACTCACAAGGATCCCCCAAAGTGGAACTGCCTCTTCCGGCTCCGAGGCTGCAGCAGAAAGTCTGGTCTATCTCAGAGAGATTAGTGCCTTTGACCTGCTCGAATTGTAGATTTTAATTTTAGTCCGACATTCAGCTGACAAGGCCCCCAAGGCACTTTTTACCAAAACTTCTAATCTTCCCACACCGGGAGTCGAACCCGGGCCGCCTGGGTGAAAACCAGGAATCCTAACCGCTAGACCATGTGGGAAGGTGTTGTGAGCTGTCACTCCAGGATCGCACTTATTGTTCAAATAGTCAGGCATAATTAAGGCGGGGCACTACCTCCACCTGGTGGCATCTAGCCAAATTACAGGGAAACTATCCAAAGAAAACAGCTCTTTGAAAGTGAGGGTTTAATAAGTTCCAACAACAAATGCTATAGTGCGAAGTGCGCATCTGAAATTTATGTCTACGAGGGAAGGGCTACATATGTAGAGATTTTATAAGCTAGTCCTGACCAAGTCGGGGTCATGAAACCTGAAGTCATCAGAGAGGGAATTCAAAAGGCCGCGGAAAAGCGTAATTAAAAGCCAATGGATGGATGCATGGATCGTGATGAGTTGTGCGAGCCCCCAATAAAACGATTTTTAAAAAAAGGCCAATGCAATTATTTTTTTCCATGAACATTTTAAAGCCCCCTAGGGTTCCGTTAGGGTCCCTGGCGGCATAGTGGTTGTGCGTTGCACAGCAATCCTCTGTGTCAGCAGTTCGAAACCACCAGGCGTTTGGGGAACCCACGCGGCCTCCCTATTACTTGATGGTGGGGCTCGTTTTTTCTGAGGATTCCATTGACTCTTCAATCCTTGCATTCTGTACCCTAGGGAGGAAGCTTTCCTTGCCCCCTCAATTTCTCCACAGCATTCATTTATTGTCTTCAAAGCAATTTAAACAAGGAATACGTGTTAACTAGAGAAAAACAAACAAAAAAGAAACCCCAAGAAAACAAAAAGAATATAAAAGCCACTTAAAATGTCATGACTCAGCACTGATAACTTTGAGGCATATTCCCAAGATCATCCTACTTCTTTTCTGTACGATTTTTGATGGTAGCATAATAATAGTCAAACTCCTAACTAGGACCAGTTTATATTTACTGTAAGCAGTGCTAGCCAGGGGGACCTGGTGGCAGAGCCAGTTCCTTGGTGGGTTGCTAGCTGTGAAACTCAGCAGTTCGAAACCACCAGCCACCATGCAGGAGAGAGATGAGGTTTTTCTGTTCCTGTAACAAGTGACAGTCTTGGAAACCCACAGGAGCAGCGCTACCCTGTCCTATAGGGTCGCTATGAGTCAGGACAAGCTTGATGGCAGTGAGTTATATGCCAGGACAAGTTTTAAGGATGTTGCATATATACCTCATTTAATCCTCAAAAATGTCTTATGAAGAAGTTATTAATATTTTCATGTAATACACCTGGGAACAGAAGCATCTCTCTAGAACAGCGGTTCTCAACCTGTGGGTCGTGACACACCTTTGGGTTCTCAACCTTTGGGGTCGAATGACCCTTTCGGGGTGGCCTAAGACCATCAGAAAACATTTATTTCCATGGTCTTAGGAACGGAGACACCCCTTCTCTATCCGTCTCCAGGCGGGTCCACCCACATGCAGACAGGCCCACATATGAATGCCCGGCGTGAAGATTGTTACCATGCTTCACCTTGCTTCAAGACAAAATTTCATTTATTTGTCATTAGAAGTAAATGTTTCGTAGCAGAAGGACATTGGGCCTCCACTCAAGTACT
>NW_022103920.1:6097313-6099414 GCF_000313985.2 Echinops telfairi | reverse complement strand
GGAGTCCCCCCGGAAGGGTGAAGCTGCAGCGTGACAGCGTGTAATCCACCAGGGAGCAGGTGAATCCATCACCTCAGAGTGGTGCAGGCCCAGTGGTGCTGTGGTCACACCGGGCTGCTAACAAGGTCTGCAGTTAGAAATCATGTCACTGGGGTAGAGAGATAGGGTTCCTCTTCCTGTAGTGTCTCTGAACCCCACTAGGGCTTCTCTACCCTGACCTACATAAAGGACCACGGGGAGCAGGAGGGACTCGATGGCAGTGAGCTTGTTTCTTCTTCTTGGGGGTGGGGTGATGGGAGCTCTCACAAGGTGGTAGGACTTTGCAGTGACGCTGTTTCATGGCCATGTGCAGAAAGAACTGGAGCACCGAGCACCCCCAGGACCCGGACCTTGGTTTCTAAGCATCGTTTTGAGGAGCCCGGGTGGTGCAGCTGGTTGTTCAAAACCACCGGCCACTGCCTGGGAGGAATGGCTTCTCAGAAGGAGTTAGTCTGGGAAACCCACACGCGTGTACGCAGGCGCACATGTGTGTTCTACCCTGTCGTGGGGCCCTTATTAGTCGGCACTGACTCAATAGCAGTGAGTTTGGAGAGAAGTCGTCTTGGGGAAGGGATGGTTCAAAGGCAGGGCTGGGAAAGTTCAAGATGAGGCTGAAGTATCCTCTTGTGTCGGAAAGCAAAGGAAAAGGGGATTTGTCAAAAGGACATAGGAGCTAGCTCACAGGGAACTTCACTCAGTGGACAACTCAGGGGCCAATTGGAGCATCAATCACCATAGTAAAGAATGGAAATATGGGAGGAAGCAGGACAGGCTTTTCATAGTAAAATCCCAACCAATTCATGTGGCAATTACGGTAGAATCAGGAAACCATCCTTCCCCTGGATGCTGCTGTGTCTTCTCACGGCGTCCTCTGGGCCCAAAGCTCGTCAGCTCCCTTTCCCCTGGCCAGCTCCAGTTGCTCCTCAGGGCCCAGCACCATCGCCCTTTCTTGGGGGGCCCTTTTAACCCACTCATGAACCCCACCCCCCTGCATTCAATGATTCACCTGCTTCCCAAGCCCAGACGCTTTCTCGGCAGCACTTACCACGATTCTGTTTGCGTTCGGCACTGCTTCTCTCCCCCAAGCAGGGCAGTTTCAGTGGGGTTTTGTTAGTGCACCTTGCTCTTGCTGCCATGGGATTTCCAGGGCCCCACTGCCACCAGCCTCCCCCCACCCCCGCTCTTTTTAGGTACAACCTCTACCCCACAGACCTACCCCCAACACACTCAGAGGCGGTGGGTGGCAGGCAGGCACACCCTAAGCGGGGGCAGTGCCGGAGAAGCAGGGGTGAAGGGCGGAGGCTGTGTACGTGAGGGAGCAAGGAGCCAGGAGGTGACGCGTCCTTTACTGATATTCCCCCCTCCAAACAACCAGACAGCAGCGTTCCCACTGCGGGCACTTCTTTTCCGATCCAGGCAAACTCAGATTCCAAACCCCAGGGCCCAGTCATTGTGCAGAATTCAAATACGGTCCAGACACCAGGAGGGCGAACTCCACGGGTCGCCTGGACTTGGTGTGGTTGAGGGCACAGTCCCAGGTGGGGCGCCTGGAGGCCACATGCGGCCTGTGGCTGTCCGTCGGGGGCGGGGTGAGTGGGGAGGGGGCAGCACTACTTCTTCTTGGTTGCTCGCTTCCCTTCTCCTTTCCTGGGCTTCCCCTTCCCACGGAGCTTCTTCAGCCGCAGCTGCTCTTCCTTAAAGTCCTGGTGCTCGTCCCTGAGGGAGAAGAGGGCAATCAGCCAAGCAGACATGAAGCGAGGGAAGAACGGAGCAGGAGGGCCCCCACCCCCAACTTCCAAGGAAAGGCAGCTTCCCAGAGCCAGGAAAGTCTGAGCAGCAGCCAGTCCCCAGGCACACCCAGCCTCGATGCGCAGCCGGCACGGCAGAGAAAACACCCACGCCTGCAGGGCCAGCCTGGTCCCCACAGTGACAGCAGCTACTAGCGGCGTGACCTTGGAGCCGCAACCTCCACTCTCAGGTGAGGTGTGGAGGAGGAAGTACAGCGGACAGGAGCTGCTGGACCCAAGCTTTACCCCTCGGCTGCCCACATAGGCGGGTCCTT
>NW_022103920.1:6094691-6096330 GCF_000313985.2 Echinops telfairi | reverse complement strand
TGGCCAGCAGACCAGCGTCTAACCCCCTGTGCCAACAGGGCTCCTTGGACAGCAGCGGCCTCTCGCTCCAAAAACCACCCTCTGAGCGACCTGGTGTGTGTGTCATGCATGACCTAGATAGGAAGGCTGGTTTCCCGTTGCAATCTACTGGTCGGGTAGGTGTTGGGCTGTCAACAGCAAGGCTGGCGGTTCAAACCTGCCAGCTGCTCCTCAGGAGAAAGAGGAGGCTGTAGCTCCCTCGGAAACCCACAGGGGCAGTTCCACTCTGCCCTCCTGGTCGCTGAGTCGGCATCGACTCTCCGCAGGGCACCGGCTCACCTGTAGAGGCCCATGTGGCGCAGAATGCCCATAAGCGCAAAGTACGTGTTGTGGTTCGGGTACCAGTCATAGGTCTCCTTCCTCCGGGCCAGCGGCTGCTCGCTGAATAGCTTCACCACCTTCATGGACTTGGAGTCGGTGGGCCTGGCAGTCTCACTGAAGAGCCGGGCGCTCAGCCGGCTCATGCGCAGGGCATACTCAGAGAGCGACGACATCACCCAGCAGCGTGGGGTGGGACACCTGCAGGAAGAGGAATAGACAAGAGGGTGACATCAGAAATTTGGACCCAAGGCGTGGTGCAGAAGCCAGCACACGGGCCCACCTATGAATGAGAGTGGAGAACTGGCTGTATCAGGGCCTCAGACTAAACTCCCCTGTCCGGTTCTCTGCTTTGAGGCGCAGCAGCACTGGTGGAGGTGTGGATGACAGTATAGTGTGGTGGGCTGCTAACAGCGAGGTCAACCGTTTGAATCCACCATCCGCTCCACAGGAGATGAGGCCTCCTACTCCCAGAGTTATAGCCCCAGAAATCCACAGGGGCAGTTTTTCCATCCTATAGTCACTATGAGTCACAATAGGCTCGGTGTGAGTTTGGTTTGGTTTTGAGGGCTGTGGGGAGCATTGGTGGTGTAGTGGTTGAGTTGGGCTGTTAACCACAAGGTCAGCAGTTTGAAACCACCAGCCCACCCCCCTGCCCCCAAGAGAAAAAATGAGACCTTCTATTCCTATAAAGAGTTAGTCTCCAGAACCCATTGAGGCAGTTCTGCACTGTCCTATAGGGTTGCTGTGAGTCGGAATCACCTTGATGGCAGCGAGTGAGCTTCACGATGCAATAGTGGAGTGACAGATATTCAGCGTACCTGTGTGGGACATGCGCAGTCCAGGAAACCAGGCGTCCCCTCCCTCCTGCCACCTCCGCAGCATTAATCCGTCAGAAGCCAGCCAGCTCAGGATCCACACGGAGCTCGCTGCCTCCTCCATCTGAAGGCATGACCCTGGCACAGGGAGCATCCTGCTGGTGCCTGTATCACCTGCCTCTGCACCTGCCTCTTCAGGCTTCCGGCTTCTGAGAACCGCCGAGCTACGAGGTCATCTAGCCTCCTGGCAGCTGTGCTGTGCTGGGTCATGCTGGGCCCAGAGACTGGGAGACTGGGAGCCATGGGCATCGCAGAGAGGCATCCTGTCACAAAGAGCTCTGTATCGGAGCCTATTCCTGAGCAGAGGCCCCTGTGAAGTGTGCTGCCTCCCGGCCGTGGGAGTGAAGACAGTGCACAGAGACACAGGGTGTCTAAAGAGGTGTGAGCACACTGCCCCTGGGGTG
>NW_022103920.1:6092572-6093101 GCF_000313985.2 Echinops telfairi | reverse complement strand
CAATTGTCTAGGAGTGTAAAAACACAATACAAGGCCCCTGGGACAGACCCCCTCGGTGCTGAAATGGGGTTGCAGCTTCTCCAGAGAGCCATTAACTTCCCTTCAGAAGCGTAAACGGGTGGAAATCTTTGTTCAACCCTCTATGGCTGTGCGCCCTGGCTTTATTTTTGTCTTATAGCGACCCCAGATCACAGAGTGGTAGGGTGCTAGGTGGTTAACTGCACCTGCTAACCCGATGTTGGCAGTTTCTCCTTGGGAGAAAGATGAGGTTTGTCTGCTTTGCTCGGGACTCCTAGGGCGCACTCTACGCAGCCCCACAGGGCCTCAAGTCAACCCCAAGGCAAGCGACTTGGATTTGAGTGACAAAGGGGCAGGTCACCAGGTCTTTCTCCCGTGGAGCCACGGCTGAGCTGGAACCTCCAACTTCAGGTTTGCAGCGGAGCGCTTAGCTGTTGCGCCAGCAGGCCTCCCTCTTTGGGGCGATCGGTACTCTGCACTAGGTTTGTACGTCGGGCGCAGGGACAAGGAG